>NC_139514.1:92641763-93031040 GCF_947247035.1 Vipera ursinii | reverse complement strand
TCTCAATTCTGGCTTTGTATGCATTTGTCCCTTAAGGTTTAGTCTTGTGCAGCCAGAATTAGTCCCTCGGTCTCTTTTTTCAATTTCCTGCTCTTAGCCTCTTCAGAAGCACACAAGTTCCACAACCACTTCACAGTAGTGTCTTACTGGGGTTGTTGTTGTTATTATTACTATTATTATTATTATTATACAACAACAACAAAACAACAACAACAATAATAATAGTAGTAGTAATAATAGTAATAATAATAATAGAGTTGGGACCTTAGAGATCTTGTAGTCCAACAAGATCTCTAAGGCAGGAAACCCTATACCATTTCAGACAAATGGCTGTCCAGTCTCTTCTTAAAACTTCCAGTGTTGGAGCATTCACAACCTATGAAAGCAAGTTGTTCTGCTTATTAATTGTTCTAACTGTCAGAAAATTTCTTCTTAGTTCTAGGTTACTTGTCTCTTTGATTAGTTTCCATCCATTGCTTCTTGTCATGCCCTCAGGTGCTTTGGAGAATAACTTGACTCCCTCTTCTTCATGGCAACCCTGAGATATTGGAACACTACCTTAACAGCAATTGTTGCTGTTCTGTCCCAGCCTACGTGAGTCCTTGTTAATTCACAAGGACAAATCCCTCTTCCAACAAGTAGGCTGGAAACGCAAAGAAAAACAAACCCCTTTTAATATTATTTGCAGACCTGGCAAAATGTCCCACAGCAAAAGCAAACAAAACATGATTCAAATGGAGAATTGTTCACAGGAAAGGCAATCAAGAACATGATCCCATGAAACTTGAGTCCTTTGCAACCAGCATTGCCCACACCTTCCCTTTTTATTATGCATCCCCAAGGTGTGGCTTCTCAATCCTCTCTCCTTCACCCTTGGAGTCACCCTATTGCTTCCCTCTCTCCTGCTCTTGTTGCCTGTCGGCATTTGCGAGTGTTTATGATGTCTTCCAGCTGTGAATCCTCAGAGTCTGACTCAGCTTCCCAGCACAGCTGGGTCTCAGTCTGAGCACGAGTGGAGGGGCCAGGCTCTTCATCAGATTGTAAGTCTTGGAGCTCATCAGAGCCTTCCTCTGACTCTGATGGCTCTCCAGGCCCCTCCTCATCCTCCTCTGATTCCCCAGACTCAACTGTCAGGTCCACTGGCTGGCACGGAAACACAATAGTTGCACATTTGTCAATGCTAAATTGCATTTCAGTGTCTCTGCTAAACTCCTCAGTGCTTTTCAAGCAGTAAGCTCAATTCAGCTTTTGTTTTTCCAAACAGTTTTAAATCATCCATGTAGAGCAGATGGAAAATTTTTCAACCCTGTTTAGCCAATTCATAGCCACAGTTTGTCTTGTGCCTTGGTGGAGCAGTGGGCTAATGCCTCCTTAAGTAACACCAGCTGCCTGCAATTAGTGCAGGTTTGAGTCCCACCAGGCTCAAGGTTGACTCAGCCTTCCATCCTTCCGAGGTAGGTAAAATGAGGACCCAGATTGTTGGGGGCAATAAGCTGACTTTGTAATAATGCCTCTTGGGGGCGGGGCGAAAGCCCTAATAAGCAGGCATATACATAGAATGAAGGCTATTGCTAAGCACATTGATTTGTGCTTTAAATTGTAAGCCGCCCTGAGTCTTTGGAGAAGGGCAGGATATAAATGGGATTAAAAAAATGCTTAGTGGCATTTTAAACAGAGGTGATAATGACAGAGGTGATAATGAGTTGCCTTGGAAAATTCTTCATTTGATTCTAGCTTCACCAAGTTTTCTCCACATACCATAAACTTAAGTTTGCCATAGCTTCATGGAAGTCTTCAAGAATTCCTGGATATTGCTGCTAATTCTAAAAATGTCTAAGCATTTCTCAATTCAGTTGTGTGGATCAGAATCAAGTGCTTTCTTATAATCCAGGCCATGAACAAATTTGTTCATCTTTTCTTTGAATTCTTCAAAACCAGTTTATCCATTATCAGTTGGTCTTTGATTCCTCTTGAATTTTTGCAGCATCATTTCTGTTCTACTGGCAGCAAATCCTTGTTTTCTAGATATCCATAAACATGGTTTCCAATAATGCTTTTAAGTAATTTGTATGTTGTAATTTGTATTTGTATGTTGTGTTGTTATCATCATCATCATCATTATTATTATTGGATCTTTTTTAAAAAAAACATTCATTCTCATATATTTTTTTATTCAAACATAATGTCAAGCAAGAACATTCTTTGAAGTACTGCATTTGTTGGAACCATGACACATAAAATGAAAATGAAAATCAAGATAAGGAAATGAGAAAAGGAAAAGATGGAAAAAGAAAGGTGAAGCTTAAGGGATAAAAGAAAATGGGTTCCAAACTGTTTTAGTGCCATAAAGTACAAAATAAAATTACAGCTTCAACTTTTTACTTTTACCGACTTAGTAAATACTACCCATTTCTACAACAACTAATTTAACCAGCAAAATCCAGTCAAGAGTTCATCTTTTCTGTCTTTAACACAAAGTCTACAAGTTATTTCCAAGCACAAACAATACAAGATATACAGTACATGTATTCTTTTCTCTGATTAAAACAGTTAATGTTGCCATGTCTGCCATGTCACATTTTCCATCCATTATTCCATTTTAGGAATTGACATATCTTTCCATTTCTACACATAAAGAATTCTTGTTGCAGTCAACATACAAAATAACAACCTTCCAAGTTTTTTTTTCCAGTTCCATGTCCAGTAATCCTAAAATTTTATGTTCATTTTAAGAAGCTTTATAATATGGATCTGGCTCAAAACATCATTTATTTTTGTACAGTTGCCATATGCATCTTGTTGAATGGTCAAAGGATAATGTATATTTCCTAAACATGTGGTAATAATAGAAGAATAGTTGCTTAAAGTGATGTGGGTACCTGGGTGGGAGAGGATTGAGGATTGAATATACTGTAAGGTAAGGATTGGGTATATTGTAGCCAAGGTGAGGGAAGATTGATTACAAACGTGGTGCCTCATTTTACAGACAATCAATTTTAATCATTAAATCTATTTCTTTCCACCGGTCATGTCAATTTCAGGAATACAACATCTGGCAAGTGCATATGTATATACTATATCTACTGTATGCCACAAGCAAACATTTGGTGTGGGAGAGAACCTTCTTAATTTATTTTAGACAAGCCATGACCCATTGGCCAAGATTGGCTAAGAAGAAAAAGAACAGTAGGAGCAGGAGCACCGTCTGCCTTCCTACTGGCTTTCCCACAGACTTTCCTTGTAAGAAGCAGGCTGGGAGCACTGGAAATTGCAGTCACTTGACCGAAGCACCACAACAGCATTGAAGCATCCATAACTTTGCTAAACTTCAATCCTGTGAAAGTCATGGGTACTGAATTTCAGTAAATTAGTCCATTTGAGATACATTGGTGCAAAAATTGTTGCCCTGTGATGCCCATTTGAAGGTTACAAACAGGCAGAAGAATTTTACTAGTATGTAGATGAATTGGACAGTGTGATAAATTAAAAAAGCTGGATAAGATGGATGTCAGACACAATGTGGAGCAGTATGAGCCCTTTCCTATCTAATCTCGATGGATCATGTTAGCTACAGGAGTATCTTCTGTTCAAATATTGATAGCATCACAAAACTTCACAAGAGATAATGTAATATAAGAACTGAGTTATGGAGGAAAGGTTACTACTGTAGAACTTTCTATAGCAACTATCTGAACATAGTCTATATTCACAATTTCACATGTTTTTAATAGTTCTTTTCAGGTAGGTACTGACTGTACTTGGACACAAAAAGCACATTGCCTAAATGAGGCTTATTTTTCAAATTTAAAAAGTTCAAACAAAATCTGGCTTTCAGTTCAAATTTTCCTTATAATGAAAAAATATACTCCCCTGAATTAAATTCAAGTCATGGTGACTACCAGTTCCTGCAGTTTTACCAGCAGCAATACAGATGTTTTCATCCCTACCATCTTCTGGTTGATCCATCTTATACAAAAGGTACAAATGTTTTTAATTTTTCAAATTCAGTAAATGTCAGCTGTAAGCTGCTACTGCCGTATCAAAAGAAGAATGCCAAATGTAATAAAATAATCACTACTGTGCAGAGAAGTTATTGTGCTAAAATATCATACATTACACAAGTCTGACTATACTCAAGTACTTAATAAGACATCTCCAACATTTTCATTTGAAAAATACATTCTGAAAATAGGATAATTTCCTTGGCCTTCCAGACTAGGCACAAATACTACAGTGATCCCTGAGAATCTCCCATCCAGTTGCTAAATAGCATTCAATTATATCTGGAAAAATATTTTTAAAATTTAGTACCAGTAGACTTTATGAAATATTTTGCAAACTATATATATATATATATATATATATAAGCAATGACACTCAAATGAAAGTTGCATAAATCCACAAACACAGAATGTTATTCAAAAAATTAAATGACGAATACTTCGCAATTTGGAGTACAGACATTGGACATGGCTTCGAGTACTATGTGTAAGTATTATGATCAGAGACAATAAGCATTGTTTGGATTACTATGTGTGTTTAGAGTCCATGTAAGTCAGAGATGCATCTTCTGCTCTAGTAGGTTCTGAATTTAAAATCTCCTTTCATTAGGTTCAACCAGATCAGAAAGTAGCAGGTTTTGTCCAAGCTTCTTTTGGACAGATTAACTCTTTTTATTCTCTAGTGGTCCTGGATTAACCCTTCTGAAGTGCTGTTTAGTTTCTCTTTGTTACATTTATCCTGGTGTCTCTATTCTCTCTTCTTTTTGTCAGTCAGATTAGTACAAAGTACAATCCTTAGTCAGTTTTGTTTTCAGAAAAGGACATGATTTTTTTTTTAAATTTGACTTAAATAGTCCATCTAGTAACCAACCACATCAAAGCAAATAAGATTTGCCAACTATTCTGAGGACACTTCATGTTAACTTTTTATTTCAGATACATAAAATTCCTTATTTTAACATGGGCCTTACAGTGCTGTTTAAGCATTATTTCTAAATAAACTGTGTCCATCTCACTTTCCAATGGTGAAGGAAGGCCATTTTGTTCTGGCAGTAGAAGGACAAGAATTGCCTGAAAAGTGTTATTTTAATAGAAGAAATTAAAGAAAATATGATGATAGAAAGTAGCAAATTAACAAGTGCATTCCCATTTTCAAAAATATTTCAAAATGCTGCATGTGTTTTAAATGTTCCTTTTGAAAAAGGTAATGTAATGAAGCAGTTTATCTAGACCTGTACCAATCGGGCTTCAGGCCAGGCTACAGCACGGAGACGGCATTGGTCGCTCTGATAAATGATCTCTGGAGAGCCCGGGACAGGGGCCATTCCTCTGTCCTAGTCTTATTAGACCTCTCGGCGGCTTTCGATACCATCGACCATGGTATCTTGCTGCGACGCCTCAGGGGACTGGGAGTGGGAGGCATGGTTCTGCATTAGTTCTCCTCCTTTCTCCAGGGTCGCTCGCAGTCGGTGCTGGCAGGGGGACAGAGGTCGACCCCGAGGCCTCTCGCTTGCGGAGTCCCTCAGGGGTCGGTCCTCTCGCCTCTCCTGTTCAACATCTACATGAAACCGCTGGGTGAGATCATTCGCAGCTTTGGAGTAGGGTACCATCAGTATGCTGATGACACCCAGCTTTTCATCTCAACTCCAAACAACATCAGTGATGCCCTCAACGTGATGTCCCGCTGCCTGAAAGCGGTCCGGGAATGGATGGGGAGGAACAGGCTTCAACTGAACCCGGACAAGACTGAATGGCTGTACGTACCGGCAAGCCAGGATACTCAGAGCATCCCATCCCTTAACATCGGGGACAAGTTACTACCCCCTGTTGATAGGGCCCGCAACCTGGGTGTCCTCCTAGACTCGCAGCTCTCCCTGGAGGATCACATAGGAGCTGTGACCAAGGGGGCCTTCTCCCGGGTTCGACTAGTTCGCCAATTACGGCCTTATCTGGACCTGGATGCCTTATGTACAGTCACCCATGCCCTTGTGACCTCTCGCCTAGACTACTGTAACGCTCTCTACATGGGGCTGCCCTTGAGATCCACTCGGAAGCTTCAACTGGTGCAAAGTGCAGCGGCACGGACACTCTTGGGAGCCTCCCGATACTCCCATATCACACCTCTCCTCCGTGCGCTGCACTGGCTTCCAGTTGCCTTCCGTGTGAAGTTCAAGGTGCTAAACATTACATACAAAGCCCTACATGGCATGGGTCCGGACTACCTACGGGAGCACCTTCTGCCAATGTCAGCACCCCACCGTCCTGTACGCTCCCACAGAGAGGGCCTCCTCAGGGTGCCACCGCTCAAGGAATGTCGGCTGGTGGCCCCCAGGGGGAGGGCATTCTCAGTGGGTGCGCCAGCCCTCTGGAACTGCTTGCCAACCGAAATCCGGATGGCCCCCGACCTCCTCACCTTCCGGCGCGACTTAAAAACTTACCTGTTCCAGCAGTCCGGCCTGGCCTGATAGCTCTAATTGGGGTCCCAGTTTGTTTTTACTATTGTTTTTCACTATTGTTCAATCTGTATACCTACCTTACTCTGTACACCGCCCCGAGTCCCTCGGGAGAAGGGCGGTTTATAAAAACAAACAAACAAACAAACAAACAAATAAATAAATAAATAAATAAATAAATAAATAAATAAATAATTTATATTGATACATAACCCTTGTCTTTTTTATTACAAAAAAGTTATACTTTAATGGCCATAATGCAGTTGCTGCACACATCTATCTATAAATTACCAGTTTCTTCTATTTTGAACTGCTTCCTTGACTGATATTAAACTTTTAACACAGTTAAATATCTATGATAGATATTTAGGGAAGCAAAATGACCAATAAGATCATAATACATCTAGGGAGATATACCCAGTTTTCCATGAATCATTTGGCTTGCAGTCTTTGATAGTTTACGTTAATATAAATTTTTTAAGCTTTAAGGCATCACAAGATTCTTTATTGTTTTTGTACCAAATAATTTAATTCCTCATCTTCAGTTTGCTTTTGCCAATTAAAATGCTGTTCTTAAACCAATGGAATGAAGAAATGATTGGTCAAAGGCCAGCAATATTTTTTTCTTCTTTTAAGAGTAATATTTTTTTTAATTGTATGCAATTTTGCTATATTTATTTATTTCTACAATTTTCAATAGAAAAGAAACTAAATTGAAGTGGTGAATATGTTTGTGAATTTTGTTGTAATAGATGGCATTGTACTATCAAGATCTGATCTAGAGTTTAACAGTTTTAAACTGCCAACTATGTTACACATTTCTAATACTATTTTGCATATCCCAGATGGGCTACCCGCAGAATTTTATAAAAGCCTACAAGATATACTAAGCCCATTAATACAAGAAGTATGTAGTGAAGTATTAGTGGAGGCCAAACTACCAAATACATGGATAGAAGCCAATATTACTTTAACACCAAAAGAAGATTCAGACTCGACTCAGACAAAGAATTATAGACCAATATCTTTATTAAATGTGGATTACAATTTTTTTGCTTCAATAATAGCAGAAAGACTGAAGAGATTTTTTATTGAATTTATACACCCAGATCAAAATAGATTTTTACCAAAGAGACAAATAAAGAATAATCTAAGAAGGATCTTAGATACTATGGAATATTACAAAATGCATCCAGGAAAACAAATGGCATTAACTTTTTTAGATGCACAGAAAGCTTTTGATAATGTCAACTGGCAATTTATGGTACAACAATAAAGATATATGTACTTTGGAGAAAACTTTATAAATATAATTAAAACAATATACCGTAGATAACAACCAAAGTAATTGTAAATGGAGATTTTACAGATAATTTTAATATTAAAAAGGCACAAGACAAGGCTGTCCATTATCTCCACTATTATTTATTTTAACTCTGGAAGTGCTGAATAGAAATGTTAGACAGGACACAGAAATTAAAGGTATGGAGATAAAAGATGAAAAATATAAATTACAAGCATTTGCGGACGATTTGGTATTTATTTTAGAAGATCCCTTGGACACAAGCCCTAAATTATTGAAAAAGATTTAAGAATTTGGAGAAGTAGCAGGATTGAAAATAAATAGAGAAAAGACTAAAGTGATAGTTAAAAACCTTGCAGATAGAAAAAAATGTCAGAAAAAACAGGTCTCCAGATTATCAAGAAAATAAAAATACCTGGGGATATACTTAACAGCAAGGTGTGTGACTTAAAAGAAGATAATTATCTGAAATTATTAAAACAAAATCAGATTTGGAAAGATGGAAAAATTTACAACTATCAATCTTGGGAAGAATAGCGATGGTGAAAATGAATATTTTACCAAAACTACTTTTCCTGTTCCAAATAATTTATAATTTTTTTGATGAGTTAAATGCATTGATTTTGAAATTATCTGGCAAGGGAAAAAAGCCAGAATAAGACTGAAATTGTTATAAGAAACAAAAGAAAATGGGCTGCCAGACTGGGTTCTATACTATTAAGCAGTTGCACTAACATGGTTAAAAGAGTGGATAATTCTTAGACACAAAAGGCTACTATACCTAGAAGGACATGACTTACAACATGGATGGCATGGCTTTCTATGGAATGCCATCCAATACATAAATACTTTCAAAATCACTATATAAGAAATACCTTGCTTTTGACATGGGAAAAAGATGCTAAAACGTATGTTTTTTTATAAAGATCAAACAGCGTTTGACTAGCTACTATTGTCATCAGATGAAAAACTGATTAAGAAACTCTATAAATTTTTGTTAAACCTGAAGATAGAAGACAAACAAGTTAAAGAAGCAATGATAACTTGGGCAAAAAAACTGAACATAATGTAGAATTAGAAAAATGGCAAAACTTGTGGGAAAGAAACTACAAAATAACAAGGGCAGCTAATTATAAAGAAAATCTATATAAAATGTTTTATAGATGGCACTTAATATCTGCAAGATTAGCAAAAATGTTTAAAAATATGTCTAGAAATTATTGGAAATGTAGGCAAAAGCCAGGCATGTACGGTGGACATGTCCTAAAGCAAAAAAAAAAAAAATGGTTAAAAATATACATGTGGTTACAGAAAATGTTAAGAAAAGATTTCAAACCAGAATTATTTCTTTTAGGTATAATTACAGAGAATTATGACAAAAATGTATATATTTAATATTACATGTACTAACAGCAGTGAGAATTTCATTTGCACAGTATTGGAAAAATGAAGAAACACCATCAGAAGAAGACACAATTAGGAAAATTTTGGTTTGAGCGGAAATGGATAGGCTTACATTGGAAATGAAAGGGAAAGAAGATACAGAATATTCCCAAACATGGGATAATTTCTATAAATGGCTGGAAAAATGGAGTAGAGAATAGAAATGGAAGTTGTATTATTATTAATGTTAAATATGCAACCCAGACAATACATTGTTTATTAAGCATTAAAGACTTGAAACTATAAAAACTTAATAAAACATTTACATATTAAAAACCACATGATTTTTAAGGTTGTGACAAGAGAGGATCCACAAATAAGCTGAACAAATTTTAGGGGTGTACTTTGGAACTTAAAATTCTCGGTTTATCTGCAAGCATATATGTTAAATATTAAACTGAGTCTTTTTTAGCTCTAAATCTATGGGATCCCAGAAGTGGGCTTCCCCTCCATCTTATGAGTCCTGCTGGGAAGCAAAGTCCAAAGCAATATCAAGATCTAGGTCTAGTGACTATTTTAATTTTTCACATTTTACCTGTTCAGTGCCACCTACAGCTTTAAGAAATTAAATGTAAGCAGTGATCATAGTACACACAGCAGTTCATGTGTGACCAATGCTAAGCAGCTGTGATGGGGCCACAAAGGGCAATTGCTCAAAAACATTGATTCCTGTCCTGTCCTGTCCTGGCTACTGAAGTAAGCATAAGGAAAAATTCTAGAATTATCTTAGAGTTGCTATATATGACAATATGCAGAAATAAAATCAGCAAAGTCTGGACTGGGTATTGTTAACTATCTGCTAGTGAACACATCAGTAAGAAACCCGCCACTGATTTATATCACAAAGAAATTTTTGGAAATTGATCTCATGCTACTGAAACATGACAGGAAAATAGAAAACCCAGCATCTGTGCAACAATCTGTTCTATCTCTTCTGTCTTGTCACCTGTTATTTATCCGGTAGCTCTTTTGTCCAGCCATAGCTGCTACTGTTTCTTTTCATTCGCAGCACCCAGAAGGAGAAAGATGGAAAAGCAGAGATCAGGAGTAACATTATGGCTGGCAGTGAAATGTGATGGCATCCAGAGTTTTAGTGAGATGGTGTCTCCAACCTCTCAAAGAAAAGAGAGAAGGGGAAGAGAAACCACTATTGCTGTCAATAGAGATTTTTTTATATATATAGTACTCCTCATATGTTTAGTAAAGCACCACATAATCCTCCAAAGCCTAAATTCTATCCTTGGTTGAAATCATTTAGGATTCCAACTTTACAGTGCTGTTGAATAACCAATATGCCAGAATGACCTTCTGCTTTCCAAAAAGCATTGATGTCCCACTCTGCCAAGTGATAAACATTGAGGTTAAAAGGGCTGATGTGCTCCACTGAGCCTTGCAACCAAAGCAGCAGGGAGCAGGGATGCTCATTTTAATGAGAATGAGGTCAAGCTTTTGAATTGTTTTTCAACCTTACAAGAAAGTTTGCAATCGATGACATGCAAAGGAACTCAATAATGGTGTTGAAAGCACCCAGCAAGCCCATGGCTTGGTTCTACTTCCATTGTTATTGCAGGGAAATTAGAAAAAAAACATTGCCTTCCGGCAGTTAGATGGATTTTGCATAGTCCCCCCAGCTTAATCCCTAATCTGAATGTTCAAGCTACACAGCTGCTCTCCCCTTCTTGTTACTCTTCTCCTTGGGAATATTAGGACTGTTATTCTACAGTTTTTGTTCTACTAAGTGCTATATCTGTTCGCCCAAAATTAGTTTTTTTTAAAAAAACTATTAAAACCAGGCATTTGAAAGGTAATGATGTTATTTGTAATTTGTCCTTTCTCCTAGAAGCTCAGAATGAACTATAGTCACATGGACCATTATATTCTAACTACAATTCTGTAGAGTAGCTCTGCTAACAGAGCCTGAATTGACCAAGGTCACCAAAGGCATGTAAGCAGTGGTGGGATTCAGCCAGTTTGCACCACTTCGGCAGAACCAGTATCTAATTTTTTGTTGCCCAAGCCCAGAGTGGACTTCCAGAAGCGGCATTCACACTGACAACGGGTTGTTCGCATATTTGAATCCCACCACTGCATGTAAGTATTTGTTTATGCCACTACATGCAGATCTAATGCTTCCTCTGCAACAATGCAACACATGAGCAGCTAGAGTTCTAAAACTAAATCTTGCTATATAGGCATATGCTTGCTCAGAAATACTTATTAAATTAGGAAGCAATGAACTCCTAGAAAAGAGTATCTACACATATCCGCAGTGATACTCACCAGTTATATATTCAGAACACAGTGTAAATCACTGAAACATAAGCCTTAAATTTTATTTCAAAGGTTTTTTAAAAAATTATGTTATGTGCACTGGCTGATTAAATAAAGTACACAAAGGGGATCTCTTTACTGGTTAATTTTAGTGGAATATTTATTTAACTAGTCAATCATTATTAAAGTAAGTCTGTGAGATTTAAGGCTAGTTACAATTTCAGTAAGTAAATCTCTCTTTTAATTATGTTTATGAGGCAGCCAGCTTTCATCCATTGCCCCAAAATGCAGCAGAAAGCATTATGGTACTTTGTGTTGGTGTAAACATTGTGGACATCCATCTATTTCATTTTTAATTGCTTTTCAATCCTGTTACAGGAAAGCAAAATATGTCATAGGGTCAACAAGGATATTGTCCTATAAGGTATTCTTGAAACTCAAGATTCCCACAAGAGGTATTGGCAAGCTGCACAGCCAAACTTTTGGAAATATCTATCTATCTCTCAATTGGCACCCTGTTTAGGCTGGACAATGCTGAACCATGGCAAGGGGGGGGGAAGTATTTTGCAGGTTATTTTTTTTCTTTGTTAGTTTTATATTCTGTCTTTCCTTGCAGATCAATATAACTAGCAGTCCTTCCTCCAAATTTTCCAAAACAACAACCTTCTGAAGCAGATTAGGCTAAGAGAGAGGGAATGGATCAAAGTGTCTTAAGCAGATTTCATGGCCTAAAGGTGAACTTGAACCAGAGTTTCTCTTTTTCTAAGACTAGAGTTTGTTTCAGACTAGAAGGGACTCATCTAATATCCTTAAATCAAGCTGTGAATTGGGAAAGATGCCAGACCTGCCTCTCTCTCTCTCTCTCTCTCTCTCTCTCTCTCTCTCTCTCTCTCTCTCTCTCTCTCTCTCTCTCTCTCTCTCTCTCTCTCTCTCTCTCTCCCTCCCTCCCTCCCTCCCTCCCTCCCTCCCTCTCTCTCTCTCTCTCTCTCTCTCTCTCTCTCTCTCTCTCTCACACACACACACACACACACACACACACACGTACACACAGACACATTGCGTAAAGAGCAAGGCAGAAAAATCATATGCCATTCTTGTGTGTCTTCTCCCCAAGTCTTTTCCAATTTGGAACTGTTCCCATGACACTTAAATGAGTCAGTGTTTTACATTGTTAATTAATCTAACAGACCAGTCACTGTTGAATTAAATTAACTCTATTCTGTGAGACATACTGTGGGAATGCCTAAACTCAGTCTGTTGATCTAGCAGAACATGCAGATTCAACCATAGTTTCATTCCATACAGCATTAACTTTGTGAACTCTCAGGCTTCCTCCTTCCGTTATATATTCAAGATGGAAAGTATTTAATATTTATTGTTATGTATATGTAGGGGTGTGGGTCTATACATATGTTGTATATAGTAAGTTTTAGGTGTGTGTCATGTATGTGTTTCACTTTGAGAGCGGGCAACTAAATTTCATTTTTGATGTATGCCGTTGTGCCCACAGTAAAAAATGACAGTAAAGATTATCTTATCTTATCCTATCTGTTCCTGCATTCTTGAGCCTCCAGGAAGAACTGCTAGTACAACAAGCAGAATTACAGAATAACACAGTTGGAAGGGACCTTGGAGATCTTCTAGTCCATCCCCCTGCTCAAGCAAGAGACCCTAAACCAGAAAATGATTGTCTGCTTCTCTTCTTAAAAACCTCCAGTGTTGAAGCACCCACAACTTCTGGAAACAAGTCATTCCACTGATAACTCCACGGTCTGGCAGCAAGAAGCCACGCTTCAAAGTCTAATGGTCCTGCCTTCCTAGGTAGGGAGAAAGAGCTAATGATATCATGAAACCTTGTTGAAGGGTACATTGAATGTAGGGGCACTCCAGGGGAAAGAAAACAGTTTTTGATCTAGCAGTAAGAAATTTTACCTGGGCTAGTGATTGATCAAGAGTTTAAACAATTAATCAGGGAATAAAAGTTCATCTCAAGACTGTTGATGTCATAAAAATATAGAAGTCCAGAGCTGCTTTAGACTGATACCAAATCTTCATGAGAATTGCCCTGTTATTGCCCAGCTTCTCAGCAAAATCATGTTCATTTTTCATTAACCTGTTAAAACCCAAATGAAAACTGTAATGGGCATCTGTACATTGTGATACTGACCACTGATTCTTTTAAATGATTTGTTTGTGTTTTTAATTTCAAAATCATGAATTTTGTACCATTGATCATTTTTAAGGACCAGGAGAACTCTCAGTTATTAGTTCTTTGTTCTGAAAATTATATAAAAAGGCACACATTAATATGCCCTGCATTTCATCTGCATCAAGGTTTTCTGTGTTAGAAGATATTCTAGAATTCCTTCTTGACAGTAAGCAATTAGAACATATGGTTATGATATTTGGGAATACATAGATTTATTTTTACATCTGGCAATTCTAAAATTGTATTATACTCATCTTTCATATTTGGTTCCCTTTTAGTCTGTCACTGAGAAATCAGACAGTTGCACTTAGCCTCTGTAGACATTTCATAAAAAATAAGGAGTATGTTTCAGAGTGGAGCGTAATTTTGACATATACGTATATTTAATTTTTATACCACTTTCTTTAGGATTGTTTCCACAATATTCCAAATCCTAAAGATTTCCTGAAAGTTAATCTAGTTCAGGGTCATGTGATTTTTTTTCAGATCTCATTTTAAGAGAGTTTAGAGATAACAATGGCTTTTGCTGTCTGTTAACTGGAGAAAATCCTGTAGCTCTAGTGAGAACAATAAGAGGAATTTTAGTGCAGAAGAGCTGTTTGCTTAATACAATGGAAGTTGGTACAAACTGGACTTGCAAGTGTCAAGTAGACAGTGTGGGAAAATCTGTATTACCACATCTGAGTCAACAAAGTGTTGAATGCAGGAATGCTGACTTAACTGTAACTACAAAAACTATCTGACCAGTTTCAATAAGACTGAGAGGGAGTTTCACAAGGGTTAAGCAAAGCAAACAGATTCCTAATAATAATGGGACAGCAAAGTTGGCACTTGAATTATTAGAAATACCACATATTATGCAATTAGAAAGGCTTTGTTGGAAATAACTGCAGTATTATAACTTTGCAATTGAATATAATATAAAAACTAGAGAAAACTATGCCTGGAATAATTACATTAATGCATGTTGAAGGTTCAAACAAGCAAAGCTTAGACAACATAAGAGATGCTTGGTCAATTTTCTTGAGCTATAAATTAAGCACTTAAGTACATTGGACAAATCATTTCAGAAAATGACAACAATTCAATAACACTAGGCTAATTTGGGTTAACAAATCAAATCCAGTTTTCTGCTCAACTTTTTAAACTAAAGAAAGTGAACTTATTTAATCCCCAATGGCCAGTAGAGTATCAATGCACTGATGTGCTTATGTCTGTATTTGGGTGAGTTGGAGATGGAGAATTAAGATATCTAAGGAACTGACATGGATGTCACTAGACAGACTGTATGTATTGTGCACCTTTTTGTACTTCTGCTTTAACAAGAGACTTTTTTTAGGGATTAACTGGATGTCTTAAATTTCACATAAAAACTGGAACATGTGTAAGGTGCAAAATATATGACCAAACTCAAGCAAATTAAACCTACATTTGTGTCATTGGCTTTCCATATTCTTCCTTTTTTCCCTCCAAACATCATTTTAATGGCACTGATTGTGGACACACATTGTTCAGTACACATCTAAGTATAACTATATATTATTTTAGTGGCAAGTTTATTCCTATAGCAATCCTGCATATTTTTCTTCTCTACTGAACTATCACGTATGATTTAAAAGAATAAACAATAGATCATTCCCAGGTGATGTTTTCCTCTATTAAATCCTACAATTAGTAGGGAAATATAGCTGATAAAATTCTACTGAATCACATGCCACTCACAAATAAATATCTGTAAGTGATTTTCCCTTTTATTCTTTTTACACTAAGTTATGCCAGCATTCAAATAACTGCTTTTCAGTGACTGATATTTATCTTTAGTCTTCTTTTGTCTGCCAGTCCAATCTGTCCTTTGGCAGAACTCCATTTCATTTTGGGCTTCTCCGCAAAAAAAAAAAGCTGTAATTTACCCTTCCTCGGCACTTCTACAAACAGGAGAATAAATGCCACACTTGGCTTTTGAAGTGCACAATTAAGATTTTTCCCACAATTCAGATTCTTTTTTTTCCCCTTTGGCTTTCCAAAAATGCAGTTGTTGCAGAACAAGCTATTTTTTATGCCCATATCTGAAATAGGAAGGAATATGCCTTCCTTGCCCTTTTCTAGTTGGTAGAATGCTGGTATGTGTACAATTCTGGTATTTGTATTAAAAAAAACCTGCTGAATGTAAGAAAAGCAATCCAAACTGTAACCAAATAGGATGTGCCTGAGCTGTGAATTGGATTGCAGCACCAATGTAATTATTATGCTTACTGATCATGGGATGGTGAGTTTCTAATCTCTACCTATATGGTTTAGCAAAAGAAATACTAGAGTCATAGTGTATCTCACTGTATGAAAGGATTTAATAAGCACCTAAATATCTTTTGCACCATCAAACTGTGGAGTTAGCTAATGCTTCTATATGTGGCAACTGTAAGATTGCTTAAAACAGCTCAGTTATTCAGACACAATAGAATGTAATAATTCAGGCAATTTCTGCAAGTTTCAGTGAATTCCTGAGTGAATAGAAGTTCACAACTCTTCATAATACAAAGCTAAACACATATTTCTACAAATCTGAATATGTACTTATATGTAATTTTTAACAGATTCAGAATAACAGAAATGATCAATATAGCAGGCTATAAGTTTAGACACACTTTTATTTAGTACTTTATAACACTTCTTTGGTAGAAGAATTTCCAAATGTTTCCATCAGCTAAAAAGGAGCATTTTTACTCTTGCTTTTAGATCTTTTCTCACTCTTTCTTGAAGAACTCTTTTAACCTAGAAATATTCTTAAGTTATCTTGTACGCAGTGCCTATTTAATAATTCTTCACCCAAAATTTTCAATAATATTCAAGTTCAAATAATATTCAAATATCCTTCTTTTCTATTGGAAATCTTTTTCTTTCTTTTCTTTTTTATTTGTGTGTGATTAGGGTTATTTGCTTAAAAAATTCCAATCCATTTTTAGTTTAACTTTTTTTTGCCAGAGTGTAATTAGGTACTACTATATATTGATATTTAATTAAACTCTTTCCAGTACAGTATATCATGCAGGCTAGTTGCCACACAACTCCAAAGCTTGGTCTAGGACACCTGATATTAATTATTTAACGGTTGGCAAGGCAGTTTTCTCTTCAAATGCTTTATTCTTTTTTTCTCTAAATCTATTTTGTATGCCTTGGGTTGAACAGTTCAATTTTTGATGTAGTTTTTATACTTCTTTCAAAAAGCACCAAGAATATTTTCAGGCTTACCACAGATTTCCTTAGACAATGATTTCGTGATGGAACTAGAGACATCTTTCCCATACAGTTGATTGTTGTATTAAAAATACTGTCCTGTGGGTCTCTTAATAGCTCTAGTGTCAATTAACTTTTCAGCAAGTCATTTGCAGTGATTTGTAGATTCTGTTTTCCAGAACTGGCCCACTGGGGTATGTTCTAGAAGAGATTTTTCTTGGTCTTATCTTCCAAATTGTGCCTTGACTTCAATAATGCCACATGACTTCCCTTTGTTAACAACATTTCTCACCATTAAAACTGTTACCTAGAAGCATTTAGAGACATTCTTACATCTGTCACCTGCTTTATAAGAGTGACTTATCTTCATTTTCAAATGCTCACATAGCTGCTCCGAAGAGCCTGTGGCTGTTGAAAACAGACTGAATAATAATCACAACTGAGAGGTTGGAACGATCAGAATATTTGTTCACCTGTAGAACTGTCTTCACCTGGGTAATTATATGGTATACTTTATGAATCAATCACTTCTTGGAACTTTATTAGTAATTATACTGTGTGGAGAAAAAAGTAGTACTGGATATAATGTCTGCCCTGGTCATATATACTGGGATTTTTTTTAAAAAAAAAATGTAAACACCTGCCTATATATAGTAAGTTCAAGTGTGCTGAATGATGTGTTTAACTTTGTATTATGCTGAAGTTGAGACAGCTTTTGTTCACTTAGGGATTCATTAAAACATACAGGAATGCCAAAATATTTGTGCCCAACTGTGTCTTAATTTTCTTAGTGATATTCTTAATCCCTATAACTTGTAATAATGACTACAGAATTGATTAACACATGCATTTTCTGTATCTGTTCAATGTTTCCCAGCTAAAAGTTTAAACTAAGTGTAAATCAAGTTCACCTTATACTTAAAATACTTTCAGTGGGATATTTAATGTCTCCTTCCAAACACTCTTTTTGAGCAATGGCAGCTACATTTGAGTCTTTCATCTCAAAATATAGAACACCTTATTTTGCTCTCCCATAATTCCCATAGGTTTCTCTTTACTGCCATCAAACTTACAAAAGGCTAGGCTTAAAACAAATGAAAAATATGCATATTTTTCCAAAGCTTCTAAATTTCATTGACATCAGTTTGGCTTTTTTCTTTAGGTTTCCCTTCTTGTGGTATATCATGAGCTTTGGAAGATCTAACTGATTTAATGCATGGATTGAACACTGACAGTTAGACTAAATAGGTTCACTAAACAAGAATGACAAGTTTCTACATTTAGCGTAATCTCATTACAGAGAAGAATTAACATGAAATATTAGGAAAAAGTTATTTAAGGTTTTATACATTAGTATAAAAACAGATTCTCAGGCGATGAATCTGTGTGCAGATGGCATGCTTATTCAAAATCTTAATAGAATTATAACTCCATACAATTTGAATTGATTAAATTTCATACAGTAGCAGGCTAAGGAGTCAATTCAGCTACATTTATCAATACTGAGAAACAATTGCAAAGGCAGCTTCAAGAAGCTATTGGACTTTTTTCATTTATACATAAAGTCCACAATTATGAAATCATAGTATAAAACAAAGCATGACATAAAAATGAAGTAGTAAGAAAGTTATTTTTCATACTGATAAAAAGTTAGTGGTTACCATAATGAACAGAGGCAAGCTGTCCTGCCTTCAGACACACACACACAAACACACACACACACACACACACACATTTCAAGCTTTCAGCCTTGAAAAGGCATGAGAAAAATGACATGAGTTTTGCCACTATAAATTGCCTAAAGTATATACAAATATCTTGTTTGAAAGTAAGTTTCTGGAATTCCTGTAGTGTTTTCATTTGAACCTACTGCATGTCCTAATACATATTATTATGTAGATATATTAATAAATGTATATACAAATGAATAAAATTATATACCTTCTAATAAATGTTATTAATCAGATTTCCTAGACTTGCTGCTTGAGATATATTCCCAGCATGTCCACATGTCTTAAGGTCCTCAAGGTTGAGAAACACTGCTTTATACCAACCCAAAGGGTATTTTTTGAATAGTTTTATGTGTTTGATTTTGGCTCAGTTTCAGGAATAAAAACCTCTCCTTATCTGAAAAGTCCTCAAAAGAATCAAACAGTAGCTCATACAGTTCTGTATGACATGCACAACAGACATGTAGTTTTAACTGATGTGGAGAAGTTAGATGATATCTCTAATTTGACAAATGTTGATTTTTTTTATCAACTTCCTATGAAATACATGACCTTCTAACAACTTGCATTTATCAAGATATATTTTCTTCACTTTTGCCCATTTCTTAAATAGGAAAAATAAATAATATACATAGATCAAATTGCCATCAACTTCCAAATTCTTATCTGATTATTTCATTGTTATATAATTCAATAAGCTGTATTTTACTCTATTTTATGTAATATAGTCATTTGGTTAATCAATAAAACATAAAATGAATTAATACATAAATGATAAAAATATTGATAAAAACATCAATACTTTTAAATCAGTGATGAAAAACCACAAAATAATATGTGCATTGGAAATACATAATGAAGTTATAGCTCAGCTGAAACAGAGAAGGTCGGAGTAGAAATTTGTTTATTTATGCCTGGATGAATTCCTATCAAGAGACCAATAAATGTCATCAGGAACCATTAGATGAAAAGAAAGACTGGGTTGATATGACAGCAGTGTTCCAATATCTAATGGGCTGCCACAAAGAAGATGGGGTCAACCTATTCTCCAAAGCACCTGAAAACAGAACAAGAAGCAGAGGATGGAAGCTTATCAAGGAGAGAACCAACCTAGAACTAAGGAGAAACTTGCCAACAGTGAGAACAATTAATCAGTGGAACAACCTGCCTCCAGAAGCTGTGGGAGCTCCAACATTGGAGGTTTTTAAGAAGAGATTGGACAACTATTTGTCTGAAATGGTAAAGGGTTTCCTGCCTGACCAGAGGGTTGGATTAAAAGACCTCCAATATCCTTTCCAACTCTGTTATTCGGTTATGAACCAGAATCAAATTCTCGAGGTTAGAAACTTTATCTAGACCCTCTCCATTTCTCCTTTAGTAAAAATTATTGCATCTCCATTCCATTGTCTAGCCACTGTTGAAGTGACATAAACATTTGTTCCTGTTATTTTAGCACCCTGAAGGTTAGATGATGCCAGAAGACAATATAAATTGATAGTGGAGAAATGGAGCCTGTCTCCCAGCTTTTCCTACTTCACAGCGTTGTTGTTGCAGAGATGCAATTAGCAGGCCTTTGCCACCTTAACCTCTTTGAGAATTGTCAGGATATTAATGGCATTCAATAAATAAATAATAAGTTGCTATTATTAAAGGCATTTGTTTAATTGTGGGTAGATACTATGGCTCCCAGCTGTGATCTGAGATATAAAAGATGTGCAAATAGATATTACTTTTCTGGCAACCTGGCCTAATCTGAGTAAGAAAAAAACATGCAGTGGTAAACAGCCCTATTCATATATGAATCAGCACTGACTTCTGAATCAGAATTTTTAACAGGCAGTTCCATTTTATTTTGAAAAACACAAAAACACATGGAATTCTGTTTTTTCTTAGAAAGAGTAATGAGAAGGACAGGTTTCTTGCCTAGCAATCATGGGAAAAATTGGTGTAATAATACTGACTTCTAAAGTCATTTTGCAGAGCAGTCTATTTTTAATGCAACATTATATAAAATATCAATTAATATGGGAAGAGACTAGAAATCAGACAAGATAAATATCAGAGGAAAAATATACATAATGAAATAACTTATAATTAATTAATTTGTCATTCCCCATAGCATTAGGTCTAGGTTCTTCTTATCCTAATGCATTAATAGTAATATTGTTCACCCTGGCTGTTAAAATACAAAAAAAATGCAATGAATGGGTAATTTTAGGATTTCCATTGGCTGATAAATATTTTATATAGCTTCAGTTGGCTTGGCTGAGTAATTTTAAGCAAATGCATTTTCTCCATTCTCACAAAAACAATTTGCTAAATGCAGGTATCTTTTTCAAATGCAAATTTAAATATAATTTACTTGCTTTATGACCCAATTTCTCCTGATATACCTGTATAGAACCTTTAGGGCAACAACATTTTATTATATTTGCCCCCTGGTTTGCTAAGGGCAAAACATAGCATTACACAGGCTATAATAATTCCACAGGTGTTATCACTGGAGTTTGGTGGCAGCTGAGATAAAATATACTTGCCGCCTGTGAAATTTTTTTAAAGAATCTTATATTCTAATATACTTTTGTATAATGGTGGAAATATACAGTATATGCCATGGACATGATTACTTCTGAAGGATTAAAACACTATTACTAACTACTTGAAACTCTTAAACTTGCTGCATATCTTGTTTGCCAATTGTGGGTTTAGCACTATGGGAAAATACCACTACTTGCATTTTTTGTGATTAATAGCCAGTTATTTCTCCCACATATTTTGGGCCAGGGATCTAAAAACCATCTAGGGCCACGTGGGTGTAGTAGTATCTGGGAATGACTTTGGGAGACAGAAGGAAGATCCACAGACTATACAATGACCATGCAAAAAGTATCTCAGCCCACCCAAAGAAAAGGAGTGGGGGAAGCCTCTGGCAAGATAAGTATCAGTCCTTCAAGGTACTGTAGTCCAGACAAGAAGCACAACCTATGAGTACTAACATTAACTTTATTGTAAGGTTACAAAAACTAACAGAAACTTGCAAGTCTAAAAGCATCTCTCCCCTTCTTTGCTTTTACTTTTCAAAAAATTAAGAGGGTCCCTTCTAAAATGCAATCCCACACACCATTACACTAGGTCTTATATTTGATGCAGATTTATTTAGCATTAAGAATTCACACACACAAAAAAACATTTATCCCAAATAAATTTTATTTATTTAGGAGACTGCTACGCCAGTTATCATAAAATAAGTATAAGTATTTTCCCAGGGTGTAAAAAAGTAATATACTGTTTAATTTTTTAAATTGTTTAAAAATATCAAAATTAACTTTGAAATAATCACAACTTGTGAAATCTTAACTTCCAGTCACCACTGTTACTCAGAATCTGCAGGCTGTGTACCTGTAACAAAAAAATTACTTTGGTCTGTATTAAGCATCATAGATACAGTACGGTATATACCATGTAGGAAAATATATCTAATATCAAATAACTTTCAGACAGGCCTGCTATCCCTGAGACACCGATTCTGAAGCTGAACCTTGGTTTTATTTATTTAAATTAGGCTGGACACCTACTGTTTTCTCAAACCATCTACCTCCCTCAGACTTTGTTCTCATCAGGAGACCTTGAGTTGGTATTGAGTCTCATGGAAAAAGGATCTGCGGTTTTCAGCTTTCTGCAATCACATCAAGACAAGTCACTGAAATGTTTGATAAGCAAAATACGTCAAAAGTGCTAATGAAGATGGGAAATGAATAACTCACCTAGTGTGCTTTATAGCATATGAGGAGCCTAATACAGTTGTGGACCTTGCCAAGAAGCCAAATTCCACTGAAACATGGAGTCTCTTTTATTAAAGAAACCATTTACAATGGAAAACATTTCAATATCCACAGGTATCCTGTGAGGGAGAAAGCTGCACAGAGCTTTCTCCAATCCATCTGGCAACAATATTCATTAACTACAGAGATATCTTACACAGATGTTTTGTGTTAATTTTCAAAACTGCAGTATCGCTTGGGAGGCAAGTCAGATCCAAAATATCACTAATGAGTAGGGAATAAATTTAGGGAATACCAAATAAATAAATAATTGTGCACTTTGGGGCAAAAAGCTTTCCAACAACCCATCAGTTTAATTCAAACTAAGTGCTGCTGCTAATTCCCAACAGTGCCATTTCGGAGAAGTCTATCCAAAGAATCTGCAGGGTTCCCAGCCCCTCCACATATACTCATTCCCTTGGCTATTTTACAGGATAAAATAGCCAAGGGTAATGAATTCTTCCCCTTTTTGGTGCAATTGTGGCTTCTTTCAGTATCAGATGTGACTAATAACTTCCTCCCACCTCTTCACTAGTACTTATAAATGTTCTCTATTTGACATGCTGTAACCCCCTTTCAGCAGCCATGCTTACATTCTTCAGCCCTAACATCATAAAATCAAGGGCAACACAACTTGCAAAGTCTTTGATACACACCTGTGCTGGTAAAAGGCACTCCCCTGCAAGATTGACAAGTGACCATGGAGAGAATTGTACAACTCCCTCAGTATCAACCTCTGCATCTTTGTGCCTTGATGTGTAGCAGAATAATTCCTAACAATACGGGAGGGACCATCAGCATACAAAAGTTCATGCTAGCTTTTTGATCATAACTGAACAATGGTGGATTCTGGGGAAATCAGTCTCTTTTGTTTAATTATGCTTCAAAGAGTCCTTTTTGTAAAGGACATTTTAAAAATTATCCCAGTGATTTATGAATTCTGTGCTCCTTTATATTACAGAATAACAGAATTGGAATGGACCTTGAAGGTCTTCTAGTCCAACCCTCTGCTCAAGCAGGAGATCCTATAGCATTTCAGACAAGTGACTGTCCAGTTTCTTCCTAAAAGCCTCCAGTGATGGAGCAACCACAACTTTTGAAAATAATTGGATTATGGTTAATTGTTCTCACTGTCAGGAAATTTCTTTTAGTTCTAGGCTGGTGTTCTCCTTGATTATTTTCCATACATTGTTTCTTGTCCTGCCTTGCTTTGGAAAATAGGTTTCCTTCTTTTCATTAGACACACCCAAATCCTGTAACCATTCTTCATATGTTTTATCTTCCAGCTCCCTAACCATTCTTGTTCTTCTTCTCTGTGTATGAAATAAGATCTTTAGAAAGAAGCTGTTCGATAAACTATTAAATATAATCAGATAAAGATAATCAGTGGATTAACAGATGCTGCTATGAACTGTAACATGAAACAAAATGTTTTGTTCCATAACTTTAGGAGAGAGAGATGTTTTATAACAGATTCAGGATATCCAGAGAACCCCTTTGTTCAGTCTTTCTTCTCTGCAGTGTGTAATCTTTCATATGAATGCACACATTTATACACATACACAAATGTGCATGAATTTACATGTGCACACTCAGGCAAACTATGATTTCAATGTTACACCATTTCAACAAAAGCAGATAATAGGAAGAAACTGCTCAATATGTCGAGTATAGAAATGATCAAAGGCAACCTGTTCTTATTACTGTACTTTACCATGCAATATCTCTGCTATTTAATCTATAGATTCCTAAACATTCCTCCATTTTCTAAAAATCCCTTTTGTCTTCTTTTTCTTAATGTAGTACTTCCTCCTTAGTTATCTTATAGCCAGGTCCTTCCCATTATTACTGCAGTTAATGGCTGCTCTAAAATACTTTGCCTGCTTCATACGTGTGAGGGTATACACTTATTTTGGCAGAATCATGCCAGAAAGTATGTTCTCTAGCTCCTATTCATTCATTCATTCATTCATTCATTCATTCATTCATTCATTCATTCATTCATTCATTCATCAGAAAAGGAAAAAGAACAAACATTCTGGTCATGGACTATTGCAGGCTTTTGAGAGTACATTAATTTTCTGTAGGAAGTAAAGGGTGTTTTTTTAATGACAGTCTGTTAACTCTAGCCATATCCAGGTGGCTTCTTGAGTTCTTGAGGTTAACTTGTATTGACTTGCTCTGATTCCTGAGTTAGTCCATCTTAGTCTGCTCACGTGTTTTAGGAAAGAGGGGGAAAATAATCACATTTCTAAACACTTTCTTATGATGACAAAGCTCTGCAAATAGAAAACTGTCTTGCATTCAAATGAAAATATTACTATTGTTTTAATTTTATTTTTAAATTAACTTTTTTCCAAAATCCATTGAAGCACAATGTACCTAAAGTATATCAGTAACATCTAAAGACATTCAAAATGAAAACATGTTAAAATTAAAGCAATAGAACATGAATAATAAGAAGCCAAGATAAAAAATATACCGTTCAGTATACTGTATTTCATTAAAGACAAAATATCTTTCTCATGTACCTGATACACAGAGCTCTTAGAGAAACATTAACCTTAAAGGACCACCCCTGTGAATCTTAAATATTAGACTGGTGATCCCTGGCTAATACTCTAATTAATTTAAAAGTTAAAGCCAGTACATTGAATTGGGTTTGGGAAATAACTAATAATGATAGCAAATCTGTAAGTGCAAGTACTCCTCAAATTATGATCACAATTGAGCCCAGAAATTTAGTCATAAGTTGTTGTGGTCATTAAGCAACTACATAGGTCCTTAGGCAACCTCAGGAGGTGGGGGAGTGTGTGGGCCTTCTCCCACCCACCATCACTCCTAAGAGGCCTGGTTTCTCTCTCTGCCCCACCACACCCAAGTCCAGTTACCTTTCTCTTTTCCTGCAACTGTTGACAGGTGTGCCCAGCCAATGTGAGGCTCAGCTAGAAAGCTAGAAAAAGCAGTCTTCTTCAAGACTGAGGCACTCTTTCTCAAGGCTGCCCAGGAACAGGAACTTCCACTGTAGGAGATTTAGGCTTCCCTTATTCACCCCTACCCACACCTTTGTTTAAAGTTCAGGGTACAAAGATAGGGAAGCATACAAGGATACAGTATACAATTTGGCCAGATTCAATGCCTCTGATTACATCTTCCCATCCAGTATTTTTTTATAAGGTAGACATGTTCCTCCCCAGATACTGTCATATGGTGGGACCCAGGAGATGTGTCTTCTTTGTCACTATGTCTTCTCTCTGGAATAGCATTCTGCTGGAGATTTAGATGGACCTGCCTTGCAGAAAACTCTTAAGGCCTGGCTTTTCCTCAAGTATTGGGTTAGGAGGTTTGGTCCCTATCCAGATTGTTCCTAGATTGTTCTTGGTTGGTTGAGACACTTTTTAATGTTTTATCTTGGTTATTATGTGTAGTTTTATTTGTTTTACATTGCCCTGAGTTACATGTTGATTTGGCAGCTATTCAAATAAAATAAAATAAAATTTGCAGAAGACACCAAGCTGGCAGGAATAGCCAATACTCGAGAAGATAGGCTTAAGATACAGGAGGATCTAGACAGACTTGAACAATTGACGAGGACTCAGAGTGGTTAACACTGAACGAGTTTATTGAATACACAAAGTCAACTGTCAAATGTCAAATGTTGCAACCCTTTTATAGAGAAAGCGTTTGAACTGTAACCAATACAAACTGTCTGTTTTCCCGCTCCTTGGTTGTGGCGTCCAATGATTGCACCTTATTTTCCCGCTTTAAACCTTGCAAAGCTGCACAGTGTTTGCAATATCTTCTATGGCTTATTGCTAACTATTTACATACACAACACCCCTTACCCCCCAGTTGGTGTCATTTCTTTACAAAGTCCTTTAGGTATTTTGGTGGCCTATGTATTCTAGAAGGGTATCTGTTACTTTGGCTGCTAGGGGCCCCTTTTCCTGGTTGACTGCTTGGCTGCTGGTTACTATGCTGGTTACTACTGGACCTGGGCTCAGGGTTACTGGCTTCAGATGTACTGCCTTGTGTATTAGGTTGTGTTTGGGATTCAGTTGTCACTGGCCTACTTCGCAGGGGTATTTCCCAATCAATTGGACTGAATTGTTGTTGATGGGCATCTGGAAATATGTCATCTTGCCCCACCACTACACCACTTTCAGGCCTAATGTTATCTGTACTGTTTGCCCTAACTGAGCTTTGGTCCCCCTCAGCTGGCACACACCCACTAGATCTTTTCCTCAGCTGGTCTATGTGTCTTTTACAGACCCTATTCCCTTCCCCCTCAATGATGTATGATAAGGGACCTAAGATTTCAGTTACCACCCCAGGAATCCACTTATCCCCTTGGGCGTAGTTCCTGGCCCAAATCAAGTCCCCCACTTCAAATGTTCTGTTAGGAATGTCAAATTCAATGTTTGGTTGGAGTCGGTCGGGGTGTAGTCTGTCCAACTTGGTCAAGATTTTTCTTCCCCACCTCATTTCAGCTGGACTTTTCCCTGTAGCCGAACAAGGGGTTGTGTGTTGGGCCAACAAGAACTCAGCTAGTCTCTGATGCCAGTCACCTCGAATAATTCTTTTAAGCGCGTCCTTCGTGGTCCTCACGTTCCTTTCAGCCAATCCGTTGGTGGAGGGGTGGAAGGGTGCAGAAGTCTTATGCTTAATCGAGTTGGCCTTGAGGAAATCCTGAAATTCAATAGATGTGAATTGTGGCCCGTTATCAGATACTATTAAATCCGGCAACCCATGAGTGGCAAAGAGGCCCCTTAATGCCTGTATTGTTCTGCCTGCCGTTACTGAACTGACCGGTACTACTTCTAGCCATCTAGAGTAGCTGTCGACCACTACAAGGAACGTTAACCCCTGGAAAGGTCCAGCGAAGTCAATATGAATCCTGGACCAAGGATTCCTAGCTAACTCCCATTTATGTGTGCGGATGTGTTGTTGTTCAGGCCTGGAACGTTGGCACAGATGGCAATTGGCAACGCATTCCTCAATGTCTTGGTCCAATCCTGGCCACCACAAGTGACTCCTAGCTAAGGCCTTCATCCTTACTATTCCAGGGTGTCCTTCATGCAATTCAAATAGAATAGCTGATTTGTGGATTCCTGGGATTACTACACGAGTTCCCCAAAGTAAGCAACCCATATGAACTGATAGTTCATCCTTCCTTCGGAAAAATGGACTGTATTTTACGTCTGGGTTGGCGTTGGGCCAACCGCTCATGACCCAGGCCATTACTCTCCTTAAGATGGGGTCCTTATTGGTTGCCTCCGCTATGTCTTTAGCAGTTAGGGGCAGATCAGGAATATCTTGTAGGGACATTACTTGTCCCACTGGGGCAGGGTCCTCCTCTGTTGTGCTAAGGGGCAATCTGCTAAGAGCGTCTGCATGACCCATGTCTTTACCTGGTCGGTATTGGAGGGAAAATGAATATGCTGAGAGGAAAATGGACCATCTCAGCATCCTGGGAGACATAATTTGGGGAGTCTGTTTATCTGTGGTAAACAGTCCCAGCAGGGGTTTGTGGTCTGTCAGGATTGTAAAGTTCCTGCCATACAGGTAGTCGTGGAACTTTTTAACTCCTGCCACTATGGCTAAAGCTTCCCGGTCAATTTGAGCATAGTTCCGCTCTGCCTTGGTTAGTGTGCGGGAGTAGTAAGCAATGGGTCTTTGCATTCCCTGGGTGTCTAAATGGCTGATTACTGCCCCGACGCCATAAGGCGAAGCATCGCACGCCAGGTAGATTGGTCTATTTTCTATAAAGTGGGTTACAGTTGAGCTACTGGAAAGGATATCTTTTAAGGTCTGGAAACTCACTTTGTGCTTGTCTTGCCAATGCCAAGGGGTCTTCTTATCTAAAAGCCTGTGCAGTGGTTCTGCAATGGCAGCCTTATGTGGCACAAAAGTGTGATAAAAATTTACCAAGCCTAGGAAGGCCTGTAGCTCAGCCTTGTTCCTTGGTTCAGGAGCCCCTTTTATTGCTTTAATTTTTTCAGGGGTAGGGTGGACCCCGCTTTTGTCAATCCTGAACCCCAAAAAATCAGTGGATTTAACCCCTATGCTACATTTTTCCTTTTTTAATTTTAATCCAGCCTTTCTAAATCTACCCAGTACCTGTTCCAGCCGCTCTACTAACATTCCTTCATCTTTTCCAGCTATTAGGACATCATCAAAGTAAGGGCATACTCCAGGTATGCCCTTTAAGGTCCTCTCCATCACTTCTTGGAAGATGCCTGGAGCAGCTGCAATCCCAAATTGCAGTCTGTGGACTCGGAACGCCCCCTTGTGGGTAACAATTGTTTGCGCCTCTGCAGCCTCTTTGGAAACAGTCAACTGTAAGTACGCATGCGCCAAGTCGAGCTTGGCGAAGATGGCGGCGTCCTGGATCGTGGCGAGGACCTGCTTCACCGTCGGGACCGGGTAAGCATGCTTTTTCATTCCAATGTTGAGGGTCGCTTTATAGTCGGCGCAGATCCTCACATCCCCATTGGGTTTGAGGGGTGTGACGATCGGCGTCTCCCATAAACCGCCCTCAACGGGTTCTAAAACTCCGAGGCCTACAAGCCGGTCGAGCTCGGCCTCGATTTTTTCTTTTAAGGCAAAAGGTACCCTCCGGGCCTTTAGCCTGATTGGATTTACTGAGGGGTCTAGGTTAAAATTAATGGGGGGCCCTTTGTACTTGCCTAGAGATCCATCGAATACGTCTGCAAATTCTTTGCAGACGGATTCGAGGGTCTTATTTTTAATCACAGAATTTATTCCCCCTATCCAAATTCCCAGGGCAGGAAACCAATTAAGCCCTATTAAGCTAGTCCTATTCCCCTCCGTAACTACCACATCTAAGACCCCCTTAAATCCCTTAAAATTAACTCTAAGGCTGGTCTTTCCCTTTACGATTATTGGACTTTTTTGGAAGTCCATTAATTGAATATTTGTTGGGCTAAGTGGAATTCTTTTTCCACTTAGTTGTTCAATTTTTTTCAGGGTTTCAGTGGAAATTATCGACACTGAAGCCCCAGAGTCGATTTCCATTCTGCAAGGAACCCCTTGCAGAAGGACTGTGATTTTTAATTTTCCGTCCGGAAAATTGTGCCCCCTTCCCTGCCTTTTCCGATTGACTCGGGCCACCTCCCCTGGGTTTGAAAATTTCGCCCGGGATCTAGGGGTCTCCTTGCCACTAGCATTGGGGGTTACCTTACCCTCTGGCCACACATCGACTTCATTCAGACGGGAGTCCCGGACGCGGTTTCTGCAGATGGCCTGGATGTGGCCGGTCTTGCCACAAGCCCTGCACTTGGCGGTGCGGAATCGGCAGGAAGCGCGGGGATGGTTGCCGCCACAGCTGCCGCATCGGTTCTGGGTGTCGTTGTCGCGCGGTCTGGTTGCGGTGTCCCGCCACGGTCGTTGTGCCCCGGTCGGTGGTCTCTGCGGTGTTGCGGGTTGTTGCCGGCGGCCGGGTTCGGGCCCTTCGCTTCTAAGTTGTCTGGGTGCCATCTTCCCAAATCGCCTGGAGACTTCGGCGATCTCTTCCTCCCACTGCTGATCCACCTCCCCGCAGTCCACATAGCCCTCTTGGTTAATTTCAGGTGCTGTCGCCATGCTACTGCGGGGGGGGTCGCGATACCCGGTAGACTCATACGTTAGGAGTTCGTCGAGCACTTCCTGTAAATCGCCAGTAGGTTTGGCGATTATTCTGTTTTGTAATTGTTCATCGCGTAAGCCTAGCACAACTCTGTCCCGAATCCTAATTTCTAAATTATCGTATTTGCAACGAACTGCGGCTTCCCTAACGGCAGCGACGAATTTCTGTATGGATTCCCCCGGTCTCTGATTTCTCTTCTCGAAGATGCGCCGCCAAAAAAGTTCGGACCTTCGGGGAGTAAAGTGCACCTTTAGTTTTGCAAGGAGGTCGGCATAGGGCACGCTGGAGACTGGTTGTGGCTGGCACAGCCCGACAGCGACTCTGTAGACCGGTGTGCCGCAAATTGTCAAAAGTGCCGCCGCTTTTTTTCGGTCGTCGGTGATTCCGTTCACTAACAGGAATCCTTCGACCTGACCAATATATTCTTCCCAATCTTCGGGGAAGTTAGGGTCAAATTCCTTCAATGACCCGATTTGCGCCATTCGGAGAATTTTTTCCCTATTCTGCCGCGGCCGCTCGGTTGACTGTGACTCGCTCAGACTTTGCCGCCTTCACGACAATTCTTCCTAATCTCTGGTCTTCTGTCAATCCCACCTTCGTCGCCAGTTGTTTGGTTCGAATTGACGAGGACTCAGAGTGGTTAACACTGAACGAGTTTATTGAATACACAAAGTCAACTGTCAAATGTCAAATGTTGCAACCCTTTTATAGAGAAAGCGTTTGAACTGTAACCAATACAAACTGTCTGTTTTCCCGCTCCTTGGTTGTGGCGTCCAATGATTGCACCTTATTTTCCCGCTTTAAACCTTGCAAAGCTGCACAGTGTTTGCAATATCTTCTATGGCTTATTGCTAACTATTTACATACACAACACCACACCTTTGTTTAAAGTTCAGGGTACAAAGATAGGGAAGCATACAAGGATACAGTATACAATTTGGCCAGATTCAATGCCTCTGATTACATCTTCCCATCCAGTATTTTTTTATAAGGTAGACATGTTCCTCCCCAGATACTGTCATATGGTGGGACCCAGGAGATGTGTCTTCTTTGTCACTATGTCTTCTCTCTGGAATAGCATTCTGCTGGAGATTTAGATGGACCTGCCTTGCAGAAAACTCTTAAGGCCTGGCTTTTCCTCAAGTATTGGGTTAGGAGGTTTGGTCCCTATCCAGATTGTTCCTAGATTGTTCTTGGTTGGTTGAGACACTTTTTAATGTTTTATCTTGGTTATTATGTGTAGTTTTATTTGTTTTACATTGCCCTGAGTTACATGTTGATTTGGCAGCTATTCAAATAAAATAAAATAAAATTTGCAGAAGACACCAAGCTGGCAGGAATAGCCAATACTCGAGAAGATAGGCTTAAGATACAGGAGGATCTAGACAGACTTGAACACTGGGCACTATCTAACAAAATGAAATTCAATGGTGAAAAAAGTAAGGTTCTACATTTAGGCAGGAAAAACCAAATGCACAGGTATAGTATAGGTGGTACCTTGCTCAAGGTACCACCTTGACAGGGATCTTGGAGTCCTAGTAGACAATCACTTAAATATGAGCCAGCAGTGTGCTGCAGCTGCCAAAAAAGCCAACACAGTGCTAGGCTGCATTAACAGAGGGATAGAATCAAGATCACGTGAAGTATTAATACCACTCACTCACCGTGATGTAAAAAAGATGTTGAGATTCTAGAAAGAATACAAAGAAGAGCAACAAAGATGATTAGGGGACTGGAGTCTAAAACATATAAGGAAAGGTTACTGGAATTGGGTATGTGTAGTTTAATGAAGAGAAGGGCGAGAGGTGACATGATAGCAGTGTTCCAATATCTCAGGGGCTGCCACAAAGAAGAGGGAGTCAAGCTATTCTCCAAAGCATCTGAAGACAGGACAAGAAGCAACAGATGGAAACTAGTCAAGGAGAGACTCAACCTAGAACTAAGGAGAAACTTCCTGACAGTTAGAAGAATTAACCAGTGGAACAACCTGCCTCCAGAAGTGGTGAATGCTCCAACACTGGAAGTTTTTAAGAAGAGACTGGATAGCCATTTGTCTGAAATGGTATAGGGTTTCCTGCCTGAGCAGGGGGTTGGACTAGATGACCTCCAAGGTCCCTTCCAACTTTTATTATTATTATTATTATTATTATTATTATTATTATTATTATTATTATTATTATTATTATTATTATTATTATTATTAATTGCACAGTCAGCCAGATGTTCAGACTGGATTTGGCATTTTTGCCTACCTGTCAAGTCCTTACCAAGGACCTGGGATAGGTAGATGTGGATGTTTCATGGTATTACAAATATCGCAGGATGGAAGCAGTTCCTAGTAAGGCCGCCTTTTGCAATTGACTAATGGCAAATGTGTCAATGCCAATGGTGTTCAAGTGGTGCTCCAGTTGTTTTGGGATTGCACCCAAGGCACCTATTACTATTGGTACTACCCTTGCTTGCCTTTGCTATTTCTATTTGTAGGTCTCTGTATTTTGTTATCTTCTCCAGTTATTTCTCGCCTATTCTGCTGTCTCCAGGCACTGCCACGTCCACTATCCAGACTTTTTTGTCTTTCTTATAAACAAAATTGTTAAGTCCGGGGTGTTACGTTGCAGGTGCTTGTCTGCTTGAATTCTGAAGTCCCAGAGCAGTTTAACTTTATGATTTTCTGTGACTTTCTCTATTTTATGATCCCACCAGTTCTTGCTTACAGGCAAATGTTATTTCTTGCAGATCTTCCAATGCACCATTGTTGCTACTTTGTCATGCCGCTGCTTGTAATTAGTCTGTGCGATCTTCTTGCAGGAGCTTACCTGTTGGTCCACTGTTTCTTCAGCTTCTTTGCATAGGCGGCACTTACTGTCTGTTGCTGTCTTCTCAATTTTGACTTTGTATGCATTTGTCCTTCAGGCTTGGTCTTGTGCAGCCAGAATTAGTCCCTCGGTCTCTTTCTTCAACTTTCCTGCTCTTAGCCATTGCCAAGTCTTGTTATTATCTGCTTTCCCAGCTATTTTTTTAATATACTGGCCATGTAGTGCTTTGTCTTCCCAAGCCTCTATTTTGCTTTTCATTTGGTCTTTCTTGTAGGCCAGTTTGGTCTCTCCAGTAGTCAGTAAGCCTTCCTGATATACTAATTTCAGTGTATCTTCATCATTGTCCTTCAGATATTCTTCCAAAGCCATTTTTTCTTCTTCAACCATCTGATGTACTTGTAGCATTCCATGTCCATCTATTTGCTTTGGTAGAAGAGTCTGTCAATGTCACTGTGTGGATGAAGAGCATGATTCATTGTCATTATTTTTCTGGTCTTCCTATCCATTGCTTTTAGTTCTGCTTGAGTATTATTATTATTATTATTATTATTATTATTATTATTATTATTATTATTATTATTATTATTATTATTATTATTATTATTATTATTATTAAAATAAATATCTTGCAATGCACTTGGTAAGGGGTCTACCCTGAAAGGCCACACAGAAGCTATAGCTGGTTCAAAATGCAGTAGTATGAATGGTAATGAATGCCTCTAGATGTGTCACTGCTGCTGTGCAAACTGCTTCAGCTGCCATTCGGCTTCCAAATGCAATTCAAGGTGCTGAGTATTACCTCTAAAGTCCTATATGGAGCAGGGCCTGGATACCTGAGGCACCACTTATCTTCAGTCACTGATGCTCCTTGCCCAGTGCATTTCCATTAAATATAGTCATCTTGTGGGGCCTCAGAAAGCATGCCATCTTTATTGCGGCCCCTTTCTCTGCAACAACCTCTCCCCCAGAAATATGGATGATGCCCTCTTTCCTGAGATTCCTAGCCTTGAAAACCTGCTTCAGGTCCTAAGCCTGGGGTTGATATTTGCCATATTTGCCCCTGTTTTCATTTTATGGGTTTTCTTAGCAGGGTATTTTATCTGGGCTGTCTGTTGATTTAATGTTCTCAGTGGGGTTTTTTGTTCATTTAATTTTATATGCCAAAGTCCACTAAAGTTGGGATCCAATAAATTTAAACAAAATATAAAAGATATATAGTTGATATTGATCACTTTTTGATATTAAATGACAAAGATCAATATACCAGAATAACATTAACATATTGGCAATATCCCTCTCAGAATAACTTCTCCCAGTAGCTTTATATTCAACAATAAGAAACAAGTTAAGAAACCAAAGGGGACAATTCCTTTTTCCCCTCATATTACAACAAAATAATACTAAAAAACAAAACTTTTCTTTCTTTCTTTCTTTCTCTTTCTTTCTTTCTTTCTTTCTTTCTTTCTTTCTTTCTTTCTTTTTCTTTCCACAAATTGACTTCTTTGAAGTTTTTTGTGTATGTTGTTTTGTGAATCCTATTAGATCCAAATAATGGCTTATTCCCACATGCAGTTCACCACTTGACCCTGCAGTTGTGAAGCGATGCAACACAACTAGATGAACCAGCAGTTACCATCAGATATCATGGGAAAAACATGTTGGCCATTTATCTTGTGTTGCTTTGTGTTCTGGTACATCAAGCATGATGAGCTGGGCCTCTCCTTGCTCCTTCAAGCTCTGATGACAACTCCCAACATTTCCCACTGCCGTGATTTTATCATCACCTCCATTATCACTTTCCCAAGGTTAGAGGGTCAAATTGCTTCTAATGTAGAGAAAGCATAAAATGCCACTCTGTTTCATCATGCGTTGTGTCACAAGTTGCTCTTCTATTAGAGTACTGAGGAGATGACACATTACAACCTGTCTAAACATGCTTCCCCTCTTTAGCTCATTTACTCTGGAAATCTGTAAAGAGGAGCACAGACCTTTGTTTCCTTCAAGCTGCTGAATTTCTGGGGCTTTTTTTAGCCTGACCTCTTGTAGGATAATGAGTTGATCTACAACCATGGCTTTGATTTAGAGGAGGGCTATCAGTTTGAAGAAAGAGAAGAAAGCTGGTTTACAGTTCCTGCAGACAGCAGGAATTCTCTCACAAAGCCAGTGTGATGTGAATTAGCTTCAAAGTCACCATAATTATCATCATTCAATCAATTACACTTCTATAGAAACTGAGCAAAAGGGAGATCACCGAAGTAAGGAAAAAGGAGATATGCTTATACAATCATTTGCAATAGAAATTATTCAATATGGAACAGAACAGAACAGAATAATACTTAATTTGGCCAACTGCAATTAGACACACAAGGATTTTGTTTCTGTGCAGAAGCCCTCAGTGTACTGTACATGTAAAACAACAGAGTAATAATAATCATAATACCAATAAGATGGGGGTAATAAGGAAGATAAGAAGGATAATAATGCTAAGGCCATACAACATGGGTAAATATACATAAACATTAGAGAATTAGATGTTCAGCAGATTTTTCTGATTTAAAATGTGTGCCAAAGTTATTGTATTGGTTTGGGGGTATTTTTGTAGCACATACAGTAAATGTATAAATTATCACTTTGGATAAAGACTAACCTTTTTGGAACAAAATAGCAGAAAACAGGTTATTAATGAATATTGCAAGTTTGAGTGTTCTTGGTATTTCCTTCCCCCCCCATAAAAACAATACTGTTGTTGTTCACTGAGGAAATGTAATACTTTTTCCTCAGTTGTAGGTCTGTTTCACCCAAAGGAATGGTTAGGTTGGCCAGTGAATATCAGAAGAAAACAATCCGCATATAAATAAATAAATAATGATTCCCCCCATTACAAAACCATTTTGCAAACTTTTTATAAAAGTTACATTTGTGCTACAACAGTCAACATGAAAGTTCTCATCTGTTCTGATAAAAGATTAATGGCAGTATTATAAACACAATAGTCCTACAACTTCTAATAGCCTATCATATTTAAATTACAGCTAAAATAAAATTAAAAATAACATTGTGTATGTTCCTGCAGATTTTCATATTTGGCTTTGTATATTTGACATGAGAATTTGAAAGAGGATTGTTGTATGAATTCTGTTAAAAATCCTCTACAGTGAAAAATACTGGTTACGTTTAAATAATCAGATAGTGACATATGAAATTACTGCATTAGCATACAAAGCATACAAAGTTACTACATTAGGAAATAACTACAACACAGTGTCTAGCATTAATCACTACATATCAGATATTTGTAGTATGTATGTCAATGTTTGCTGATACACATCAGATATCATCAGATATTAACCAATGCTACATAATACTTAGATGTCAGGTGCTACTGATGAATGTAAAATATTCAAAGAATAAGGGCATAAACTAAGCTATTAAATGTGACAGTGACATGGACACAGTGACCATATGTTGTTTAATGGGTGTTCAAAGGAAGAAGGGGAAGCGACATCACATATAAAATGACATAATTGTAGCTTCCACTCTATGTTTGTGCCTCTGTGTGTATGTGCTCATTGAGAGAGTGAATTGAAGGCAGTGCCTATCAAGCCCATCATGCCCCAAATCTCCAAAAACTATCAAGCAGAGTAGATAGCAGGAGTGATAGTGTAGAAGGTAAGAAATACATTGATGGTTAATATAGTTTCATACCAGACTCTCAGGCACTCCAGGAAATGAAGTGTCTTAGCTACCCCCATTACATGGCCACCTGATCCCATCTCTTTGTACACTTGAGAGAAGAAGAAGAGAGATCATTGTAGGGGGGGGGGGGAGATAGCTCCAGGATGGAATGTGAAAAGCATTAGTGGGAAAAGCAATAGCAAAGAAAAAGCCCTTTGACCCTTTGGGACTTAACAATAATCCTGGTTAATCATGTGAAATATTTGTATACCCAATATAGGTCTTTATTGTTTAATTAATTACTGTAAATCATTTTCATTTATTGTCTTGGCTATTTTTGCTAGCAAGAAAGACAGTAATAATTGTCTTGTTAATTAAAACAAATTACTTATTTTATGTATACAGTACGTAGCCTCCTTTTTCTTAAGTATGTAAACTCTTGCAGGGTGGATTACACAATCAGTAATAATAAGAACAATACATCTTTTTTTGGTATGTACATCTAAATTATTGTTTCAATGTGTTCTATAAAAATGTCTAGAAGTTGCATATGTGGTTGCTAACCAGAACAAGTTACAGGAAATTATATGCTGAAGATCTACACTATGGCTGAACATAATTTAAAGCATTGGTATCAGAGCCTTCTTCTTCAGAATTAAGTTCTTCCGAAGAGGTCATTTTTGAAGATGCTCCCACTGCAAGACACGCATCTATTTGTAAAAGCAGGAAGACCATTTCTTTTATTGTTCTCAGATAATCCAACATATTATCCTTGACCAAATATCCACTCACTGTGTACACTCCATGGTAATAAACATATGTTCTTCACCTTTGGTTCACACATTTTAAATGCTCTCTAAAGGAAAAACTATTTTTGATAATATGGTAATACTAATTTTATTCTCAATAGTATACACCAGGGGTGTCAAACTGCCGGCCCGCGGGCCAGACGCGTCATCCCAAAACAGCGCCCACCCCATTGCCGGCAATGGAGAAAAAGCTCCAATACATTGCATGACATCATGTGACGTCGTGAGTTTGACATGTCTGGTATACACTGTGGCTCAAGAGTGCAGTGAGTGCTCCTCAGTGTGCAAATGATACAGTTCTGAAAACTTAAAAGAGACTCTCAAATTATCTTCAGTTCTTCATATTTCAGTTATGATGGACTATTATGATATAAAAGCTTTGCTTTAAGAATCAAATGCAGTTAATACACTAGCACTTTATTGCATCAGAAGACTTTTTTTCTGATTCTTTCTGGGGACTATGTCCAATGTTGTTCTTATTTATGATGGAATAGGTAATCTGGTAAACCAGTGTTTTATGACTGGAGTGAAGAAGCAACCTCTGTGAGAACAGCCACTACTAGACTACAAATAATGTTACTTAGTTGTGCATGATGATGTTACCTAGTTCGATAATTAAACGTCTGCAAACAAACAATCAAGCTCCGAGAACACCAAGGACTCCACAGATCAGAAATGTTAAGCACGTTCTCTCTTATTATATCACTTTGGTGGATGCTCAATAAGCCTGCTTAATAATAGCCTTCCTTTGTATCCTTAGAAGTACTATGATTGATAAACTGTGATTATTTATTTAAATAAAAAATCAATATTTATTTAAATATTATTTATTAAATAGTTAATAAATACATTAAATTCTTACCCAACATAGTCAACATAGTTTGCCATCCTGGAGTTAATGGGTTGATGCTAAAACCTCACACCATTTCCCATGTATACAAGCTATGTTTTCATAAACCACATACCATGTTAAATGGTTGTACATATATTAAAAGTGTCATTTGGCTTACTCCTAAAAAACAAAAACATTCTAATGGCAGGGCTGCATGTTTCTACATAGAGCTTTATGCACATTCTTAACTCTCCCACTGAAATCAGCATGGGTTATGTTCTTATCTCTGGCAAATTGTATTTTTTTTCCCATGATGTGAATGGAAAGTGCATTGTAAAAGTGCTTGATCAGTTATGGCCATTATCAATAATTTTGCTATCAAAATGGTAAAACAGATATGATTTGTTTACAGTTACTGCACTAAACTAGCAAATTCATCATTTGGGGCTTGATAGCACAAACTGATCCTTCCTTTTCCAGGTTTTGCTTGATGCATAAAACTTTGTCCTTTAAGTTGTTCTCTGTCTTCTAGCATCTGATGCCTCCTGACTGCTGCTTATCTAACTATGGGACCAGACTGAAATCTATTGTTCCATGTAGCTTTCTTCATATTAGAAGAAGTGTGTAGGAGAAAAATAACATGCAATAAGATGTGAAAGAGCCACCAAAGTCTTCCTCATTTCAGAGAGTCAGCTTCTTCTCCTCTTCCTCTTAAAAACAGAGTCTCTTGCTAGGGACTTGCCTTTTCTCCAAGTAATCCTTTTCTGAGAATGGACTCCCACTTGCAAAATGAAGAAATACCTGGAGTCTTTCCTTTCCAGTGCTGTCATTTTAGTCCTTTTTTGTAACTGTTTTTGTGACAGCTACTCACTTCATTGTGGTTCTATAAGAATGAACAACATAATCATAACCCATAGGAATTTATCCGTTCTAACCCTCTTATGTACATGTACATAAACACTCACATTATGTATATAAAAATAGGAATGAACAGATTGCTTTTGTTTAATCACCCATCTGCACCAGATGTATGATATTATTCCTTCGGCAAGTTATGATACATTTTTCTTTTTTTGCTGTTATTCACAGTCTTCAGTGTTTGATAGAATGCTATATTGGGAAGTAAATGAACAAATTAATAAGTAAATACCCAAACTTTGAAAGCACCCTATAGCAATAGACAGTATAATGCAATGTACTTCTATTCAAGGAAATGCTGAATAATCTGTTGTAGAACTTTCTGTGGTAGTAGGCATTTACCCACTGTAATCTTAAGTCATCTGTATAACTCAGAACAAATGTTACAACACCCTGAGATAAAGCAACTTTCTGCTTAGCACTATATTTTCAGAGATTCCTAAGCACGTGTGTTGAACTCAGGGGGACTCATTAAGTAAACATGGGCAAAATTAGTTGCACTTTGATTAAAAACAAGGTTCTTCCTAATGTTCCTCCTATGTTAAGTCTGATCTAACAGCAGAATGTTCATACAAAAATTTGTTGAAATTCAGTGGAAGTTCTGTGGACTCAATGCTTTCAGAACTAGATTAATAGCATGTTGCTTAACTGTACATCCAGAAATGATCATAAGGTGTATCCAACTGTCAGTATCTTGTAATATTTTGAGCACAACGTGTTCTAATATCACAGATGCAATACTGTAAAATATGTGTATTTTACAAGATTGACACAAACTAATGGCAGATGTGTTTGGTTCGAATTGACGAGGACTCAGAGTGGTTAACACTGAACGAGTTTATTGAATACACAAAGTCAACTGTCAACTGTCAAATGTTGCAACCCTTTTATAGAGAAAGCGTTTGAACTGTAACCAATACAAACAGTCTCTTTTCCCGCTCCTTGGTTGTGGCGTCCAATGAATGCACCTTATTTTCCCGCTTTAAACCTTGCAAAGCTGCACTGTGTTTGCAATCTCTTCCAAGGCTTATTGCTAACTATTTACATACACAACACCCCTTACCCCCCAGTTGGTGTCATTTCTTTACAAAATCCATTAGGTATTTTGGTGGCCTATGTATTCTGGACGGGTATCTGTTACTTTGGCTATTAGGGACCCTTCTTCCTGGTTGACTGCTTGGCTGCTGGTTACTACTAGACCTGGGCTCTGGGTTACTGGCTTCAGATGTACTGTCTTGTGTATTAGGTTGTGTTTGGGATTCAGTGGTCACTGGCCTACTTCGCAGGGGTATTTCCCAATCAATTGGACTGAATTGTTGTTGTTGGGCATCAGGGAATGTGTCATCTTGCCCAACCTCTACACCGCTTTCTGGCCTAATGTTGTCTGTACTGTTTCCCCTTACTGAGCTTTGGTCCCCCTCAGCAGGCACACACCCACTAGATCTTTTCCTCAGCTGGTCTATGTGTCTTTTACAGATCCTATTCCCTTCCCCCTCAATGATGTATGATAGGGGACCTAAGATTTCAGTTACCACCCCTGGAATCCATTTGTCCCCTTGGGCGTAGTTCCTAGCCCAAATCAAGTCCCCCACTTCAAATGTTCTGTTAGGAATGTCTAATTCAATGTTTGGTTGGAGTCTGTCAGGGTGTAATCTGTCCAACTTGGTCAATATTTTCCTGCCCCACCTCATTTCAGCTGGACTTTTCCCTGTAGCCGAACAAGGGGTTGTGTGCTGAGCCAACAAGAACTCAGCTAGTCTCTGATGCCAGTCACCTCGAATGATTCTTTTAAGCGCGTCCTTCGTGGTCCTCACATTCCTTTCAGCCAATCCGTTGGTGGAGGGGTGGAAGGGTGCAGAAGTCTTGTGCTTAATCGAGTTGGCCTTGAGGAAATCCTGAAATTCAATAGATGTGAATTGTGGCCCATTATCAGACACTATTAAATCCGGCAACCCATGAGTGGCAAAGAGGCCCCTTAATGCCTGTATTGTTCTGCCTGCCGTTACTGAACTGACCGGTACTACTTCTAGCCATCTAGAGTAGCTGTCGACCACTACAAGGAACGTTAACCCCTGGAAAGGTCCAGCGAAATCAATATGAATCCTGGACCAAGGATTCCTAGCTAGCTCCCATTTATGTGTGCGGATGTGCTGTTGTTCAGGCCTGGAACGTTGGCACAGATGGCAATTGGCAACGCATTCCTCAATGTCGTGGTCCAATCCTGGCCACCACAAGTGACTCCTAGCCAGGGCCTTCATCCTTACTATTCCAGGGTGTCCCTCATGCAATTCAAATAGAATAGCTGATTTGTGGATTTCCGGAATTACTACACGAGTTCCCCAGAGTAAGCAACCCATATGAACTGATAGTTCATCTTTCCTTCTGAAAAATGGACTGTATTTTACGTCCGGGTTGGCGTTGGGCCAACCGCTCATGACCCAGGCCATTACTCTCCTTAAGATGAGGTCCTTATTGGTTGCCTCAGCTATGTCTTTAGCAGTTAGGGGCAAATCAGGAATATCTTGTAGGGACATTACTTGTCCCACTGGGGCAGGGTCCTCCTCTGTTGTGCTAAGGGGCAATCTGCTAAGAGCGTCTGCATGACCCATGTCCTTACCTGGTCGGTATTGGAGGGAAAATGAATATGCTGAGAGGAAAATGGACCATCTCAGCATCCTGGGAGACATAATTTGGGGAGTCTGTTTATCTGTGGTAAACAGTCCCAGCAGGGGTTTGTGGTCTGTCAGTATTGTAAAGTTCCTGCCATACAGGTAGTCGTGGAACTTTTTAACTCCTGCCACTATGGCTAAAGCTTCCCTGTCTATTTGAGCATAGTTCCGCTCTGCCTTGGTTAGTGTGCGGGAGTAGTAAGCAATGGGTCTTTGCATTCCCTGGGTGTCTAAATGGCTGATTACTGCCCCAACGCCATAAGGCGAAGCATCGCACGCCAGGTAGATTGGTCTGTTTTCTATAAAGTGGGTTACAGTTGAACTACTGGAAAGGATGTCTTTTAAGGTCTGGAAACTCGCTTTGTGCTTGTCTTGCCAATGCCAAGGGGTCTTCTTATCTAAAAGCCTGTGCAGTGGTTCTGCAATGGCAGCCTTATGTGGCACAAAAGTGTGATAAAAATTTACCAAGCCTAGGAAGGCCTGTAGCTCCGCCTTGTTCCTTGGTTCAGGAGCCCCTTTTATTGCTTTAATTTTTTCAGGGGTAGGGTGGACTCCACTTTTGTCAATCCTGAACCCCAAAAAATCAGTGGATTTAACCCCTATGCTACATTTTTCCTTTTTTAATTTTAATCCAGCCTTTCTAAATCTACCCAGTACCTGTTCCAGCCGCTCTACTAACATTCCTTCATCTTTTCCAGCTATTAGGACATCATCAAAGTAAGGGCATACTCCAGGTATGCCCTTTAAGGTCCTCTCCATCACTTCTTGGAAGATGCCTGGAGCTGCTGCAATTCCAAATTGCAGTCTGTGGACTCGGAACGCCCCCTTGTGGGTAACAATTGTCTGTGCCTCTGCAGCCTCCTTGGAAACAGTCAACTGTAAGTACGCATGCGCCAAGTCGAGCTTGGCGAAGATGGCGGCGTCCTGGATCGTGGCGAGGACCTGCTTCACCGTCGGGACCGGGTAAGCATGCTTTTTCATTCCAATGTTGAGGGTGGCTTTGTAGTCGGCGCAGATTCTCACATCCCCATTGGGTTTGAGGGGTGTGACAATCGGCGTCTCCCACAAACCGCCCTCAACAGGTTCTAAAACTCCGAGGCCTACAAGCCGGTCGAGCTCGGCCTCGATTTTTTCTTTTAAGGCAAAAGGTACCCTCCGGGCCTTTAGCCTGATTGGATTTACTGAGGGGTCTAGGTTAAAATTAATGGGGGGCCCTTTGTACTTGCCTAGAGATCCATCGAATACGTCTGCAAATTCTTTGCAGACGGATTCGAGGGTCTTATTTCTAATCACTGAATTTATTCCCCCAATCCAAATTCCCAGGGCAGGAAACCAATTAAGCCCTATTAAGCTGGTCCTATTCCCCTCCGTAACTATCAAATCTAAGACCCCCTTAAACCCCTTAAAGTTTACTCTAAGGCTGGTCTTTCCTTTTACGATTATTGGACTTTTTTGGAAGTCCATTAATTGAATATTTGTTGGACTAAGTGGAATTCTTTTTCCGCTTAGTTGTTCAATTTTCTCAAGGGTTTCAGTGGAAATTATCGACACTGAAGCCCCTGAGTCGATTTCCATTCTGCAAGGGACCCCTTGCAGAAGGACTGTGATTTTTAATTTTCCGTCCGGAAAATTGTGACCCCTTCCCCGCCGTCTCCGGTTGACTCGGGCCACCTCCCTTAGGTTTGGAAATTTCACCCGGGTTTTAGGGGTCTCCTTGCCACTAGCATTGGGGGTTACCTTACCCTCTGGCCACACATCGACTTCGTTCAGACGGGTGTCCCGAACGCGGTTTCTGCAGATGGCCTGGATGTGGCCGGTCTTGCCGCAAGCCCTGCACTTGGCGGTACGGAATCAGCAGGAAGCGCGGGGATGGTTGCCACCGCAGCTGCCACATCGGTTCTGGGTTTCGTTGTCGCGCGGTCTGGTTGCGGTGTCCCGCCACGGTCGTTGTGCCCCGGTCGGTGGTCTTTGCGGTGTTGCGGGTTGTTGCCGGCGGCCAGGTTCAGGCCCCTCGCTTCTGAGTTGTCTTGGTGCCATCTTTCCGAATCGCCTGGAGACTTCGGCGATCTCTTCCTCCCACTGCTGATCCACCTCCCCGCAGTCCACATAGCCCTCTTGGTTAATTTCGGGTGCTGCCGCCATGCTACTGCGGGGGGGGTCGCGATACCCGGTTGACTCATACGTTAGGAGTTCGTCGAGCACTTCCTGTAAATCGCCGGTAGGTTTGGCGATTATTCTATTTTGTAATTGTTCATCACGTAAGCCCAGCACGACTCTGTCCCGAATTCTAATTTCTAAATTATCGTATCTGCAACGTACTGCGGCTTCCCTGACGGCAGCGACGAATTTCTGTATGGACTCCCCCGGTCTCTGATTTCTCTTTTCGAAGATGCGCCGCCAAAAGAGTTCGGACCTTCGGGGAGTAAAGTGAACCTTTAATTTTGCGAGGAGGTCGGCATAGGGCACGCTGGAGACTGGTTGTGGCTGGCACAGCCCGACAGCAACTCTGTAGACCGGTGTGCCGCAGATTGTCAAAAGTGCCGCCGCTTTTTTTCGGTCGTCAGTGATTCTGTTCACTAACAGGAATCCTTCGACCTGACCGATGTATTCTTCCCAATCTTCGGGGAAGTTAGGGTCGAATTCCTTCAGTGACCCGATTTGCGCCATTCGGAGAATTTTTTCCTATTCTGCCGTGGCCGCTCGGTTGACTATGACTCGCTCTGAATTTGCCGCCTTCACGACAATTCTTCCTAATCTCTGGTCTTCTGTCAATCCCACCCTCGTCGCCAGTTGTTTGGTTCGAATTGACGAGGACTCAGAGTGGTTAACACTGAACGAGTTTATTGAATACACAAAGTCAACTGTCAACTGTCAAATGTTGCAACCCTTTTATAGAGAAAGCGTTTGAACTGTAACCAATACAAACAGTCTCTTTTCCCGCTCCTTGGTTGTGGCGTCCAATGAATGCACCTTATTTTCCCGCTTTAAACCTTGCAAAGCTGCACTGTGTTTGCAATCTCTTCCAAGGCTTATTGCTAACTATTTACATACACAACAAGATGTCATTCTGATTAAGGTTATATCAACCATCCCAGTGGCTTCAGGTGGTGCAGGATAAAAGCTTTTAAAATAATACTTGAAAGTATGGAAAGTGCAAATAATTTTGGAAAAGTGTACATGAACCAAAACATGCATTTCTAAAATGTGTCTGATTAGCTTTGCAATCAACCTGTTTTTATGAATATTAAGGCACCAAACTTAGACAATTTCTACCAGAGATGATAACATTCCTCCACTGGGCAAAACTGACTTTGCTATAAGGAAATAACTCACTAGTTGGACTCTTGCTATAATTAGAAATAAAATGCCTACTATGATGGTGATTGAACTTTGCAAAAAGTAAGAAAAAAGTTGAGGTCATCTGGCTAGAGTCCTGGCATTTCATTTATTGGGAAGTATAAAGAGCTTAATTAATGTTTTCATTAATTCTATGAAAAATAATCGATATTTACAAGTAAAGCCAAGGCTGATTAAAAGTTGCTAGAGGTTGGAATAATAGGACCTGCTAAGCCCAGAGAATCCAGCCCCATCATGTTTTGATGATGACAGAAGGACTAAGTATAAGCTTCCTTGTGTCCAAATGGTAAAGTGCCTTTTTATATCAAGAATAATTTCTTAGACATAAAGTATTGGTGGCACTAGATATGCAATGAACATATTTCATTGAAGGTAAAATACAGAAGAGGGTATTGTGTTGTGAGTGGATTATTTTAAACTCTTTTGAAATGTTGCCTGCATCATGTGAATATTTTTTTTAAAAAAAATAAGCATCCATGGTGGTTTTCAATATGTAACAGCAACTTTGTCAAGTCATCTATTTAGCCAAAAGTTATACAGTCACCTTATTTTAAAAATTCTTAAAATGTGGGGTGTGTTTAGATTCTGTTCTAATTAGTTGGGTGCCACCATTTCTCTTATCCCATTGTGTATCTTCCAAGATGATAGGCTTATCCTTTTTATAGTACATATTCAAGATTACAAATACAAGAAATGTGTCATATAAACTGCTTTCTGCTTGAAGAACTCTAGCTATTTTCTCTGAACTTAATTGCAAGGCTGAGAAGCTTTGCTGTGCCCTGGGTTGAGCTGGTTATTGCAGTGCTTGTCTGATACTATAGCCTTTGACCAGCAGCTATAATTGCACTCTATTTCTTATTGTCTGCAATTTATTGCTTTGAGAGTCCACAGTATCAATTTTGCTGTTGTCTCTGTGAGAACCTGTGAGGACCTACACTGTTTGTTTGTAGATTTCAGGATGAGTAGAATTAATTTTAGTTTCTTGTTTGCTCTTTGCACCTTGATAGTCCTATCTCACGTCTTGGAGAGTACTGTAAAAATTCTAATAGCTTGAAAAAATGATCAAGCTCTCAGAGCGATGGTAACTTTCTTCTTCCTGATGCTACTACAGAGAAGTGGTGGCCCTTGGCTGATTGAGCTGACAGAATATCCTCCCCTCTACAGGTTTTCTTCCAAATGTGCTATTTGTACACTCTTTTAATGTCAGTGAGTTCTCAGTTTAAGAGGAGATGTAAGCGGTATTTTGCAATTGTGTCAACAGAGCTCTGCGACTGGAGCACAGTATACATTTCAGATCAGATACACCTACTATCCTTCTGGGAGCTGTGTTGTAGCTTTTAGTGCTAAATAAACAGACAACACTATCAACACTATCATAGAAAAAAGCTACAGTTGGGATGGGAAGGTTACAAAAAGGGGAAAGGAGAATGATCTTGCCAAATTGAGGAGAAGGACAAGAATATTTTTTTCCTTTCCAAAAAGAGAGAGAGAGAGAGAGAGAGAGAGAGAGAGAGAGAGAGAACACACCGACTTATGCATAAAACATAAGTACTTCAACTCCACTCCAGTATAGCATTTTCTCACATTTACAATTCTTAGCTCGTTTTGCTCTAGAAAGGGGGTTTGGGGTGGAAGTGAATCCCAGAGAAATTTTTAAAGTTATAATTATGTATTTGTGACCTGAAGAAAAAAAAAGATTAAGAGGAAGAAAGGTTGTTTAAAATATATAAATAATACAGTTTTTTTCTTAATGAGATGCTTGGCACTTTGCCTTAATGTAGCTCTGTTATAGGTATTTCTATTGGACTAATGAACTAGTCCAATAATGGGCTGTTTTACTATACAGTCCATTATTACAAATCTTTCTGTAATAATGGAAGAATGTTGAAACCTATGATGAAAAACATAGGTTAAGTCTAAGCCATTAAAACCTTTCATTGCACACAACACTTTTCACTACATTTTATGGTGTAATGTGTTACCTAAGTGTTAAGTGGATGTTTGGATTGCCGTATTTGTATTCAACACTAGCCAGAGATAGAAAGTCATAGTTTCCAGAAATTCCCACTAAAAAGTGATTATTAATGATTCAGCCAAAATATTCCACTCCAAGGGACTTGATGCAGGAGTGGGGAGTGAGATAAAGTGTCAAGGCAACTGAACACAATATAATTAAACTCTTTCTCTTCAGGAACTACAATTTCCCTGGTCTCTTTATGGAAGCATTCCTTTATCTATAGAATTTTCAATGACCAAAACAAACTCTCCTGAGATTTTTGACATTTTCTGAATGCACAAAATACTACCTCTCAAATATTTCTTAGGGCAAGGGATGACCTAGATATGCTATGTGCATCTAGAAAGGTTTGACCTGGTAATGGCAGATAGATATGTGCAGGCAGACTCTTCTTTGCAAAACTAGTAAAAGTATATGGCCCACCTTTTAAAAGAAGATTGTATTACAAGGCAATGTTTATTTTACATCTCTAAATTCAGGACTAATCTCAGAGCAATTTCTTCCATAGCTTGAACAACATGGTTTTTTTCATCCCCACATGCTTTTTATATACATTTAAAAAAAACCAATAACCTAAAAAGGGATATGTTAGAATTATCATCTTGTAGATTTAATGCATTCTTTAATCCCCTGCAGATTTAGATGCAGATTAATTAGGCTTGGCTCCTTTGTCAAAGGGCATGAATTTTCAGATTGTAAACCTTTGATGAAGCTTGCATAAAACAAAGCTATGCATAAAACAAAGGCAAGTTGTAGGGTAGACCTATAGGCACACTAATGTCTGATAGCCTCCACTCCAATTACAGCTGCCATCTGACCTGCTTTTTGCCAATCAACACAGCTTTAAAAAAAAGAAAAGAAAAGAAATAGTGCCTCAAGGCTGGACAATGGGCAACTTTAAATATAAATGATTTAAACCCATTAATGCATGCAAATGAGGAATAGCTATTTTCTTTCTTGAGAGAGGGTAACCATCATTTCAAGTTCCTATAGAACAGATGCCCAGAGCTTTTTTGAAACAGGAGGTGCCCAGCTTGGCTTTCCCAGGAAAAGCAGGCGGGCTTTAAAATGTCCTTCAACTACATTCTTTGGGAAAAGTGTGTGTGTGTGGGGGGGTATTATTAAACCACCTCCTGTTGCTTTTACAACAGGAGCTCTGGTCTGCATATTTTGTATGAAACCAAGGTTGCTAGCCAGTCTTTTGATTCACATGAGCTAGAAATTAGGGCATTTCACCCGTACCAATTAGATTTTTGAAAGAAACAGCATTATTTAACTGCAATTGCTAGTTTATTTATATGCAATGGATTTTTTTTTAAAAAAAGGCACAATACATTTTGTTGTTCTCTTTGTGTAAGCTTCATTTGCAGAACATGAACAATAATTCTGTCTCAGATTTGGCCAGATCTTGAGTTGAATTGGGCTGGTTCAGATTGACAACAATACTGTTAGAGAAGGTGCAGAAAGACTACTGAACATTTTCCAGATCCAGTCTCAATGCCCTTCCCTTGGTAATATTAGAGTGTGGATATAATAATAGGCCAACCTCACAAAGAATGAGACCATGCAAAACACAAGAGTTGAGTTAACTGGACATGTTTTCTTGCCATAATCATTTTATTTCAATATTTGGACAAGACTTATGCAGCCCTTAGATAAAAAAATAGATCACTCTGATAATTTTATATAAATTATTTACTGGTCAACAGAGTCATCTAAGCACCATATGTGATTGCAGCATTTGTTATTTAAAAGCTCTGGGTGATTTTTCCACAGAGTTAGTGTTTAGTTATCACCATAATATCTTGGCTGTATTCTGATCTAAGTTTGTAATAAAGCTCTTTGCTTACTAGTTCCAAAATATTTACATCTAAACTTGTTTTATTTATAGATTTCTCATCAAAGGTGCTTTCCCCTAGTCTGTAATTCTTCACTGTCCACAATTTTAACAGACATTTCCCTTCTATTCAACATAAGGAAAAGGCCCTATCAAATTAAGAAGTTCAGAAAAAAAATGTGCTTGCACATATTATCTAATTCAACTTTGATCCAGGCTATTCTAGGACATGTGTTTGTGTATGTGTATGCAAAGCTCCTATATAGGAATAACATGGGATGTGCAAAAAGTTAAATATAGTGTGGTCACTATATTTTACCATTGTTGGGACAACTTCCCTGAGTTCCTTCTGAGCCAGGAAGCAATCAAGATGGGAAGGCTGACTGCTTTTGGAAAAGGAGTTTTCTTATTATTCCAAAAAACAATATAAGGTTTGCTTTTGGGGGCAGCTGACCACACACTGGCATATCAGTAAGGTTTTTATAACATTTTGAGTCCTTTGTGTAAGACATGAGATCACAAGAATATGATATATGAGTTTTATGGCCACAGAGAAACAGGAAACACAGTATGATATTTTTATGATCAGAAGAACTTAGAAAATATTTTTTCTGTTATCTCCTTCATCAGAATTTTTTTTCCTGGCCAAACAGAGGTGCTAAATTCCCAAGGTTTTTAAATGTTGACTGGCTCCAGCACCATATTCCTACCTGTAAGTGATCTATTGCAGGGGTCCCCAACCCCCGGTCCATGGACCAGTACCGAACCATGCCATGCCAGCAACCGGTGCCTCAAAAATAAGCAAAGCCCCATCCACAAGTTGCAGGCTGCACACAAAACACCCACCGGCCCATGGAAAAACCTCTCTCATGGAACCGGTCCCTGGTGCCCAAAAGATTGGGGATCTCTGATTTTGCCTTTAAGGAAACATTGTATTTATGAGTGGAGATGGGTTTCTCTGACTCCAGATCAGAAGGCTATTAAAAGGAGTGGGGGCAGATCAAAGTGGGGCAGATCAAATACTTTATAACTTCTACCAGCCATCATTTGAACTGCCATCAAAAATGATACTTCAGAGCAAATTGTGAGATTCTTCCTCCCCAAATGAACCAGATGGGAAATGTTTAGAGAAACGTGATTTCCAACAAAGTTAATGCAGTTGCTTGTAACTGGGCATAAATATTCTTAAATGTCTCTAAACTGAGTTTTGCTTAAAATGAAATTCTGAAGTAAATTTAGATTCTTAACTCAGGACAACTTTTGAGAAATTAAACGTAGAGGAGGTAAGATTAAGTTTGAGAAACCTGATCATAGGAGATACTGTAGGATGTGCATATATGTATATTAAGTTTCTGCCTGATGTGAAAATGGTAATAATGCAAACAACAGAGGGGCAAATAGCAAAAGTATCCCTTTCCCCAAAAAGATAATAACCAATATCAGTCAACAGTTCAAAATTACCATTACAAAACTTGTGATGCTTCATGATTTTTCTTCTTTTCCAATTAAGTTCAGCTTGCAAAACTATATTCGTTAAAGTGATCTGCAAACTAGAGAGCAAAAGAAAATATTTGTCTGTTGGGGAAAATACTTGGTTTAATAATGCAAAGATGAATTTTGTAGAACCTGCTAAGTACCTCACTTTCTGCTTCTCTAAAAAAATTAGGTAACATTTTGATCTGCAGATAATGTGTTACAGAGAAAAGAAATGAAAGGAAAGAAGATGACATAGAAGTTAGAGGAAACTGACAAAGTGAGGAGGATGGCTCAGGAGCAGCCAAGATTTTCACTTGCAAGGATTGCTAGAAGGATACAGTAACTGAAAAATTAAAACTGAGCATAACAAGTAGTAATTATAATCCTGCTCTTGGGAAATCAATTGGTATAAGTATTCCATTCTTCATTTTCTTCATTGCCTGTTCAGATGCTGATTCCTTGAGACAGAGTGCAAGGTTAGGTAAGGGAAAGGAAAGTCTGACCTACTTACTATTTCTATCAAGGCATAAAATAAATTGGAGACAAAGGGATTTTATGAATACAGCCATACATATAATCACCACTCTCTTTGACAATGAAGAAGTAGGAAGTAAGATCCTTTTCTGGCATGCACATAGTCGGCAGTATGGAAATAATGAAGATTTCTTTCCAAAGGGAGCATAATACATTTCTTGAGAAATGAGAAGGAGACCTAGCTTATCAATGGGATGAAAGCACTCTACATAATGAAATTTTGAGCCAGGACCTTGTTTAACAAAAGTAGGACCAACGGATCAAGTTCCCAAACAAGAGTTATTTTTCTTTGAAAGTTACTGTTCTCAGAGGGTTTATAAATGTATTGGCTTCATTTAGTCATGGATAAGGCTGCCCTCTGCTGACAAGCAATTGTATTAACGCTTGCTTGCAAAACAGGAATATCCTATGGAAAGAAAAATAGGAAGCACCTTTTCTCACTAGCACATTTTTTTTTTTACAAAGCATAAACTTTTGTGAGCTGCAGCCCTCTTCATTAGATGAATAGACAGCTAAACTGATGTAAATTGGAGTTGTGGTGGGGAAGAGGAGGAAAAAAGGAAGGGGAAAATAGGTTGGCTATGCAGACGCAGTTCACATGAGAAACAGATTACAAGTACCTTGCAAACAAATAAACAATTCTATTCTACCACTGCAAAATCAGCTCTGATGAAATATCTGAACTGGTTCTCCCCTGCTGCCAAAGGCCCTTTCATTCCAGCAGGCATCCTTTACATGTGGTGGACAGTGTTATTCTGATTTAATGACCTGTCATCTCTTTCATTATTTGTGTTATGTTGGGATTTTGGGAGAGGTAGCTTGGAGATGCTCTGAGCATTTGCATTTGTGGAATTTCAATCAAATAAATCCTTCATCTACAAGGGCAAAAGGCCCTGCAAACCAGTCAAACTATAATTGCAATCACTTCTAAAAAGCTGTTAGAATAAGATGCACATGTCCATATAAGGCTGCACTAGTTACAATTAAGTGTCACTGGGTATTTAACACTGGATGAAGTGACGTATAGGACAGACTTTATCAGTTACATTTGTAAGAGCAGATGGCTAATAAAGACACTGCATTGGAATGCATCTGAGATGCCATGAAAAAAGCTCAGAGTTCTTTTTATTTACCCGGTTCTTATTGCTTTTCACATATTCTTTCTGGAGAAAGTGTGGGATACAGTAAGAGATGCAGAGAGGGGGGAAATGGAGCTATTTTCTGAGGTTAGTCATCACTGGAAATATGATCTTCAAAAACAGTTTTTATGTTCATATGTATGGATGAAATTCAAATCAGTTGCTATGGTTCCTATGTATGCCTGTAAATGCCAGTGAAATGTATGGATACAAATTCTATTTTGCAATTTAATTGTGCCCAGTTAACAATCTTTAGTGCAGACTTACTTGCTGCACATATACAGTAGATGCTAAATTTCACCTCTCTGTAGATGATTTTCAAATTAATATGAAATTTCAGTATGTGGAGTTTCCTTAGATGTTATCAGAATCAATAAAAATGCTTTCAGAGATCAGGCTATACTAGATAGAAAGGGTCTCAAATGTGGCATTCAGATTATTGATTGTTTTAAGACTCTATTGGAAGAAAGCAGTAGCAAATTAAGAAACATTTACAAAGCTGCATTTACTCCAACTGGGCCTTGAATTCTGTCCATTAGCTTTAACTTGACATATTTATCTGCCTTATTTTAAGACTCTTAGGAAAATAATTTATTCAAATATCTACTGTCTGTGGTTTTCAGTATTGTCATGAAACAATTTTTCACTTTCAAACAATTGTATTTTCCATCATTTGTTACTCAAGACATTTTAAATTAGCAGTGCCTGCTGGGACTGGGCTTAGAGTCAGCATGAAAGATGTGTGCTGCTTTGCTGAATTATATAGATTCTACTTTGAGAAGACTTTTCCAGAGAAATGAACATCATTCATAAATTATCAGGGTGCAACAAATGAACTGTCAACTTGTTCTTTAATTTTGAGAATCTACATAGAATCTATAAAGTAATGTGGAACAAAAATGGGAGCGAGCTCAAAACCTGATGTGGTAGGTTCCTTTTGCTTCATTAGACTAATCCACAACCTTGACTATACTAAGCATCTTCTATCTTAATACTTTGCAGAATAGAATAGAATAGAATAGAATAGAATAGAATAGAATAGAATAGAATAGAATAGAATAGAATAGAATAGAATAGAATAGAATAGAATAGAATAGAATAGAATAGAATAGAATAGAATAGAATAGAATAGAATAGAATAGAATAGAATCTGGAGAGCCTATACTATTTCAGACAAGTGACTGTTTAGTCTCTTCTTAAAAACCTCCAGTGATGGAGCACCCATGATTTCTAGAGGCAAGCTGTTCCACTGGTTAATTGTCCTCACTGTTAGGATGTTACTCCTTAATTCCAGGTTGCTCCTCTCTTTGGTCAGTTTCCAACCATTGTTTCTTGTCTTGTCCTCTAGCGCTTTGAAGAATAGTTTGATGCCCTCTTCTTTGTGGCAGCCCGTCAAATACTGGAATACTGCTGTTGTTATATACTGGGTTCGTTGCTTGATTGACAAGATGAGGCAAGTGAGTTCAGCAAGAATCATTCTTTATTTGCTTACAGGAACTGAACTGAGAAACAATAGCTGAATGCAGCTATTTATATCCTGGCCTCTAGGTGGCGGCCAATAGGTTTAAAGCAACCTATTCCCGCCCTAGAAGCAGCCAATGGCAGCGCTGGAGACGGGTTGTCTGAGGAACTGGGAGCCATTAGCCAGCTTCCCTGCTTAAACAGCCTTCCAACAATTAACCCCACATGATACTCTTTAGTAAGACAAAACCCAATACATTACACCCCTCCCCCCTAGAATGTACAATAACAAAAGGAATGATTACAGCAATTACAAGTTTTACAGAGATACAAAAAGAAGTATGCAAAGTACAGTTTTTTCCATTTTGCTAATACAGAGGCTCTCCTGGCTAGCAGCAATTCAATGACACATACAACATTATAGCTCAGTTATTTTGGAACAAAATCTTGTAAATACGCAGGAGGCTTGTGAACCCTCATGGAACACCTGGGAGAGCCGTGCACTCCCCAGTCTATCAGCTTGCCTGCCGAACTGGGTAAACCAGGGTCCATAAATTCAAGTGAGTCTGGCTGACTTGGAATTCTCAGGCTGGCCATTCCAGGTCAGCCCCCCCCCCCCCCGAGTCTAATCCTTCCACAGAGTTAGCACAGCGGCTGTAGTGTTCTGATTGACTTTCTCCATCAGGGGCCCCATGTTGCACTCCCGGGCTTTGCCCCTCTATGATCATCTCCCCGTTGCTCTGACTGCTTGGGACCTCAGAGCACATGGATTGATTGGCCTGGCTGCCAGTTTGAGGTCCGTGGATGGGACCTGGGACAAAGTCCTCGCTTTGTGGCCATTCTGGAAAATGCTTCCTAAGCTGATCGATATGGTGGTGAACAACTTGCCTGCCCTCTATGCCCACTTTGTATGAGAGAGGGCCTGATGTTTTGGTGATTTTCCCTGGCACCCACAGGTTCCCATGCCCATAGTTCCAGGCCCATACCCCATCACCCACTTGCAACTCCCTCGGGGGTCTTGGGCGAGAGGCCTCTACTGCCACCCGGTCTGGGTGCAACCTGTCCAGTTTCGTGATTAGTTGCCTCCCCCAGCACAGCTCTGCTGGGCTTTTGCCCGTTGCCGTGCATGGTGTGGAGTGTTTGCAGAGCAAAAAGTCAGCCAGTCTGTGGTGCCAGTCCCCAGTCACTATGCACTTTAGTGATTCTTTCGTGGTGCACACCATTTGTTCGGCTTGCCCATTACTAGATGGATGAAATGGAGCCAATGTCACATGCCTAATGAGGTTTGCCCTCAGGAAAGCCTGAAATTCTGCCGCAGTAAATTGGGCCCCATTATCGGACACTACAACGTCCGGTAGCCCGTGCATTGCAAAGAGTTTCCTAAGCACCTGGATGGTCGTAGTAGTAGTCATATTTGCAATAGGTATAACTTCCAGCCATTTAGAGTGGCTGTCGACCACTATAAGAAATAACTGTCCCTGAAAGGGCCCAGCGAAGTCTATATGAATCCTCGACCAGGGGGGTGTCTCCTCCCATCTATGGACAGGAGCATGCGGCATTTCAGGCCTAGACTGCTGACACATGTAACACCCGTGTACTTGAGCTTCAATGGCTTTATCTAATCCTGGCCACCATAAATAGCTTCGTGCCAAAGCTTTCATGCGAACAATACCTGGATGACCTTCATGAAGCGATTGCAATACCCTGTCCCTTAATGAGGTGGGAACAATGACCCTGTTCCCCCATAGAATACAACCCTTATGAGCTGAGAGCTTGTGTCTCCTTGTCAAGTAGCTCTGGAACTCAGGACCCAGGCTTTTCTCTAGCCACCCCATGTGGACCCAAGATAGCACTCTGCTTAGAGTCTTGTCTGCTGTTGTTTCTGTGGGTATGTCCCACATGTGGAGGGGAAACTCTGGCAAGGCCTGAATGGTCAAAATGCGGGCCACTGGGACCAGATCTGGCTCGATTTGAGGCAGTGGAAGCCTACTCAGGCCATCTGCATGGCCTATATCCTTGCCGAGTTTGTGAATTAGCTTAAAGCTGTAAGCCAATAAAAAAATGGACCATCTTAACATTCTAGGGGATAAGGTGTGGGGTGTCTGTCTGTCTGTAGTGAATAACCCCAATAGCAGTTTATGGTCTGTGAAGACCGTGAAATCCCTGCCATACAAGTAGCCGTGGATTTTTTTTTACTCTAGCTACTATGGCCAATGCCTCCTTATCAATTTGTGCATAATTATGCTCTGTGGAGGACAGTTTCCTGGAATAAAAAGCAATCGGGACTTGAGTCCCATCATTCTCCAAATGACTTAGGACAGCCCCTGTATGGGGATGCATCACATGCAAGGCATACCGGCATTGATTCCTTAAAGTGAGTGATTGTTGAACTGATGGACAGTAGAGTCTTCAATTCTTGAAAGCTGCTTTTGCTCCATAATGCCTTGAAAAATGCCAGGGGCTACGCTGACCCAAAACTGCAGGTGTTTTACTTTAAATGCCTCCCTGTGGGTTACAATTGTCTGTGCCGCAGCTGTGGTCTTGTCTACAGGAAGCTGTTGGTAGGCCTGAGCCAAATCTAATTTTGCAAAAATTGTACCACCTTGCAAGGATGCCAGGATGTGGCTTACTACTGGTACCAGGTACGCATGCTGTTTGAGTGCACGATTAATTGTGCATTTTTAATCGGCACAGCTTCTGACCTCCCCGTTGGCTTTTAGTGGCATGATGATTGGGGTCTCCAATTCACCCCCATCTATGGGCTGAAGTGCTCCCTGTTCTACAAGTTTATCTAACTCAGCGTCTATCTTGTGTTTAAGAGCAAATGGAACTCTATGAGGTTTAATCCTGACCGGCACTACAGTAGGATCTAGTTTAAATGTTATTGGTGGGGCCGTGTACATCCCCAGACCTGAGTCAAACACATCTGCGAATTCCTTGCATACTGTTGCTAGACTCGCGACTTGCATCCGGTTGATTCCGGTTACTTGGAAGCCTAGTGCATCAAACCAATCAAGCCCAATCAGGCTCGTTCGCTGACCCCCTACTACAACAATGTCCAGGTGCCCAGAAAACCCCTTAAATTTGACGGCCAGTGTGGCCTCACCCTTGACTGCGACTCTGGCATTCTGGAAATCAGTTAGTATAATGTCAGATGGCTTCAGCTTGGCCCATCTCTTGCTGCGATTGCAGACAAAATTAAATGTCTCAAGTGATATAATGGATATAGCTGAGCCCGTGTCCAGCTCCATCTTGCAAGGGACCCCTTGCAGTTCCAGCTGAAGTCTAAACTTCAGCTTAATAGGGCAGTGAGCTCCCATGTGGCAAATGCTTCTGCGGCTGGAACAAAACCATATGCTATACTGCCCTGGGGCCCCGGTACCTCTCCTAATCAGAATGTCCGACTGGCGATTCAATTGCCAGTCCCTCTGGTGACCTCTGCAGACAGACACAATGTGGCCGGTCTTCCCGCAGGCCCAGCATGTGGCTGTCTGGAACCTACAGTCCATGCATTGGTGGTGGATCTGCCTTGTAAGTTGCCCCTTGTTGCTTGTCACTGTGACGCTGTTGGTCGTTGTGCCTTTCTAGCTTGTCAACTTCTGTGTTGTCTTTGGGGTCTTCTGCATGTTCGGTGTCCTCGTGGTGGACAGCTTCCTCGTGCTGTACTGTTTTGGCAGGCCGCATGGCTCGTACAGTGCCGGTGGCAGCTTCATCCGCCATAATCTCTTTCAGCGCATCTGGGAATGACAGAGTCTCTTTGGGGAAGAGTTTTTGCTGTAACTCTCAATTTCAGAGACCACGGACAAGCCAGTCTCGGAGCCTCTCCTCTACATCTGAGAACTGGCACAGGCGTGCGGCCTGCCTCAACATCGCGATGAATTCAGATGCTGTTTCACCTTGTTGCTGAACCCTCTGTTCGAATGCGTAGCACCAAGCGATTACCAACAGCTTGGGCTGGAAATGGTCACCGAGCCATTTCTTCAACTCCACAAACGTTATGGACTCCAATGGCATTGGTGCGAACAAGTTCTCTGTGATGTTGAACGTGGCTGGGCCACACACAGACAGGAGTGTAGCGGCCTTCAGGCTGTCCTCGGCAACTTGATTCGCGTGGAGATAGTTCTCGACCCTGGATAGGTATGAAGACCATCTTTCCGGGTGAGCTATATCAAATTCTTCAAGCTTTCTGACCTTTGCCATTTCTGCTGGTCTTCGCGGCTGGGGCTCTTCATCTTCTTATCCTGCTCCTCCGTATGCCCAGGGACTGGTCCTCTGGGTACATGGTCGCTAGCATGGCTGGGATAGGCCGACCATGGGGAGGGGGGAATTCCTTTTCCTGCCAGGCGCATTCGGCCTCTCCCCTAGTGACTCTCAGCTCTGTTGGAGAAGCAGGATCCCACCTTTGTCGCCAGTGTTATAAACTGGGTTCGTTGCTTTATTGACAAGACGAGGCAAGTGAGTTCAGCAAGTATCATTCTTTATTTGCTTACAGGAACCGAACTGAGAAACAGGGCTGCAAATGCAGCTATTTATACCCTGACCTCTAGGTGGTGGCCAATAGGTTTAAAGCAACCTATTGCCACCTTAGAAGCAGCCAATGGCAGCACTGGAGATGGGTTGTCTGAGGAGCTGGGAGCCGTTAGCCAGCTTCCTTGCTTAAACAGCCTTCCAGCAATTAACCCCACGTGATACTCTTTAGTAAGACAAAACCCAATACATTACAGCTATCATGTCTCCCCTATTTCTTCTTTTTAGACTAGCCAAACCCAAGTCCTGCAGCCATTCTTCATATGTTTTAGTCTCCAGGCCCTTGATCATGTTAGTTCTTCTCTGAACATTTTCCAAAGTCTTAACATCTTTTTGTAGTATGGTGACCAAAATTAGTTACAGTATTCTAGGTGTCATCTCACTAGGGTTTTATAAAGTGGTACTAATACTTCGCATGATCTTGATTCTATGTCTCAGTTTATACAACCCAGAATTGTATTAGCTTTTTTGGCTGCTGCTGCACCCTACTGGCTCATAATCAAGTGATTATCCACTAGGACTCCAAGTGAGAAAGAAGACATTATGCTTACTTAATTTTTTTACAATTTGTTAAAATATTCAATGTAACAAGTTTACAGCATGAATGCCAAGATGTTCTGGAAGGGTTGATGCAGGCACAAGCTTAAACCACTTGCCTTATGGGGAAAAACATACTTTTTTTTCTTCTTTTTTTACTGAGCTCTATTTATCAAGACTAGAGGGTAGGACAGGCTTCATTTGGAGGAATCAGGGACAAACTGTGATTTATTTGGAACAGAACTCTGCAATGGACCAAGGAGACAAGCTGAGTTGAACTAATGTCAGAACAGTGAGTAACCACAAAGCCAGAAGTAGAGAGATGAAGTTCTGCACACAGTGATTCCCTTTCTTTTACCATTCAATAATCTTTAACCATTTTTTTTCTTTTGTGATGCCAAGTGGGATTTCTTTTTTTATCAACTCAATATTTACTGATTATTAGAGTCCTTAACTCTGTTTCAGAATACTTCTGGTGTCCTTGCTCCATAGGAAATTCATTGTCTAACTAGAATATCTGCTTTGAATATCTGAGGAGAAAGAGCAACTACATTTCACCTTATGCCTTTTCTTTCCTATTCTTTCTGGATTCATCCTGAAATAGAAGAATATGCATTCTGGTCTCCACAAATTTAGGAGATTGGTAGCACATATTATTCATGCCTTCTTTCTCATTATTTCTTTGGTGTATCCCAAGCAACCCTGTGTGAAGCATAAACTCCAAATATGGTGCGGAAATAAGAACTATATCTAAGAAATCAACCTCTGGTAGATACTGATGATATCATCAGATATTCAAAATCTGATTGTTGTTGTTTTCTGTCTGTGGTGCTTTCTGAATCCCTGAACAAAACATGCTGCTTTATTTAAAACAAGTAACTTTTTGAGCATCTTGAAATCTACTGTTTTGCCAATATTTTTCGAATCCTTTTAAAAAGCCCGGGAAATACATAGAGATATGGGAGAATTATGTAGAAACTGTACTATAGAACTCATGTATGAGTTTGTGAACACTTCTAAGTTTCCACCATTTTGTTCATTTCTTAAAAAATGGTCTGTTCTATTCTCATCAGCTGGTCTTTTGATGCTTGGAATAAGGAGAAAAAAGACACTGTAATGCCCAAAGTTGTCCCAGGATTTGGAAAAAGAATTCTCTGGTTCCCATAAAACTCACATAATTTTTTTTATGTATTCACATAAAAATACTTCCACCAATTTTCATGCCTTTTGTTCATCCTGGGCACATTTATTTAATCACATGTCCCCTTCCCCAATAATTATACAAAAATCTGTAAGTGCTCTGTTATGTAGCACAAAAACAATAGGTACTCACTGATTTTATAACTTTCTACCAGTCCAACTACATTTCACTAAATGCTTACTCACATCAATATACAATGATTTAGAGCAAAGGAACACTTTTATTTTGAAGGCAAAAAGGTACTTCAGGGTGCATCTGTAGCATTTACCCTTAAGTAAATGCATCTTTTATCAGGGTTGTGTTGCAGCTGAAGAAGGTACAGCCACACTATCCAGGAGGGAAAAAAACTGAGTTACTTTAATGCATGCTCCAAAATACCTTTTCACCTTTGAATCCAAAGGATTGCATAGCTATATTGGGAATTGCTGAAGTGGGTATTTATGGAAAACAACTCACCCGGAGAATTTCATAGCCAGCACAGGTTATTTATGTGTGCCTATCACCACAGTCTTAATCCACAGCCAAATATAAAACCTGCATTTATTACAGCTCAGTTATTTGTATTGGCAGCACACAGGGCATTTTCAGGTAAGGAATCAGAGAACTTTTGTTCACTGCATCTATCATGCATTGATAGATTTCTTCCACTTCTGTTTTTTAATCACTAAAAGACACACAACCAGGAAAATAACTTATAGTAGAAGTACAGGGTGGACAGATTTAAATCAAGGCTATTTCATTTAAAGAATTAGCCAAGTGTGGAAGGGTTTTCTTTTTAATATCGACCAACACAGTTGCATTGTTTATTTGCTTCCAATACACCATATATTTAATGATTAAAAGCAGAATCTACTCTCAGTGAAAGATGCTTTCCTACCACTCGAAGATTTTACATTGGGGCTTATTCCATTCCCTCTAATCAATTTGGCTTCAGTTGATTTCCTTCTGGATGGCATCTTTCATCCAGAATTTTCACTTTCATTATTATAAACATTGCCAAGTTTCTTTTGGTTTCTGTGCCAATCTAGGCACCTGGGTGTTTTGCCCAAGGCAACAGACAGATAAATTACATCTGGCTCTTAGGTTTTCAGAAATGTGTATCAACAATTGCTTCTTTACCCCAGGAATAAAGTCACTATGTGAGTCTGGGATCTCTTCCACAAGAACATTTCAAATGAAGCCCAAGGATTAAGAGTTGTGTTTTAAAAGCAAGGCCTTAAAGACTCTTGAGCTACAAAAATGGGCCTAGATAGGAAAGAGGAGGCCCAAATATTTTAATTAAAACTTTGTGTCCCATCCTATCCTTGAAAGGGATTGAAGAGTGAGAAATGAAAAATGGAAGAGAAATTTGCCACTCTAGCAGCATGGCTGATTTGCTGCATAAAGATGGAAACCATAGAAGGGCTTACAAAGAAAAAATTGGAGAGCCAGAATAAGTGGTCTGAAAGAAAAATGACATTGACTCCTTACTTTAGAAGGATTGGCCTCCAAGAAATAAAAAAATATTTTGAAATCCCTGGGTCTTAGATAATGCAAAAATAGTTTCCTTTACTAGAAAAGCATCCAAGTCTATGAAGATTCTCAGTCATTCAGGTCAAGGTTATCCAAAAGGTGCATTTTCAAAAGGCAACTAGACTTTCTTTGCTTTGCTTGAAGATGTTTCTCTTCTCATCCAAGAAGCTTCTTCAATTTCCCATGAACTGAAGAAACTTCTTAGGTGAGAAATGAAACATCTTCAAGCAAAACAAAGCCCAGCTGCCTTTTAAAAAAGCATCTTTGGGAGATAAACATCCATTTTTCAGATTAAGTAAGGGTTGGGGAAAAAAGAGAAAAAGATGCCTTTTCTTGGGTCAGGTATGATATGGGGGCTTTTTGATGTAGCTGGATTTTTCATATACTGGTTCATTACCTCCTAGACTTATTGTCCAGGCTTTGGTACCCACACTGAGATTGTCCAGTCAGAGAGGTTCAGGATTTCATGTTTCCATGAGAGAAAAAGAACCATGGGAGGATTCAAAATTTACAAACTGGTAGGAGAGGATGTCCCATCCCTCTTGTACATCTGACAATGTCACATACATATACATGCATGCTTTGATTGTGATGGCACACCATCCATATTGCAGATTTTGACACACCCACATTGGGCTCCCATGATGGCTGGCTAATTGGAACCAATGGTCTATAAGTGGAGAAGTGCCATTGTCATGGATAGATCACTTTGTCATTTTTCTACAAGCAGCTGCTATAAATGTCTGTGGAGGTAGAAGATAACTTCTTTCTCTGGTGTTTAATGGATTCAGATGGTTACCTGTATGCTCCTTGTAAATAATTCTCATTGGGGATTTTTGTAGACAAAGTTTTCATTCCAATTTGAGCTCAGTTTGGAGGATTGCCATGGGTAACCCGGGCAACTGCTTGCCCTATCATAAGGATTTTTTTTCCAGCTTTTAGATGTCAAGGCATGGATAAGGTATTAGACAAGATGAAAGCCATTCCTTGCTTATGTGAGTGTTGTTCCTCCTGACTGAATAAATCATCCAGTGTGGGAGTAGCTCCAAAATTAAGGGACCTGATCAATACCATTTTGAAAGTACCATCGATATGTTGCTGATAGCCAGGTTTACTCTTCATTACCATCAACTGCCAAGAGCACAATCAGTATATTTAAATGTTTCTTAATTTTGATGATGGATTTTGTCACCTGGAACTCATGAGCACAGATTCTAGGATCTGACTGAGAAAGGCAAGGCTATTGAGGTTGCATGGGTGTTCTCTCTCTTGCTTTTCAGAAACAAACAGAAGGAAACAGTTGGATATAAGCCAAGCTTTATCAGAGCAGACATTTTACATTGCCAGCTTCAAGCCTTACTAATTGTTTTGCATTCTTTTGTAAATCTTCCCCCTTCTCTAGGCAAGCATAGCATAGCCATATGTGCTCTAAACATGTTTTTATCTAGACTTGTATCAGAAGAATTCTAAATAAGCAAACCATAACACAATACAATGAGAACTGAAAATATGTATGTGTGTAACTCTAGGACACCTTTGTCCCATGATTCTAATTATAAGTCCTACTCTTATTTCCTACTATAAGATCAAAGACAGGGCTTTCAGAATTAATTGGGGCACAATATTTATCCAATTTATACTATTTGCTGTGAATACTATTCCAAAAGTAGGTAGGGCCAGATCCTAAAGTGAATGACACTTATTTTATTTTTTTAGGAATCTCAGTGTGATAGCCCTATTTATTAATGATGCAATGTTACAGGATTATTTTCTGACATGGGGAAGAAAGGAAAAGAAAAAAGCTGCAATCTTTTGAAGAAGTCATGGTGTAGAGGTGGGAGAAGCCTCCTAAGAAGATGGAGAAGATAGGAGAACGGGAGAACTGGGAAGGGAGTCAGTGAAGAAATTTTGCAGGGAGGCTGGAAAAGGGTGGGTTGCGGGAAGCAGCATGCAGAGGTTAGAGGAAAGCAGACAAGCTGAGAAATATCAGGCAGAGACTGGGTGGCATGAAGGAAGAGGGAGATGAAACAGAAATTGTGTGGGAGTCAAAGTGGCAGTGGAATGAATAAACTCTGTGGAAAGAATCTAAAGAAGGGACAAGAGAAAATTGTGGCCACTCCAGACAGCTTTGTCCAGCTCCACCTCTTGCAGCTTGCATATCAGGGATCTAGGGTGTGAGTAACCTCCCCTTCCCTATCTTTCTGTAACTACTTATTCTAGGTAGTAAGATTCAGATGTTAACTCTTTTGACCTCTAGGCCATTTTTAGCAGGAGATCATTTATCCCCCAGGCTAGAGAAGTTTTACTTTTGAGGGTATACCTCATACTATCTTCTTATTTTTACTGGTAATTATTAACAGAGTTTCTAGTATCCTTCACTCTGCATACAACAGAAACATTTCTTGCAGATAAGGTTCCCCATTCTTCCTGAAATCCAATGCTTTTTGTTTAAATTGTATTCACTCGCCATGACTGTGAATGCTTTCAGAAGTCCAGCCATTCATTTGAGAAGCAGAAATGCAATTTTTTTCCTGTTTATCTTAATTTATTGTTTAATTGTTGGCTGTACTTTGCACTCTGGCTCTTTTTCCCACACAGTCCACAGGAAACAGTTCTATGGCATCAGGCTTCCTCTGATTGATTCTTGCAGGGTCTAGAAGGGACCAGCCCTCTCCTGTCTGCTTTGTAATATGATTGCTAAAGAGGCAGAGTAAACTCACCATTTGGAGACTTCCTTCCTCGGACTTGCTGGAGTTCAGACAGTGCTTCAGTCCTGTCTGCACCCATTGCAAATTCTCCCACGTTGCCCCTGGGAAACGTCTGTCCTTATCTTCATGTGAAGTCATCACTGCTGGGTCCTGTGCATTTGTTTACCACATCCATTCCCAGCTTTGGAGAAGAGAGCTGTTGCTCCTTCAAGGCCACAGGACTGACTTAATTGGGATGAACCAATAGGAGCACTAAATTTGTCGAGGCTTCCTGTGAATTGAAAGGAGGGAAGGGATGACTGAGAAGAATTTAGCAATGTTAACAAATTACCTTTATTCCACAAAATGTTTTCAGGAAGCCACTGCTTCAGCCCCAGCAGTGGACTCCAATGCTTACCACTCTACAAATTAAACTCTGGGAAAGGAAATAGTCTTGTACGATAATGTTCATAATCTTGTGCTGACAACTCTTCAGTTTCCTTGCTGTTTCTTCTTGAGTTCGAGGACGTCTGTTGTCATCATGCCAGCAAAATGCCAAAGAGCATAAATAATCATTCTACTTAGCACATTTGAAGTGTATAAAGCACTTCCCATACATATGTCATCACAGAACTGATTAGAACATGATGCCAAGCACAGGAAAACTACTGACCCCTATAGACATTGCACATGACTTCCATCTCACATCTTGATTCAGTATTCAATCTATATGGGTAGGAAAACACAAGGATACTTTCAATATTAATGATGGCTGAAACAATCACAACATCCCAGTGCTGGTTTAGCTATAGACTCATGGATTCTAGATACTATGGCAATCTCTAAACCCATAGAAATATTTACTCCCATGGTGGCACAGTGGTTAGAAAGCAATATTGCAGGCTAATTCTGCTGACTGCCCAATGCCAGCAGTTTGGCAGTTCGAATCTCACCAGTCAAGGTTGACTCAGCCTTCCATCCTACCAAGATCAGTAAAATGGGTACCCAGATTGTTGGGGGCAATATGCTGACTCTGTAAACCACTTAGAAAGGGAGCAAAGCACTGTGAAGTGGTGTATAAGTCTAAATGCTATTGCTATTGTATTCAGAAAGGTTCCTTTCCAGTGATCAATTAAGCACCTACAGATTCAAGATACAGTACGTCAGTGTTAAGGGCATCATATATTTTGAGAACTGAAATCCTGATGTATTTGGTATCTGTTCAGAAAGATAGGCTTAGCTGTATGCCTAATTATATTTTTTTTCTCCATGTCTTTGGTGAAGGGATTCATCTGAAGAAGCTGAAAGTTTTATCTCCATACCACAGAGTTTCCCAACCTTGGCAATGTTAAGACAACTGGACTTCAACTCCCAGAATTCCCCAGCCAGCCATGCTGGCTGGGGAATTCTGGGAGATGAAGTCCAGCCATCTAAACATTGCCAAGGTTGGAAAACCCTGCCATACCATGTAAAATACATTTAACTTCTAGGCATAGAGCTAATGATTGAAACACAGGGACACATCAGACTTCTGATTTCTTTCCTCTGATCCAGGGCTTCTCTATAGCCAGCTTGGGTTTGTTTATACTAATGAGTTCTTACTTTTTAAAAAAAAGTAATTAGTGGAGTGGAACAGTGACCTAGCATCTGTTAGGAGTCACAAGCAGAAACTGATTACCTGCAAAGGATAGGGGCACCTTTTTGCTCAGCCTTTGGCAAGAAATGGCAGAAAGTGCACTTTGTAGAGGAATTAAAGATGCCTGCTGTTGCCAGCCTAGAAGTTCCAGGGGCTAAGCATAAGTATGGGCATGTGTCTCCTTCCCTGCCCGCAGGAATCTATTTCTGAGTGCATGAGTCTCACAAGTCTTGCCTCCTATGGCTCAGCTAACTCTGTCGCTTTGCTGTCAGGAACCAGTTATCATCCACTTTAGAGAATTCGGTAGAATTATTCCTAATTATTATTGCCTAATCAGTTAGTTTTCCCGCCAAGAACTATCTTGTCTTGTCCTCTTTGAACTCATAAGATTCCTATCTTCTTCCACACCAGACAAAAAGAAACAGCCAGTTAAATAAAGATGGAGAAAATGAGCCAAATAACAGCTGTATCTTCTTTCACAGTGGTAAACTAGAGAAGAATAATGTAAACCGTAAAGAAGATGGCTTTGACATAAATATGCAAGAACCGTTACCTAGGCAAAAGGGTTTGAAACTTGTTTTAAGTCCAGACAGTGGGTTAATATTTGGAGGCAGCTCAGATAAACACATTGCTGATTCACTGAAGTATAAGTAGGGATGCGGATCAGTACACTTACAAGATTCTATTATTACTGTATAGCCAATCTCAATAAAAATAGGTTTAGCCTTCCTGTGGTATTGTTTTCCTGTTCTGGTCTACCGACTGGGGCTGACAAAGAAAGATCCCATATATTATAATTTAGCAATCTGATAAGAAAGAGGTTCCTTTTTAATTATTGTCATTCTGTTTTTCCAATCTGTGATAAGGCTCAGGGCATGAATACCTAAGCAGCAATGGTACAACCTCTGAATGCTTTCCATTTCTTCCTTCATTGCTTGGCAAATGCCTCCGTAATTTCTAATAGGGAGGGTGGGTATCACAAGCAAATGGTCAGGCTTCCTGAGCTGAGCTGAGAAATGCATAGTAATTTCCATTAGCTCCACTTTAATTAAAGAACAATTTATAGAGAAATTGAGTCAGAAAATATCTCTTTAACATAGTAGCTAAATGGCAAGGTCTCTTCTGGGAAATTCAGCACTTAAGAAGCAGATCTGAAACTCATTTCTGCTTGCAATGTTGTAGAACAAAGTGATTACAGCACCACCTCAACCTAAGGTACTCTCACTATGAGATTGATGCCATGACAGTTGACTATGGAATCAGCTCTTGAGAATCAAACTCAGATTTTTTAATAGGACTTTGGGGCATTTTATGAGTGCATAACACAGAACTGGTCCAGGCTGAACTGTCCCAAATCCATAGATGTAGGTTTTCAGATGCACCTGGTTGCTGCCCCCACCCAAAAAACCCCCTCCTCACTGGGCCATATTCTTCCTAAAGAAGAGCCTCACCTGATAAACATATTTATTCTGCCTCAAGTAAAACCAGAAGCATTCTGCTGGGAAGAAAAATACCTTATCACCAACACAAGAAGAATTTGAACATCCCTAAGGTTTAATGAAAGATCTTTAACAAACTAAAATGCAACCTCTGGCTTTTAATTAGAAATTCAAACAGTGTTATAATTTAAGTTGCTTCCATGAGCTAAAAATTCTATCAAAGAAAAGTAATGCCCAATCTGTTTGCTAATTCTCCTTTCTGACAAATCTCTTTGCTAAGCTGTCACCAACAATAGTCAAACTTGAAAGCCTTATTATCACCCCATTCACTGGCCAGCAAAAAGAAAGACCTGTCAATTATCTAGTGCTCCACCAAAAGACATCATTATGCTCTGAAAAGATATGGGACCTTCAGTCTCCATACTACATCACTGGAGACCATACGTTCAGGATAAGCCGGGCAGATGTTTGGGAGAAGGAATTTTACTGTTCTCAGTCAAACCAAATGGCATTCATTAGTACTGGTGCAGGAGGAAAAACCCATAAAATCATTAAAAAAAACATTAATTACCGTAAATTTAAAAAAACCCCTCAGTCTCTTCTTCAAGATATGAAGTGTAGCTTTAGTGCTCAGGGTTTTTTATTATTATTTTAAGAAATGCTGTTGGTACTGCAATGACTTTTGCATGACAAAATGTGGTGCTGGAAACTTTCTCACTAAAGCGTTAACACGTTTTGCCCCTTTATTGCAACATTGATGAGGAAATGAACTGCCTCTGAGGCAGCAAAGGAGAAAGAGCAGCCAGTTGCATCGGGACAAAATGCCAGAGTTAATTCAAGTTAATTAATGGTGTTTTCCTGGACAAGGAAATGGGTTTGATCAAGAGACAGTAGGGTTTGTTTTTTCTCCCTGCATTGTTGCTAGCCTTTTTGTGTTTGGCTGGTAGTTATTTAAATGAATGTTTCTGCATCTGCTGAGAGACTCCAAGGGAAACATTTATTCTGAAGGTTTCTGTCCCAAGGAGCAATAACCTAGATGGATTTCCTTTCCTTGACGGAATTGTTGCAAGAAATCTCGTATTTATAAATGTTTCTGTCAAAATGCCTCTTCTTTAATGCCTTATTTTTCTAGGCTTCTTCATCCATAGATTGCAATTGCCTAGTGCCTTTTTGAGTTTTTCACTTTACCTAGAAAGTATTACCCTACCCTCTTTCCCCCTCCCCTCGGTACTTTTTTCCTTCTTGAAGGTGCGTAAACACCACCTTCTAACATGGTCATTTAGTAAGTACATGATAAAATAACCACTGGGGTTAAATTCGGTCTTAATTTAGAAATTAAGCCTAAGGCAGAATTGTATTATTTGTTCAAAAAGTTAAAATAATTTTGGGTCAGTTATTACAGATCCAGAGGTTCAATAATTAATGGGAAATCAATAGGGTTATATTAATTAGGTTTAAAGTAATTATGTCCCCTTGATTTGATTAGTTTTCAAAGGGTATCCACAGCAGGGACAAATGACAATATGTGTGATCATGATGTCATTGTGCCACTGATGCAAATTGTATACTTGTACTAAACACTGTAACATAATTATATAATTGAAACTGTATAATGACATCATCACTTACATGTTACCATGTTGATGTCAGTGTGGTTTGTAATTGAGGCTTTGTTTCAACAAAGTGAAGTGTTGAAAGAAAATTCTTCATCAGGGTCCAGTCCAGGTTGGGAATAAACAAAATGGAGACTGCTTTAGAAAGAAGGTTGGAGTTTATTGGAGAGCAAAGCCAGATCAGGGAAAGCTGATCACATGTTGCTGGGAGTGGTGGGTTTTTATTCCTTATCAGTCTTTTGTTTCCTGTTCCCGTTTGACACTTTGTATTTCCTGTGTCATGTACTTTGATCTGAGTCTGAGTGTGCCCTTTTGGTATTGGTGGGTTAACCCTATTATGTCTCCTGTCCTTAGAAATTGGGTCGGGGTATGTAGATTTTTTATTTGGGACGCGGTGGCTCAGTGGGTTAGGATGCTGAGCTTGTCGATCAGATGGTCAGCAGTTTGGTGGGTCGAATCCCGAGTGCCGCATAACAGAGTGAGTGCCTGTTACTCATCCCAGCTTCTGCCAACCTAGCAGTTCAAAAGCACGTAAAAATGCAAGTAGAAAAATAGGGACCACTATGGTGGGAAGGTAACAGCGTTCCATGCGCCTTTGGCGTTTAGTCATGCCGGCCACATGACCATGGAGATGTCCTCAGACAAGCGCTGGCTCTTCGGCTTTGAAACAGAGATGAGCACCGGCCCCTAGAGTTGGAAACGACTAGCACGCATGTGCAGGGGAACCTTTGCCTTTACCTATGTAGATTTTAGGGGTCTTTGTCTTCCTAATTTCATAGCTTCTAGCTTCCTGGCCCCATCCCTCCTGAATGGATTATTACATCTGCATTTCTAAAACCTGGTTTCTGCTGAGTTTTCTGGCTGGGTGGAGGGAGAAGTTTCTGCCTTTTAAAGATCTTCTCCATTATTCCTTTGGAGAAATATATTCTTCCTTTTTAATATTTGCCAAAATATTTCTTTCTCTGGATTCTTTCCACAGAAGCATGTGACAGAATGTAGCCTGGATTCTCAGCAGATGGGGTGCATTCCAGAGAAGCAAAAGACAGCAAAGTTTGGATTATTTGTCTGGAGAAAGAGAGTTAAGACAGTTCTACCATTCTCAGAATATATTTTTTAATGTTGCAAGTAGTCACTTTAGTTTAGCAAGAGTTCTGTTTATAGGTGAGGAACAACAAAGGGAACTGCTTATAGAAAACTCAGCATATCCTTCCTTCCTTCCTTCCTTCCTTCCTTTCTTCCTTCCTTCCTTCCTTCCTTCCTTCCTTCCTTCCTTCCTTCCTTCCTTCCTTCCTTCCTACCTTCCTTTCTTTCTTTCTTTCTTTCTTTCTTTCTTTCTTTCTTTCTTTCTTTCTTTCTTTCTTTCTTTCTTTTTCTTTTTGTTGACATAAATTTATGAAGATCTCCAGGTCACTTGCAAGCAACCCTTTGCCATCTCCAGAGTAGATAGGTTAAAAACTGTGTACTTTTGCCAACTCCAGAGTAGATAGGTCAAAAACTGTGTAGTTTTTAAAATTTGATATAGGGAAGATTCAAAGGAAAATGTTGGGTACATCATCCCATCTTTCATACTGTTTATTTCATGCCACCACATAAAGTTGGGGTCACCTGGTTTCCTATTCCACTTTTATTCTGCTGTCATTATGAAGGATTATGGCTGAATCATGATCACACATATTTGGGGTACTATTCATGCTAATAACCCCTGCATAATTCCCAGTGACTCTGGATCTACAAATTGTGTAAGTACTTGTCTGTTTTTCATCTTTTTCTTCCTGCTTTTGCATGCTTTTTGTCCCATTTTGTCATTTAACTATTTTGCTTATATTTAATAAGTTTTTTCCTAGCTAAATTGAATGGCATATATACCTGCTAACTAAATGGAAGGATAATAACAGCCCTAGGTTTTGTAGAGATTAGGGCTCATATTTTACTCCTTGGAGTCCTGAAACCTTTTCAAAATGGATCCTGGCCTTTCTGGAATGCAGCCATCAAACCAACAAATTGCTGCACTAAATTGTAATGTGATTTGTTTAGTTTTGACCCAACAATAGTTGGGGCCATACACCTTAGTAAGTCATAGTTTATTTCAACATAGTTTATTTCAACGTTCTTGAATCAGGAGATAGTAATATTTGACTGATCTCATCTGGGTTAAGAAGCTAAGTAAAGTAAGCCTGGAGTAGCAGGTGAAGATGAGAAGTCTATACATATTTGCATGGTAAAAAACAACAACAATGGGCCAAAGAATGGAGTGAACAAAGTGAACAGGAAAAAGAAAATCATCAATTTTCTAAATCAAGCAAAAGTTACCCATTTTGACATAAAGCACACCAAATATTTCATATGCCCCTGTTCTTTTGCCTTCATGATGGTAAAGGTAAAAGTAAAGGTTCCCCCAAACATCGTGTTAGTCGTTTCTGACTCTAGGGGCCAGTGCTCATCTCTGTTTCAAAGCCAGCGCTTGTCCGAGGACATCTCCGTGGTCATGTGGCCGGCATGACTAGGCGCCAAAGGCGCATGGAATGCTGTTACCTTCCCACCATAGCATTTTTACGTGCTTTTGAACTGGCAGGTTGGCAGAAACTGGGACGAGTAACAGGTGCTCTCTCTGTTACACAGCACTTGGGATTCGACCCGCCAAACTGCTGACCTTCTGATCGACAAGCTCAGGATCCTAACCCACTGAGCCACCGCGTCCCTTCTTATCATGATGACCTTTCTGTAAATATAATAATTTCAAAGGAAAATACATGTTTTTTTCATCTCCTTAATTCTGAATGTGTGTAAAATGTGAAACTATTAAAGCAAAAGCTAAAGAGTAATGAGGAAAACTATTAAACATGTTCTTGATTATAAAAAAAGCTTTTGAAAAGTGTAATAAGGTTCATGCTGGTTCAAAATCACTTGTTTCTAATTTAAATATGTGCTATTACTAAGAAGGGGTTTAGACAAGGAGATTCACACCTAATTTGTATTTCTGGAGAGACTATTATTAAAGCTGATGATATAAATATACATATAAGGAGAAAAAACTTTCAGAAATGAAATATCTTGTGATACTTACCAAAACTTAAAATCAGTTTAAATAAATCTGAAAATCTTATGCAGCTAATTTCTGCATAAACTATTTGATAAGCATTGAAGAGATGCTGACAGCTCTAAATATACTAAAAGGTAGGGGGTGGGGGGAATTAAAGGGCATATGTAGAAATATAATTTGGGATAAAGCAATGTGACAGAAGAAATCCAGTTGTTTTTAAGAGAACAGAAGTTGCTTAAGGAATCCTTTGAATAGTATGTTGAACCGTCAGATACGGCACTACAAAGAAGACTTCTCTCTCTCTCTCTCTCTCTCTCTCTCTCTCTCTCTCTCTCTCTCTCTCTCTCTCTCTCTCTGTTTTATCTGCGAGGCAAAAAAATGAGGCTGGGACAGCATACCACTCAGAATATAGGACAAATGGAAATTAATTGGATACCCCAAAGCTCTGTCTTGGGCCCAGTATTCTTCAGTATCTTCATCAATGATTTAGATGAGGGGGCCAATGGGAACTCATCAAATTTGCAGATGACACCAAGCTGGCAGGAATAGCCAACACTCCAGAAGGTAGGCTTAAGATACAGGAGGATCTGGACAGACTTGAACATTGGGCGCTATCTAACAAAATGAAATTCAATGGTGAAAAAGTAAGGTTCTATATTTAGGCAAGAAAAACCAAAGTATACTATAGGTAGTACCAGGTTCAAGAGTAGTAACTGTGACAGGGATCTTGGAGTGCTAGTGGGCAATCACTTAAATATGAGCCAACAGTGTGCTGCATCTGCAAAAAAAGGTCCTAGGCTGCATTAACAGAGAGATAGAATCAAGAGCATGTGAAGTGTTAATACTACTTTATAATGCTTTGGTAAGACCACACTGGTAATACTGCATCTAGTTTTGGTTGACACAATGTAAAAAAGATATTGAGACTTAGAACATGGGTGTCCAACTCGCCAAATCATGTGACACAATGTATCACAATTTTTTTTTGGATTGCCGGAGCTGGGGCGGGTGCACCTTCATATGATGCGACCGGCCCCCGGGCCAGCAGTTTGACACCCCTGCTCTAAAAAGAGTACAGAGAAAAGCGACAAAAATTATTAGAGGACTGGAGGCTAAAACATATAAAGAGCTATTGCAAGAAGTGAGTTTGTCTAATATAATGAAAAGAAGGATTAGGGGTTACATGATAACAGTGTTCCAATATCTCAGGGGGCTGCCACAAAGAAGAGGGGGTCAAGCTATTCTCCAACGCACCTGAAGGCAGGACAAGAAGCAATGGATGGAAACTCATCAAGGAGAGAAGCAATCTAGAACTGAGGAGAAATTTCTTGACAAATAAAATAATTAATCAGTGGAATGACAGAAGTTGTGGATGCTCCAACACTGGAAGTCTTTAAGAAGAGACTGGACAACCATTTCTCTGCAAAGTTATAGGGTTTCCTGCCTGAGCAGCAGGTTGGACTAGAAGACCTGAAAGGTCCCTTACAACCTAGTTATTCCTGTTAAATAGTGTTAATTAGGCTGTGGTTGTTTTCAAAAATGACACCCAACTTGTAAGCAAGGTTGTATGGTTCTTTAAGAAAGCAATGCCTTGCACTGCATTGCATAATTCTTTTACAGAATGTATATGCTTTTTAAAGAGACAACTAGAGTCATGAGGTAGTCATTTTTTCCCTTCCATTTTTCAATTCCAAGTGGAATTCATTTATTACTGAACAAAACTAGGGAGCAAAAATCTCTTTTCAGTGTTAGGCCTTTGGCCCCAGTGCAGATTAAAATTTTTGGCTGTGAAAAGCTGTTGTACAAAAGTACATCTTCCACTTATATAAACTTTCTACATTTGTTACTGATTGGATTCTACAAGCATTCAAGCTAGTCATTTTTAAGCAAAGAGGGAATGAGAATTTCTTTATACAATTACATACTCCTAAACAAAATTATAACAACTCTCTATGTGTAGTTCAATTTGTAACCACACTTTGCAGACTATTGAATTTTAGCACAAATATTTCATTTATTTGCAATGAGCTGATTTAAAGACCAGGAAATATGACTTACAGTACTCAATCTTCCTGTTGAACTTAATTCTTGCTTAATATATAAAAAAGAACTAAATATTGTACTATTGTAACATGTATTTGACAGCAAACACATGAGACTCCAGAATTTTATAAAGATCATGTATCAGCTATTTCACTACTTATAGAAGTAATGTTTGGAAGCAATACAAGGAAGAATGTGTATTTTTTTTCTAGTCATTTATTTATTTATTTATTTATTTATTTTATTTGTATACCGCCCTTCTCCCAAAGGACTCAGGGCGGTGAACAGGGCCATAAATACCAAAATAACCAAAATACAAAATTAAAAACAAAATTAAACCCTAGTGCCCAAATGTTAAAATAGTCATGCCGGCCACATGACCACGGAGACGTCCTCGGACAAGCGCTGGCTCTTCCGCTTTGAAATGGAGATGAGCACCGCCCCCTAGAGTCGGAAACGACTAGCACGCATGTGCGGGAGAAGCTTTACCTTTTTACTATGTGGCTATGAAGCTTAAAACATGGTAGCAATTTGCCATTTCTAGGAGGGTATTAATGGGATTGCTTAATGGCAGTCTGGGGATCAAAATAGGGATGATAGTGAGATAAACAAAAGGATTTTTAAAAGAATCTCATGGAAAGCTTAGGCTTTCACTTAAAATAAAAATTTCAGAGCACAATTTGAGACAACATTGTAGATTTGACAGCCCAAAGGTCATCCAACGTGCTGAGTTTATGTGGAATCTTTTCACTCAAGTGGGAGGAAGAGCCCAAGTTAATCATCTTTCCCTATCTAACCTTCCAGTTTCTAGCTGAGTGCCTTTAAGATACTCTTTGAAAATTTTGTATTGTAAAGAAGAGATAGCAGCTTGAGCATGCCAGCAGATTTATCAACGACTTTGGAAATATTGACTACACTCCATGCAGAATTCATCCTTTATCAGACTGGTACATGTTGCTGGATGTATGTTGCATCTATCATGTAACTTTATGACTAACTAGTTTAAAACAACTCACAAGTAGAAATCAAGTGACAATTTCCCCTGAAAGATCTCAGTAGAGATCTGTTAGATCAGGGGTCTTCAAACTTGGCTCTTTTATAACTTGTGGACTTCAACTTCCACAATTCCTCAGCCAGACACGCTGTAAATAAATGATACATGGTGAATAGATAGTTGATTTTGGAATACTAAGCTCCTTTGATCTAATTAATACTTGGAGGGAAGATTACTAAGGAAAATCAGAAATGGGTTTGAAAAGTTAAAAAGAAAACCCTTTCTAAAAGAAGATAATGGCATACCACCTCAGTATTGTTGCCATGCCATGTGGACATGTAATCATCAGAAAGGAGTGTTTGACTCAGGTAAAATTACCTTTTAAATAAAGGTCAATTTGTTCTTTAAAATGTTCTACGAGAATGGGAACCTCTTTCTGAATTCAAGTCTAAGGATTTAAATGGGTCCAGAATATCATTCTGCCCCACTTACTTCCTCTGTTGATTTATGTAGGATATTACACCTGATATTTTGATGATGATGCAAAAATGTCTTATTTCTAAACATGATTAACAATTAATTTTTCCCAGGGTTAAATGCATAGTACATGCATTTGAACTTTGTGGTCACCTAACAATGCTATCATCATTCAGGAGATTCATGTACCTTCTGTCTGTTTTTGGAAATAAGTGTAACATTTCTTTTTCCAACTTTGCTGGTGCAACAGAGGTATGGAATGTGTTTTTGAACAAACATGCCTGGACATAAACTGTAAGTGTTGCATAAATAATTCTTAATAATGACTATATTGATCCTATCTATATTCAGGGTATAGAAGATTTTGCTTATGATGCAAATAATCCAAAGCTAGTTGACAAAATGGCCGTTTCTTTATGATTATTCTCCTTTTCAAAGGAGAGATGTATATCTTATTAATTTATTTTTAAAATTTTTATGCTGCCCACTCAAAATGAAGGTTTTTTGATGGTGGTTTAAAACAGACAGTAGTCAGACATGCTGACATAGATGTGCTGATGGAGGCAAAGCTGTGTATTCCAACAAGATTTTTCTTGTTCTAGGGGCAAGGGCTTTTATCTCCACATACCAGAAATTCTGAACTCTTATTGCAGCATCTGTTCTCTGGCTATATACAGCTGTGTGAGATTTTCTAATGCCGTTAAAAACTCCCTTTGCTTGGAAGCACAAATCACAATTAGTTTGTTTCACCGGCTATGAGGTTGAGGTGATCTTAACTTATCAAAAACATTTCTGCCAACTAGCAGAACTTTAAGTTTCAGAAGAAGGAAGTATTTGGCTTTGTAGAAGAGTTTAGCTGATCCTCCAGCTCTCCTCTCTCTTGGTCACTGCATTTTCTTGCTGCACTGTAGTTTAGCATTTGCTAGCCACATCTTCATAAAGGAACAATATACAAAGCTTTCTCATCCAGTAGCTGTTGGACGGCTGCAGCTAGTTTCATTTTTCTTGGCAAAGGTGCAGAGCAAAGTTAACCAGAAATTCTCTGGAAAGCAATTTGGAAAGCTGCAACTCTTGGACGTTTTGTTTGCTTTAAAAGGTTTTCTTTTAGGATGAAGGCTGATTTTGGAAAGGTAAGTTAAGTTGACCTGGCTAGTGTTTGGATGAGAGACCTACAGTAAATGTTAACTATGATGCTTTTCACAAAGAATCTTGAGTTGTAATTCAGAAAATGGGTGAAAATTCTCTTCGTGAGTTTTTTTAGCTGCTTCTTGCAGTCCTACAGCATGGAAATGCTGTTTAAAAATCTATAATATGAATATTGGTTTTTTTTTCCTTTTTCATGAAACTAATTAAGAGTTATTGTGTAGAAGGAGAACTATACTAGTCTACCAAGGCAAAAATCACTTTGGTAGCATCTTTTCTAGCTAACACATTTCATTGAAAGAATAAACTTTCCTGAATAGTAGCCCTCTCATAGAATGACTAGTGTGGTATGTATTTAAATTGGGATGAGATGGTGGAAAAGGCAGTTTGGTTGTGTAGATGAAGATTACACGTGAGACAGATTACAAGTCCCTTATCTCTTAACACAATGTGCTAAAAAAAGTCATTGTGTTTATTGTGATCATTTGAGATTCGCTATAAGCTCTTTTCTCTGGTGAACTGAATATTGGGAACTGATCAGGGTTTATTTTAAAAAAATAGGAAGGACCCATTTTTAATCACTCTAACACACTCTCCTGCCATTTAATAATTATTTTCTATGCTAATGTAATAGCATTGAATGTTATTCTTTAAAAATGCACAAGTCCAGTTTTCACAGCTAGGATCCCCAGACCTTTTAAATTTAAATTTGTTACATAAACTATTCTAAACTTTCAAAATGGAATGGACTGAAAATTTAAAATAAACTAGCAATTTACTTTACTTGAAAGAGAACACTTGGTGGCATTTGATATAGCTTGGATTCTTGGTAACTAGAATAATGCTGGCATTAACTTCCTTTATAATTAGATTGCTTGCTTACAGAAACACAAACTGCTGGAATAGATTCAGTTCTGGGGTTTACTCTCCCAAGCCAAAAGGAACTATATCTATTTAGTTTTTAATCTGTTTCTTGGCATTTCTGGCACTGGAGGAATTAAGGAGTAGGAAAGGGCTGTCATATTAGAAGATGAAGCCTCATAATGGGCACCACCACTCTGTGTATCTATCATCTTACTAAAATGTTGGGGACCCTTTTTGAAAAGAAAGGTAGAAATTTTAAAGTTTCATCATGACTTGCCCTCTATCCCTTCCACACCTTAAAAGGGTCACCAACTAGAATTGGGCAGTGAGGGAGCATTCTGCTGGGTATACAGCCTCCTGAAATGAATGTTTGTACTTCAGTCCATGCTGATTGTCTGGTTTGGATCTGCAATCAAACAAGACAGGCACAGACTTCAACAAATAGTTAGAACTGCAGAAAAAACAATTGCTACCAGCCTGCCTTCCATTGAGGACCTGTATTCTGCATGAGCAAAAAAAGAGGGCTGTGAAAATATCTACAGACCCCTCACATACTGGACAGAAACTATTTCAACTTCTTCCCTCAAGACAACACTATAGGGCATTTCACACTAGAATGACTAGACATAAGGACAGTTTTTTGTTCCCCCATGCTGTTACTCTGCTTAACAACTAATTCATATAACACTGTCAAAATACTTGGTAAAGCTGTATTTGCTATGATACTCCTCAACTTTCCTATTACCTATCCTTATCTTCTTATGACTTTAACTTTGCTGCTTGTATCTTACAATTTATATTGGGGTTTTTTGTACCCTAATATGATTTATGTTGTTTGCTTAGCTAGTATTCTATGACTATCACCAAGTGTTGCATCTTATAATTTATGATGAAGTGTTGTAGTTCATGATTTATGATAAATGTATGTTTATGTTGTATATGATCATGATTATCACTATTAGTTGTACGTACATTGAGAGCTTATGCACCGGAAACAAATTCCTTGTGTGTCCAATCACACTTGGTCAATAAAGAATTCTAATTCTAATTCTTAACCACTCTCAGAAAGGGTTTAGGCTACCACCATTGGTCATGCCTCCTTTGCCTCCTGCCTCCCGCTTCAGCCCATTTACAGCCAGATTTCCTCCTCTGCTGCCCCTCCCCTGGCCATTCTCCCTGGCCAATGGGCCCCTGACTCTCCACCATGCACCCTTCAGCCCAGCCATTCTCTGAGGCACCCTTTGTCCCCGGCCTTTGGCTGCATGGGACAAATAGCCACTAGCCAATTGGGTGGCAATCAGAATCAATGGTGTTGCAGGGACAGCATGCTGTTGCCGATAGGTGATCACAGGGGCTGTGGGGCTGTGGCCTGCCTAGGGGAGGAAGCAAATGGGAGGCAGGTTTGTGTGTGTGTGTGTGTGTGTGTGTGTGTGTGTGTATGGGGGCTCCTCTCTCACAGCCCTGTGCTCTCAAAAGAGATGTTCTGCGATGGCAGGCTGCATAACAGGCAGAGTGGAGAGGAAGAGTCTCCATACTCTATTCACACGCACGCAAGTAATGCTATGTAAACATTGCATTGATTTAACACACTTAAGTACACATCTCTGGGGTGCTTGGTGGGACCTTGGTAACAGTTGGATCTTGACATGTAGGCTTTGTTCAAAAGGAAAATAAAAGAGATTGAAAAAAAGGAAAAATCATTATAAAAGGCTGCAAGAGGAGCAGTTAGGGAGGAAAGACATAGAGACAGGCTATGATATTAGGGAGGAAAAGAATGAGAGAGAGACGAGAAGCTAGGATGAGAGCTTCTTGCAGCCTTCCACGGGGCTGGGAGCTCGGGGGTGTAGGGCACGATGCCATCAGCAACAGGTTGGGGGGGGATGTGTAGTCCACAGTCCCAAATGTGCAGTCCACAGTCCCTTGAGCACACACCACTGAAGTAGTAATAGGTGAGAAAAAGAAACAAACACTCCAAAAATACAGCTTTCATTAGTTTATTTGTTAATTGATATTTTCTCGCATCTGCAAAGGGAGAATGTTCTATCTGCCCACCCTCAAAGTTTGCATTTCCTCTGTATATATTGATGTCAAGATATGCAAATTGAGGTTCCTATGAAAGGCTTTGAGTTATGTGGAATGATGCCAGACACCACATCCAGCCCCTCAGCTATCCTTTCTTTCTTTCTTTCTTTCTTTCTTTCTTTCTTTCTTTCTTTCTTTCTTTCTTTCTTTCTTTCTTTCTTTCTTTCGTTCTTTCTTTCTTTCTTTCTTTCTTTCTTTCTTTCTCTTTCTCTTTCTTTCTTTCTTTCTTTCTTTCTTTCTTTCTTTCTTTCTTTCTCTCTCTCTCTCTCTCTCTCTCTCTCCTCCCTCCCTCCCTCCCTCCCTCCCTCCCTTGCTGTCAACACATCTAAGAGGTCACAGGATTGAGAAACAGTGCCAAAAAAAATTGGAGAGGGAAGAGGAGCCAGCCCCACACAGCCCTTGGGGGTGATAGGTGTTGTGACCAGTTGCATTCCAGGCAAAGAATGGAAATTATTGGGGGGCATATGGAGACTCTTTCCACCCCTCAGCCTGGTATGCAGCCTGCCTCGCAGAATGTCTCTGTTGAGGGCATGGGACTGTGAGGGGGGGAGACACCCTCACACACACATAGGTAAAGGTAAAGGTTCCCCCGCACATGCGTGCTAGTCATTTCTGACTCTAGGGGCCAGTGCTCATCTCCGTTTCAAAGCCAAAGAGCCAGAGTTTGTCTGAGGATGTCTCCGTGGTCATGTGGCCGGCATGACTAGAGGCCAAAGGCGCACACAATGCTGTTACCTTCCCACCGTAGTGGTCCCTATTTTTCTACTTGCATTTTTACGTGCTTTCGAACTGCTAGGTTGGCAGAAGCTGGGACGAATAACAGGTGCTCACTCTGTTACACGGCACTTGGGATTTGACCCGCCAAACTGCTGACCTTCTGATCAACAAGCTCAGCGTCCTAACCCACTGAGCCACCGCGTCCCCACACACACATATGTGCCTGCAAAACCACCTCCCATTTACTTCTTCCCACAGCCTCACAACCCCTGTGATTGCCTATTGGCTGGTGGCTATTTGTTCCATGCAGCCAAAAACCTGGGACAAAGGGTGCCATGGCAAATGTGCCAGCCCAAATGGCATGGGGTGGAGAGCCAGGGGCCCATTGGCCAGGGAGAATGACCAGGGGAAGGCCAGCAAAGGAGGAAAGTTGGCTGTAAATGGGCTGAGGTGGGAGGCGAAGGAAGTATGGCCAAAGGTCCATGCCTAAATGTCCCATTCCACTCAGAAATATGTTCTTCAGAATTTTGTGTTGAGTGGGGGAACTTTTAAAGCCACCTCTGCATCCTAAATCAGGATACCTGATCTTTGCCCTCTAGTGCACTGTTAGCTGCATTAAGTACAGTACATGCATGCCCAAATGTACAGTAATATAGGAAGCTGGATAGGGTGATAGAGTTAAAAGATTATATTTCTTGATCTGGAAGGTATTATACCCTCTTGTGTCCAGGCTTGTCTGGATGCAAGTAACCCCCTCTTGAGAGGTGAGTAGGTACAGTGGTGGAAAGATGAAGAAAAGTGAATAATCTAGTGGAATGAAACTGAGAACAGCCAGCAATGTTGGCAGAGGATGCAGTAAAGGGACTTTGGCAGTGGGGAAGTGGAAGCTGTTTGCTTTTTCTATTGGCAGTCATTAATATTCCAGAGATAGTACCATGCTGATAATTCAGAAACAAAACATCTGTTCCAGAAAGAATAGCTTAAAAAATGGAAACAATAGATCTGGAACTGTAGCTGAGTAATTGCAAGACCCAGAGCTTGAACTGCTTTCCCTAATGTTCTCTTTGGCAACAGAAGGTGGTCATTTGGCTGACTGCAAAAGCAGCTGTGTTGGCACCGTTTGGAAAGCTTTGGGTCAGGTTTTGTGTGTGTGTGTGTGTGTGTGTGTGTGTGTGTGTAGCTTACCTCCACTTAAATGTTCTCTCATCCATGTTGATCTCCTTTATTCTCTCCTTTGATTGTGCTTTGATTCAAAAGGAGATTAGATGCTTACAGGTTTAATATTTGCATAACAGCATCTGAAGAAAGGTTTTGTGAACCATTTTGTAGTTAAAATTCTAAACTCTGATCATATTTTGAAGTAGATTCACGGAAATACATTTTCTCACAGAGATTTTAAAAGCTCAGGTTATTTCCAACCACAGGTGCTGCACGATCCTTTGGAAATGAGCCTTGTGGGCTTCGCTCGGAAGTTAGCTTCACTGAACTCAACAGGACCAACTTCCAGGTAAATAGACCAACTGATTACACAGCTGTAGTCCCAGAAATTCTCTGATGGCAAAAGAGTGAGTTTCTGTTTGAAAAGAACAGAAGCGGAACGAAGTCCTTAATTAAAAGCTTGCTAAAGGTTGATTCAGTATGGTCAACTTCCATTTAAAGTGAAGTTGGCTTCTTGACATTATCTGCAGTGTGCTGGTGCATTCTGGACTTCAGTTTTCATGGTGGAAGGAACAGGAGCAACTGCAGATTCTAGCCTACTGCCATGTTATTTCAGGATCCCTTGAGGAATTCTCCATTAATACAGGGACATTTCTTCTGGAAATCCCATTGTACAAGTTCCTCAGTGAATCATATCTCTATTTCAGATTCTTACCCATCCTCAAAGGCAGTCCCAATCTATATCCACTCTATATCCATACACACATGATTAAAACATACATTTCAGCAATCTGTTGCAATCAAATTTCATAAATGCCATTTGCCAGAATTTCAGATAACCTTTTCCCATACTCTTCCATACTACAGCAGTTTTACATTAGAATCTTCTAGAAGTGCTGAAGCATTGCTTTACTGCAGCTTAACTGAAAATAGAATTAAAATGAGGATGTTAGTCTACCATTTACCATTTTGCTTTATGACCTGCTCTACGATGTTTACTAAGCCTGAATCAGGAAGTTACCTGTTTAGCCCAGCCTGAGCAGAATGTAGACACTCAAGTTTCCTCTCTAGCAGAAAGAGAAACTGGCATTAGGAACGTCGCTCAGGCTTTTCAATAGTCCTTAGCAAATTTTTAGCAAGAATATCAAAATAAGTCCAAGACTCATCTTTGTCCAGCATTTTGTTTTTCACAGGGAAGGACCAACCAGATGTCTCTGACCTATTATTGGAAGTTGCCACAATCACGTTCAAGGCTGATAGACCTGCTCTCCATGAAATTCTTCAATCACCCTTTAAAGCTATCTAAGTAAATGGCCAATACCATGTCTTGAGGTAAAGAATTATTGGTTTCAATTAAGTATAGTCCATCAGACCATCAATCTCTGGGAAGAAATCATTCTAAAGAGTATCCCATTCCCCCAAACTAATTACAAAATTGGAAGTTGAAACACTCTGTGGTTCCTAAATCACTATGAAAAACACTACACAAAGACACTTTGGTATTAATACTGAAATTGTCCCCTTTCTGGGAGAAGCATGTGGTAGTGGCTGTTTGTTCCTCTTTTTTAAACTGCCAGAGGGGGTGTGTTCTGTGGGTGGAGGTGTGCTCTGATTGGGTGGGGGATTAAGTGTGTTCTGATTGGGTGGGAGTGTGTTTTGAATGGTGGGTGTGTTCTGATTGGGTGGGGGTGTGTTTTGAGTGGATGGGCTGGTCTCAGCTGCCAGCCTTAGACCTGAGCTGGTGAGTTGTGCTGCTTTTGTTCGGCTTCGTGTTTGTGGTGGTGCCATGTTTTTATAGTGGGTGTAAGTTTGCTTATTGTGTGGTTTGGAGGGGTTTAAAGTGGCTGATGTTGCAGCTGTAGTTAGGTTTCTGTTTTGTGGTTGTGCCTCGTTATCATTGCGGGTTCGGATTTGCTTTTTGAATGGTTGTGTGGTGGTGATGTCATGTGATGTTATCATGAGTTTGGGTCTGGTATCATTCTTGGTGGTTGGGACTCGTCTGTCAATCAAGGCGGGTTTCCAAATGGCTGGTAGGCGAGAGGTATCATCTCATTTGTTCATGCTGTGGGGGCGTTTTTCTATCTCAATGGCTTCTCTGATTATTCTGTTGTTAAAATGTTCAATACCATAAAAAACACACAGAAACCGCTATCTGAACGCACTCTCACACCACCACCCAGCACAGATCAACTCCGTAGCCAAGACACTCATCTCCAGAACAAAACACCTAGCTGACGAACAACACCTAAAAACCGAACTACACACTCTCACTAATGTACTAACAGCCAATGGATTCCAAAGAAACACGATTACCAACTTAATCCAAAGAGAGACACCCACAAAAACCCAAGACAGAGAACAAGAAAATGGCAAAGCCCATACTTAAAAGGGACCACAGACAGAATCAGCAAGGTCCTCCAAAAACACAACATCAAAACAGCATTCTACACAGACAGAAAAATATCCACAATCCTAAGAAACCCCAAGGACATAATTGGGTTAGAAAACCAAGGAGTATACGAAACCCCATGCACCACCTGCCCCACCACATACATCGGACAGACCAACAGAAGAATAAGTGCGTGCATTGAAGAGCACAAAAACTCACTCAGAAAGGGAGAACAAACTTCATCCCTGGTCCAACACTCTGAAGCCACGGGACATGAAATTGATTTTAAAAAAACCAAAACCATCGCCAAAATTGAACATTTTAACAACAGAATAATCAGAGAAGCCATTGAGATAGAAAAACGCCCCCACAGCATGAACAAATGAGATGATACCTCTCACCTACCAGCCATTTGGAAACCCGCCTTGATTGACAGACGAGTCCCAACCACCAAGAATGATACCAGACCCAAACTCATGATAACATCACATGACATCACCACCACACAACCATTCAAAAAGCAAATCCGAACCCACAACAATAACGACACACAACCACAAAACAGAAACCTAACCACAGCTGCAACATCAGCCACTTTAAACCCCTCCAAACCACACAATTAGCAAACTGACACCCACTATAAAAACATGGCACCACCACAAACACGAAGCCGAACAAAAGCAGCACAACTCACCAGTTCAGGTCTAAGGCTGGCAGCTGAGACCAGCCCATCCACTCAAAACACACACACACGCAATCAGAACACAGCCCCCATTCAAAACACACCCCCACCCAATCAGAACACAGCTAACCCCCCACCCAATCAGAGCACACCTCCACCCACAGAACACACCCCCTATGGCAGTTTAAAAAAGAGGAACAAATAGCCACTACCACACACTTCTCCCAGAAGAACGAAGGTGAAGCCACCAGCCTGAGGATGACGGATGAGATTTCGTCGAAACGTTGCTCTTACACCTTCAATTCTACGTGGGAAAAAAACCCGAATGACCAAAGATACACACACACAAACACACACACACACACGTGTGTGTGTGTGTGTGTGTGTGTAAATTACTAACAAAGAATTAAGGGAGACTTTGTTAGTAATTTACACAAATATATGAGCTGTCCGGTGTGACTACTGCCTGTTCGATGGCCTTCAAGATAGGCTGAAAACAGGAAATAAAGATTTGCCCCATGTTTGGGGCCTAGCAAGGTAATCTAAATAGTTAACATTTCACACACACACACACACGCACACACACACACACACATATATGTGTGTGTGTGTGTGTGTGTGTTATATATATATATATATATATATATATATATATATATATATATATATATGATACAATCATATTTTGATTATGTCTGAAAATTAAGGTACAGAATCTAAGAATGCCTTCTATCTACCCATTAAGGTTTTTAGAATTTCTTCTCTGTGTATAATGAGTTGTTTCTGTTATTTATCAGTGTTATTACATTATGCATCCATGTTGCATATACAAATGTATAGTGTGGACTTTTTAAAAAAGAAGTTCTATTTTACACTGGCTTTAATTTCTTTTGCAATCTTTCAAAACAGCTTTCCACCTTGCAGATTTATGGAAGTGGCTGGGAATTTTGGAATTCCTTTCATCATATTTGAAGAGAGCTAGGATGGAGAGGGGAATGTTTTTGCTACATGCCTATCAATGTATTTTGCTGGTTCTTATGAATTAAGCAAATTGTAATTACAATGAAGTAATGTTACTGCAATAGACATTATCTTGTCATGCTATACCAGCAGATTTGAAATACCAGCTGAAAAGGGTTTTGGAAGGAAACTTCTTTTTATGCCATCTATTGCACAGTTCTTCAAAGTCCATACAAATTTGATACAACTTGACCTGTGTATTATCTGATAATGCTAATCCAAGTGAGCTTTTAGTTTTATAATTTAATGGTCCTGCTGTTTTTCCCCCAAACCTAAGTGTCTAATGCAGATTTTTTTTTTCTCTGCTGGTCTTGTTGTAACTTTTTTCCCCTTCCTTGCTTTTAAATCACAATCTTAAGAGGTTAAACTGTTATGGCAAAAGAGGAATTTTTAGATATTATGTTTTGCCACTAAAAAATTTGTTAACTAGAAACTGTGCATTGGATAATCAGAAGATCAAAGAAGCTTTCCAGCAAGGCTTTATGTTTGTTCTAATATTTTTCCAACCTTTGCTGAACCTGAATTGATGTAGATTACCTCACTTTGGGTTCACTGAGTAAACCTGGCCAAATGTGGAAAGATAAATTCCTGCCAAATATTTTAAACATTTCACATGTGGAGGGCAGAGGTGGCAAGCCATAGCTATTAGTTCTTGAGAGAGGTGAAGCTGCCCTTAGCAGTCCTTTAGTTTTAGAGATGCTTTTTGAGATTAGTCTGACAAGAAGAGAGAAAATTCATTCAGCCAAACATTTATCTTCCATTGAAGTAAACATCCATAAGAATGTGGCTCACTTTCCTTAACCTGCTGCCCTTAGCACACCCATAAAATATATACAATCATTTTGCTATAGCATTCCATTAAATAGCATTTGCTCTACTAATGATGAAACAATTCAATTTCTTCCAAAAATCTTATCAGAACAAGATAACATTTGTCTTTATCCCCTTCTCAATCTAGTAACCATTTTTTTCTACAGCAGTTACTAAGTAGGAAACACTCAGAGTTTATATTGCCAGCAACCTAGAACTAAGGAGAAACTTCCTGACAGTTAGAACAATTAACCAGTGGAACAACCTGCCTCCAGAAGTGGTGAATGATCCAACACTGGAAGTTTTAAGAAGAGACTGGCCAGCCATTTGTCTGAAATGGTATAGGGTTTCCTGCCTGAGCACGGGTTGAACTAGAAGGCTTCTAAGGTCCCTTTCAACATTATTGTTGTTGTTGTTGTTGTTGTTATTATTATTATTATTATTATTATTATTATTGTTGTTGTTGTTGTTGTTGTTGTTGTTGTTATTGTTATTGTTATTGTTATTATTATTCATTGCACAGTCAGCCAGATGTTCAGACTGGATTTAGCATTTTTGTCTACCTATCGAGTCCTTACCAAGGACCTGGGATAGACAGATGTGGGTGTTTGATCTTATTATAGATATCGCAGGATGGAATCAGTTTATTTATTTATTTATTTATTATGGGACTTATATGCCACCCTATCTCCTGAAGGACTCAGGGTAGCTAACAACAATAAAATACAGAATACAGATATTAAAAAAAACTATCACAAAGCCCCACTAAAACCAATAAAAACATTAAAAACATAATTAAAAACCCTTATCATCAGTCCAGGTTGGCCTGTTGGAAAAGGTATGCCTTGATGTCACGACGAAAGGACCGGAGATCTGGGGCCATCCGGAGCTCCCAGGGGAGCTGATTCCACAAGGCAGGTGTCCCCACAGAGAAGGCCCTCCCCCTGGGGGTCACCAGCCGACATTGTTCCTAGTACGGCCTCCTTTTGCAATTGACTAATGGCGAATTTGTCAATGACAATGGTGTTCAAGTGGTGCTCCAGTTTTTTTGGGATTTCACCCAAGGTGCCTATTACTATTGGTACTACCCTTGCTTGCTTTTGCCACAGTCTTTCTATTTCTATTTGTAGGTCTTTGTATTTTGTTTATTATGATTATGATTAAATCTGGTTCTGCAATGTCTTTATTGTAACCTTCTAGTAGGTTCAGCAAAGCAGTAATGATAAAAAACTATTTGTTTGGAATAAATCACATCAATTTCATCTGAATCTGTTTTTTAAAAGTGTGTGTTTGGATTGTCCACCTGACTCTGAATCCATGTGAGAGAAAATGAAAATATTTAATCTATTGCACTCCTGAGCACGAGGAGAAAACACTGTGGAAATATTGCTACTTAGGAAGATGTACCAGCCTAGCTTTGGTGAGTGTCCAAGAGCAGATCCCAATGGTATCGTTAAGAAGTACCTTTTCTAAAGAATGTTATACAACTACTCTTGCATGTAGTTGTGTACATATATGGAACCTGGAGTATTTCTTAAAAGTCACGGTGTAACACATGTCTCTGTCTAGGATTCAAATAATTCAACTAGAGTGGTGAGAAGGTAACCTTAATGAATAACTGTAAGCTTATCATTCTTTTCTATCATTCTATTCTATAATTATAGAAATCAGGCAAAATTTATAGTTTTTAAACTACTGCATTTGAGCACATTTTTAAAAAAGCAGAGGAAAGGAGAAGCTGATCAAGGCAAGTAGGAGAAGAACATTTTCATAGATTCCATTACAGAAATAACTATCAGATTACTTATCTTTCAGACTCATGGTTGCATACACTGAGTATTCTCCTCCCCTTTATTCTCACAACAGTTCTGTGAAGTAGGTTGGGCTGAGAATTTGTGCCCCAAGTGAATTTCAGTGGCTGAAAAGTGGACCAAAAATTCTGTCTTCTAATTCCAGCACAGCAATCTCTCAAATATCATTGGGACAGGGGTGGCATATAATTTAAGATAATTATAATGACAACAGCAATAATTTTGAGAACTGTGAAGTTAAGCAGGAACAACCATAAGCATTTTTTTTAAAAGTTAAAGAATAGTTTTTCAGATCCATATGTGAGATCTCTAGCCCAGGCAAACCAGTGCTTTCCAGATATGTTAGTATAATTCATAGAATGATTCTGCTGGTTATAAATTCTGGGAGCTGCAATCCAAACACTTCTTGAGATACTAATGTGAAAAAAATCCCCAACCAAGGATTATACAGTTTCCACAGGATGTTTCCCCTAATATTCAAGCTAAAATCTTCCCTTTTGTAAGTTTTTTTTCTATTTATAGCAGTCATTCAGAACTTGTACATTCCACAAGGAAACTGCTGTGCATTTTTAGTGGAGGTTTAAAATAGTTAGTATTTTTGAATGTACAATTGTTATTCCATCTTCACTGTCTATTCAGTTTAACTAAGCATAAAGTGATCCAGAGGGGTGTGGGGAGGAAGACTGAGTTGTGTATTACTAATCTGTAAAAATATTTTGATAATAATAGAAAGCTTTAATGAAGATGTTGGTACAGTGTGTGACAGCCATGAAAGAAACAAATTCTATGCCAGGGATCATTAGGAAAAGAAGTGGCAATAAAACTGCTTTGTAAAGACCTCATACAAATCTGTGGTGTATCTACTATGATCAATTCTTACTGCTACATTTCCAAAAGGATAGAGTAATGCTGAAAAAGTAGAGATCTACCAAAATTATTAAAATGATCAAGGGCTTAAACATTGGCTTTTATGAGAAAAAAAGCTAGATCATTTGGCATTATTTAGCTTAGAAAACAGGTGGTTGTATTTGGACAAGATCAAGGGATATAAAATAATGGGGAATATGTAGGAAGAGGTTTTTCTGTCTTACTCAAAATTGCAGCACTAGATGTCACCCAAGGAAATAAAAATTACTTCCTCCTATAACTAACAATCTATGGAATTCAGTATCATAGGGCATGGCAATTATCAGTAACTTTGATGACTTTATTGAGGACAGGTCTATCAAAAATATCTTAATCTTGAGATTTAATGTTAGCTCTGATTTCAGAATAACAGAATTGGAAGGGACCTTGGAGATCTTCTAGTCCAACCCCTTGCTCAAGTGACTGTCCCATCTCTTCTTAAAAGCTCCAGTGATAGACCACCTGCAACTCCTGGAAGCAAGCTGTTCCTCTGGTTAAGTTGTTCTCACTGTCAGAAAATTTCCCCTTAGTTCTAGATTGGTTCTGTCCTTGACTCCATCCATTGCTTCTTATATTGCCTTCTGATGCTTTAGAAAATAGGCTGGACCCCCCCCCCCCTCTTCTTTTTGGCAGCCCATCAAATATTGGAACATTGCTATTATTATGTTGTGGGCTCTGATGAGCAGGAATGAAGACACGCAGTTGAGTACAGAGAAACTCATTCTTTTATTAAGCTGGAACTGTACTGAGAACTCGGGTGCCCCTTGCCACAATATATAGCCAGACCCTCTGGTAGCAACCAATCAGATTGAACCCATGCTTGCTGCCCAAAGCTGACCAATTGCAGGACCGGAGATGTCCTGTCTGGGTTGCTGGAGAATGTTAGTTCTCCAGCAATGCACGTGGTGATGTACCAAAAGCCCAGTACATAACAGCTATCACGTCATCCCTAGTTCTACTTTTCACTAGACTACACATACCCAATTTCTGCAGCCATTCCTCAGTATAGCCCACCTCTAATACTATGTGTAGGGGGGGGGAATGAGGAAGAGAGATGTATCTCTATCTCCTTTTCATGAAAATACCAGGGTTATTTGTTTATTCATTATGAGACACAAAATACTTAAGATTGGCCTGATCCAAAAAGGCTATTCTTACATATTTACATTTCCATAACATTAACTAATAGAAATGCTTAAATATATACTTATATTGTATAAATATACATAACTATTAGATGCTTGCCTTGTAGAAGTCCTAGAATGTTATTAATCTTGTCACTTGGTAAAGAGACAAGGCAACATTACATTAGAGAGCAGAGAAGCATGTAAACTTTCTGATTCTGGGATATTACATTAAATGCTGTCTGTAGCTAAGTGATAAGTGAAATTGTAGTTGTCCCAAACTAGACTAAGCACCAGAAGTTTGCTCAAATTAAATTTCAAACCATGTTGGTGATTTCACACTTGAATGAGACGAACTTAATTATTTGTCTATGTCTTTACTGCATGTAGGCATGATTAAATTATGGAATGGAATTCTTCAGAAAGACAGGGCTTATTACTTTTAACAGTTTGCAGACTGAAATCTCTTGAAGAAAAGAAACTTAATAAATAAACCCTCAATGCACAATATTCCTGTCCAACTGTTACCATTAAAAAATCAAAAAGCTAAGCATTATGGAAGGATTGGCATGCTATAATTTCTAAATTTTATCTGGACATATTATCACTGGGAAAGACATTGTATGAATAAGGGTTATATAAAATTTTGTTTCAGGTCATAACTTGTTTTTTTACCCAAATACTTTTGTTCTTTAGGGACAGATTTTTTAATAAAAAACTAAATCCATCATCATAGCAATGGCTTTAGGCTCTTTTGACAGGGTGTAGAATTTTAGGTGGCAGTACTAGGAATAACAACTAGAGCAACATAGACACAAAGACTATTTTAACCATATTCCCCTAGAGAGAAAGAATATAAAATGAGCTTCTGTAGGAAACTCTTCAATAATCTTAAATCTTTCCAATCTAGAACCTACAGTATCTATTTAACCCATAACACATTTCAAACTATCTATATTTCTTGGCTCAGGAACATAAATTTCTGGACTTATATAAAACTTCCATCAATACACATGGCTGGCACATAACCCAAATCCATGGCCTCCTGGGAAATATTATTTTACAATTTCCTCCTACCGTCTAAGAAAAGTGAAGTGCTGGTTGATTTCAGTTAAACACCTGGATTTCTCTTCTATTCTCAACTGTTAGTCATACTGATATGCATCCTTTGTACTGTGAACCTACCAAAGTAGGTTACTGAATGAATGAAATGTAAAGTGTAAATTATTGAAAATGTACAACTCACCTTTTTTCTTTTTTTTTCTTTTGTAAAACCATTAAAACAATGGTGGAGAAGAGTTCAACTTATTAGGCTTTTGTTTTGCAGTCCTCCAGGATGCAGTTTTTATGAAACCTTTAGGGAGAGGCCATCCACCTTTGCATTGGTGACACTCAGAAGTACATTTCTATCCAGACTAAGCTAGGAAGGCTTAGTTTTGAATTCCTGCATGGAGTCTACTGGGGCTTTCAGCACTTGTAAACCTATTCATATCACATTAAATTCACATCACATTCACTAGAAGCCACAGATTAGTGGTAATTAACATAGAACCAATGCACATTTATTTCCTTTCTGTGTCTAATATATGCATTGTGTAATGATCCTTGTATTGGTTTGACAAATATTGCATCCTCCCTCTCTTAGTTCAGGTACTTCTTCTGTCTTTGATCTGTGCAATTCAGAGTTTCACTTAATTCTCTCTTTTTCCACAATGGAAGAAAGCAATTCACAGTCTCTTGGCTGTACACAAACTTAAGTAATTCAGGCTTTCCCATCATTATGCTACTTTAGTTTTAAAATTTAAGTGTGTTTTCTCTCTCTCCCAGTATAGTTTATGCTTTCTTATCAATATTGTACTCCTGATATTCTTTCTCCCTATACATTATTTCTGCCTGTTAGTGGACAACTACATCCCCAAAATGGTATTTGTGTCAGTTTTTGGAAATTAGGCAGGTTCATAATGAGATGTGAAAATTAATACTTTAAATAGTACTTTAAATTGAACCTAGATCAAAAATTGGCAATTGTGCAAGGTTTTGCATATTGTTGTGAGATGCTATTAGTCCCATGAACCCACTAGCTTTAGTTTTCACATTTTGCTCCAATTCAAGCTTCCTGAAACTGCTCAGGGGCATACCTAATCGAGTTCATTGCCATTATTGAATTGCAGGCTAAGAGAGTAAAAGTTAAGCAATCAGATCAAGTTAGGAAAGCTTGCACCTGATGAATGTGCAGTAATTGTGTGGCCCATAGCTTGCCACTGCCATCAACTGAAAATCTAGGAGCAAGAAGCCATCTGGGGACCAACCTCTTTCAGAAGATCATCCCAACCCCCAATAGCGCCTGTTTCTTGTATTGATTCAGTCTCAGATTATTCATTCTTATCCAGTCAGGTATTAAACTCACATCACATTCAAGGTTATTAATCATTCTCCTGGTTTTAGGTAACAAAGGAAAGTGAAGCTGAATGTCATTATCATGTTAGTAATACATGTGCCAAGCCCTAAGTGATCTTTCCCTAGAGCTCCTTGTACTGTATATTAAATAACACAAGGAACAGAATAAGTGCTGCTGGTAGAATGTTGAATATCTACCATGTCACGTCATGTTGAGAAGTGAAGATTCTCAATATGAGATGACAAAAATGTATTGGACAAATACAATACAGAGCCTTGCAGGTTTAGCCCTGCCAAGCAATTCATAAAGTTATTATAGTCAGGGCTACAGAAAACTGCAAAAAGGTCCAGGAGAAATAATCAGGGCTCCAAATTCTTTATCTCCAGCAGAGATCAGCTATCAGGATAGTAGTGTTAGATTTATATCTCATCTGAAAGCCTGACTGAAATGGGATGTCCTAATAAGTATCATTTAGTAAACTGATCGAAATGATAGGTCTTATTATATCCTCTGAATAAACTAACATGTTTTCAGAGTTCTAGAATAGTTTGAGGCCTATCAAGAGAGTGACATAGCAAAGTTTATGTTTGTGTTTAATCCATCAGTAGAAGCATATTCTAGAGATTACTGAAATATCATGTATAATTGTTTTTCTTAAAAAATCAGAGATGCATAAAAGCATCATGTATAAGTTTTCTCTCATGAATTCTATTTAAGTCTATTCAGAAAAAAACTTCCACTCAATTCAATTGAATTTACTTCAAAATAAATGTACATAAGATTGTAGCCTTTGTCATTTTCATCTGCCATTAAATATGAGCAGATTTCTTCCATTTTATACCATCTTGTTTGATAAAAGATCAACCTCATACTTGAAGTCATGCCAGTAAGCACTTCATTTCATTGTGACCAAAGATGATTCTTGCTGCCATTGCTTTCAAATTAAATTATTCCTGACTGAAGAAGCAGCCCAAAATCAAGGCTACCAGCCTCTTTGCACCACTTTTTGTATGCAGAGAAGTTAATATTTTTCTCAGCAGTACTTTTGCTTCTTTTTGCAGCAGTAGTTTTGAATTTCACCTCTTTAATATGATGTGCATATATTACAATTTCTCCATAAAGGCTTACTTAGATGGTTATAAATAATGGTAGTAAGAGCTTAATTGTTTTGTTAAAATGTGTGAAGAGGAGAATGCTTTCTCTACCATCCTCAATTGATTTGCAAATGTGTTCTCTTTAATAAGTATATTAATCGAATAAATGCACTTTTAATGAAATACATGTAGTTTCTACAGTGGTCCAAGTTCATGTCCTCTAGTTCTGTCTTTAATGAAATTTTAGAATGACATTTTATACCAGTCAGCTAAGTTAATGGAATGCAGCATAACTTCTGCTCCAATGGCCAAGCCATCAGAGAAATCATTTTAGAGTGTACCAATGTATTTATTTTTTTTTATCAAAAAAAAGCCTTTCTCTTGATGAAAGAGAAACCTTTTGATTGTTCTGGAAAGACTAAATCCTAACCTCATCTGTCTCTCGAAACTTCAGATGCCTACAGAGGTCACACCACATCCAGTTGCCAACCATATTTGCTTCCTGATGATAGAGAAAAAAACAGTATTTCACAAATTGTACCTGGCCATTGTTCCTAATTGTTCCAACCCCCAAAATATGAAAAAGGCAACAACCTGATTAAGTTTTTAGATACAAGTGCTGGACAAGTGAAAGCCAATTTCCCAAAAACTAGCTATGCCATGAAGCAAGTTCTATAACAGTTTTCAGGTACTATATGCAGGGAACTGAGTTACTATATGGTGCAGAAGTTCATTGCTGTATGGCAGGAATTGGTGACTGGGCTTTTAAAAACATTTTTTTAAAGATGAGTAAGAAACCATTTGAAGGCCACATGTATCTGTTTTATTGTCCATGGTGCAGGACAGATTTCCACTCTGGCTTTACATCCAAATTTTTAACAATATCCAAACATAAATCAAGTTTGGGTATCAGACCCTCAGTAGCATGTAGCCATTCTCATTGAGTTCTTCTCCTTTTCCTTCCCTCCCTCCTTCTTTCTTTCTTTCTTTCTTTCTTTCTTTCTTTCTTTCTTTCTTTCTTTCTTTCCTTCTATACAGTACATGTCTTGTGATTTGTCCAGTTAGTGCTGCAAAGAACAAATTTCCAAAAAGCTTGTTAGGATTTGATTAATATTCAAACTTGAGTTGATTTTATGTCCTGAAGAGGGACATGTCCTGGATCCAAATCCACTCCCCACAAGATCCATGGAAAAACAATTCTACAACCCTAGGACTATGTTGTTCATTGTCCCCAGATTTCTTTCCCAACGTTCTTCCTCCATCTCAGAAATAAATGAGGAACAGCCACAGTATTATTACTGAAGCTTTTGTGATGGCTTCTTTTTTAGCTCTTCCTCACCCTGTGAAGCTCATATCTCGCTCATTAATGGATGTCAGTGCAGGCCAGATGCCCTGGACACCTGTCTGGAAATAACTTGATTGATATAATTGTGTATAGCACAGTAATACACAAGCAAAGCCAGGGGGCTGGACTTTAGATTTAGATAGGGGACAAGTAAGGGCAACAAACAGAAAAAAGAGAAGAATGAAGAAAAAAACAGTGATGGATGCAAGTAATAAGAATTGCAGTTCCAGAGGCTTAGAATTTGTTTCAATTAGCAATAGTATATAGACAGTACTGTACAAAGCAGCAACCAGATGTGTTCTGTGTAGTACATAAGGAATAGGGAGGAGAAGGAAGACAAACAATGTGATTCATTTAATATTTGGCTGCAATGAATTATCCATTATCCATTATTTAAACTTCTCTTAACTTGACTTTCACCCCAAGGAAGAGTTCTAAAGAGGACTAGCTTTAAGAGAGTTTCTGTCCTGACAGGAGAGAAGTAGGGATTTGCCCTGTGCCCTTTGCAGCATCTTCCACTCTTCTTACCTCTCCTAAGTTTCCTTGCTTTGTACTGATTTTGTGCAACAGCTGTGGGTAAAGTAATCATCTCACAGATCTTACCATTGATAGCCACTGGCAGGCTTAAAGCTAGATCACCTTTGCCAAAGACATCCAGCTGTACATGCATTATTATTTTTCCAACCGCAGGACTTACCAGATGTCATCCTCAAAAGATAAAGAGAAGCCATGCTTAAAAAGAAAGTTACAGAACACAGCTTGGAAGTTGCCCTCTTCTGCACAGCTTTCTTTGAACCACACTTGAAATACTCTGCTTTAGGATAGCAAGATTACACTCAGATTGAGGAGCAGGTCTTGAGCTAGCAGAAAAAGCAGCCCAACCTCACCCAAATGTCTGATAAATGCTGGAGAAATCTGGCCAAACCCTCATACCAGACTGCAAATCAGACTCATACAAGTTGCTCAGATCTGTTTTGCTCAGTAATAAGAAGACTTTATTAAAATTCCAGGTGGAATGTATTTGAAAAGCTATAATGCAGGTAGTCCTCTACTTAATGACCAGAGTTGGGACTGGAACTTCCATTGCTAAATGATGCAGTCATTAAGTGACTCATACATGGCTGTACTTGCTGTTATGACCCATTTTTTCATCATCATTAAGCAAATCTTGTTTCCTTCATTGACTTTACTTATGGGAAGGCAGCTGGAAAGATCACAAATAGTGATCACATCACTCCAGGATGCTGCAACCATCATAGATAAATGCTGGTTACCAAAAACCCAAATCATGATCATGTAACCAGGGGGACAATGTGATGCTAGTGTGAGGGGCATTGTAAGTAATGTTTTCCAGTGTCATAACTTTGAATCGCCACCAAATGAATGGTTATAAATTGAGCACTACACTGTATTTTCACATCTGATGAAGAAGTGAACAGGTAATTGAAGGCCAGTGACAGGAGACATGTGAAAATAGATCTGTCTCCTAGGAAGGAAATATTCACAATTTTAGCTAAATCCTGGCATCTCATCACTGACTGATATTGTCATGTCACTGTTGTCATTAGGCTCAAAAGAGCTGCTGGATAGCTGTTAAGGCAAGTGTTTTCCTTGCAAAACCATATTGAAAAGGCGTGTCACATCAAGGAAACTCTCTGCAAACTGGCTTCCTTCTCTTTGTGTTTTCCATTACTATGCATCTTCCTATAAAGCCGTAACATTGTCAAAACTTCCTAAATAGAAAAATGCAGTTCATATTAACTCAGTAAATTATTGGCAACTTCGATGAACATGTCCCTGATTAAGAGCTGAGATTTTTCCCCCGTTATATTAATGTACAGAAATTTTTAGTAAATCAAAGGCAGTCTGATCAAAGCTTGGAGGTTCAAATCATTTGTGTAGCATGAAAATGTCTGCTGTAATGTAAGAAGCACAATGTAATATAGTTTACTATCTTTTTCATTTATTTAATAGACTGGAAACTTTCACATCAAGCAGAGGGAATCTTAAGAATTACAACTGCAATAAAATTGATGGGAATAAGTAAATTTATTCAATTTACTGACTAAATTTCTTTAGGAACCTGCCAAGACTTAGATATCATCAAAAACGTCATTCTTCAGTGCTTTCAATCAGAAATATTTTGGGAAAATCCTAAAAAAAATTTTTTTTAGCCGACTCCAAAACTCTCTGCAAAAGGAGGTCAGACTAATGTGCTGAAGTCACTTTAAGAATGAGATGGGTAGTATTTAAATTTAAAAAAATAAAGAAATCCTTCTTCAAACCAGCATTGCTATAACTGAAATCTCAATAATATGCACTCTACATGGGAATTCCCTTGAAGACTATCTGGAAGCTTCAGTTGGTGGAAGGCAGAAGTGAAGTAGCCACATGTTGGATCAATTCAGCTCTTGGCAAGTGTTGCTTAGCATTGAGATGGGCAGCAAATAAATTTAATAAATAAATAAATAAATTATGGATGCACCTCAGCATACACATGTAACACTATTTCTTTGCAAGCTATACCAATTGTGAGTGGGATTCCAAGTATAATTAAGGTTAATTCAGAATATATTTGGAAGAGACCTTGGAAGTCTACTAGTCCAACCCCTCAAGCAGGAGACCCTATACCATTTCAGACAAGTGGCTGTCCAGTCTCTTATTAAAAGCCTCCAGTGATGAAGCACCCACAACTTCTGAAGGCAAGCTGCTTCACTGGTTAATTGTTCTCACTGTCATGAAGTTTCTCCTTAGTTCTAGGTTGCTCCTCTCTTTGATTGGTTTCCATCCATTGTTTCTTGTCCTGCTCTCTGGTGCAATGGAAAATAAGTTGAACCCTTCTTCTTTGTGGCAGCCCCTCAAATACTGGAATCCTGCTATCATATCACCCCTAGTCCTTCTTTTCTCTAGACTAGCCATACCCAAATCCTACATACCCAAATACTGTTCCAGCCCTTCAATTATCTTAGTTGCTCTTCTCTACACTTTTTTCAAAGTCTAAACACTTTTTTATGCAATGAATTTTTATTCATTTTTATGAAATGAAATTTCTATGAAATGTTATGGAGTGTAAAATGATTTTTTATGATTTTTAATGAAATGAAATAGCACCTATGCAATGAAGGTGCATAGGGCCAGGGTATTTGCAGCACTGCCACTCTCCATGTATCTCTGCTTAGCCAGTTAATATAGAATGGATAAGCAGAAATTCTCTCAACATGTGCTAACGTGCAGGTTGTGATCAGTGACTACATTAAATGGTTTGTCTCCTTATTTTGTATGTACACAAAATATACATAAATATAGCAATGTTATTACTGCTCTTGTTTATTTATATAGTAGTTAGTAGTTAGTTATTAGTAGGGCAAGTACAATGAATACACTTGATATAGATTTAGAGATATATTTTATTTTTTATTATTTTATTTTAATTCCATTTATATCCCGCCCTTCTCCGAAGACCCAGGGCGGCTTAAAAAGCTTAGCAGTAGCCTTCATTCAATGTATATGCCTGCTTATTTAGGGCTTTCACACACACACACCCAAGCGGCATTATTACAAAGTCAGCTTATTGCCCCCAACAATCTGGGTCCTCATTTTACCTACCTCGGAAGGATGGAAGGCTGAGTCAACCTTGAGCCTGGTGAGATGCGAACCTGCACTAATTGCAGTGTTCAGAAATACGTAATTTTGTATAGAAATGATGTACAAAATTATTGGGGCTTGGATATAATGTTGACCTTTTTATCTCTGAAAAGATTACATTATGGGATAATCCATTAAATATATTAAAAGTAGCTGGTAAATCTATTATGTGGAAGGTGACCCTCAGCTATATTATATATTGGATCAATGCAGGTTAAGACAAATAATTTTTATGCAAAATGTAAAAATGGATTTGATTTACCTCAAGTGATTTCTGATTACAAGTTTTTGTAATCTGGACTTTTTGAATCTGATCCTATTGGTGTTTCTAAAATTTCTTATAATTATAGGCTTTTTTATTTTTAAAAGAAATTGAAGAAACTAAATGAAATTAATATTTATGTGAAAGGTTGCAAAACAAGATGATTTATAATCAGTGAGAAGCATATTTAATTTCAAGTCAATATATTTTAATCTTAAAATAAGAATAATACAACTTAAAAATTGTTTTGTATGTATCTGAGATCTGAGAAACGTTTATTAATGATTGCTAAAATGATCTTACCATTGGAAATAAATAAAAGATATAAAACATCGACCAAATGCTTTGGGCTTGCTCACTTTTGCTTACAGGTTGGGCTGAAATCCACAGAAATGAGTAAACAATCCTCCAACATGCCTTCTAGAATTACAGATTTTTCATGTACGGTGAATTATTGAGTGTAATATGAGGAGGCAGTATGAGAGGGAGATAAATCCCTTGATTTGAAGCCCATGACATTTTCTTAAAAGTGGTGTGGAATTGCTTACTTCTTCCAGGACATTTCTTTGACTTTCAGGCTATCTTTAGACCTGCTAACCCAGGTTCAAGTACTAACTAGATCTGACTCTTCTCAGCTTTTCTCAGATCAGCCATGCTGCCACTTACTGTGGCATTATATAAACAAACTTTATTTCAAAAATTGAAGACTTACAATTCACCCAAAAGTTATGCATTTCAAGAAATGCAATATATAATTTCAAGTTCACCATGTAGTTATATAATGAAACACGCCTTTATCTGTATTAATATAATATGTGAAATCATGTAAATTATACAGGTAATCCTCAACTTACAACAGTTCATTTAGTGTTTGTAGAAATTTATAATGACATTGAAAAAAAGTTATTTACAACTGTCTTCACATTTACAAGCATTGCAGCATACCCACAATGATCAAAATTCAGGTGCTTGGCAACTAACATGTATTTATGATAGTTGCAGCATCATCATTTACAACTTTCCTAGCTGGATTATGATAAGCAGAGTCAATGGGAGAAAACAGATTCACTTAAGAACCATATGATTCACTTAACCACTGCAGTGATTGACTTAACAACCATGGCAAAAAACATCATAAACTGAGGTACAATTCACTTAATAACTGCCTTGTTTAGCAATGGAAATTCTGGTGACAATTTTGGCCATACATTAAGGTCTACCTGTACTTTGCCAAGCAGTTTTTTAGTAAAATAACTATATTACTTCCATAAAAATTCAGTACATAACAACCTATCTTCCCCTGTACACAGTAATATAGAGAGTAACCTTGAATATGAACAAAAACAAAGCCAAACATAATCTTGACCATAGAAGAATATCCACCTTTAATTGTAGTAAACTACCTCTACAAACTCCCCAGATTAAGTATTTGTTTTCTTACAATACTTTGTCAAAAGAACATCTACAAAGGTAACAATATATGTAACCATATCTTATTCCATCAGTCATGATATTTCTCTTGGGGTCATAAAACTATAGAAACAGGGGAAAAAAGTGATTGCTTACTATTCATCCATCTGCACTCATCTCTGTTTACACAGCTGGACACAAATATTCAAAACAAACTGTCCCTGCAACAAGAAGTACCCTGTAAGCCATGGTTTGTGTAATTCTTCTAAAGAAAAATATATTTAATGTTTATTTTCTCCAACTTTGATACTTCATTCAAATTTTAGCTTCACTAATTTTCCCCTGGAGTTTCAAATCACATGTTCATTTGTTCTTCAGTCTATCACATATTAGACTGTGTTTCTATATTCCAGTACATTGTTTTCTGACATGTCATTTGCATTTATAATTTGCAGTAAAGTTTATTTACACATTTTCACTCCAGTGCTCAGTATTTATTTTGTGACTACTTTAGAAGACTAATCCGTTTTGCAGTGTTTGCTAAAGTATACGATACTGACACCATAGAATGAAAACAATTCCTACAACAAACTGTGTTTATCGGGGAAATGGTTATTTGGGAAGGATTTTGCCACGGGGATAAAAATACAACTTAATGAAAACATCTTTTAGATTTACATTGCTGCATCCTTGTTTAGATTGTTAGATCTTGATGCTATGACACTATACTGACCTCCTAGTTGATGGGATGCAAGGAACAGTATCATCTCTTGCGAGCTAGTCTCTAGATTAGAGATTGTACCTTACACAAAGTAAGGTGTTTGAACATACTTGCTATAAGACTGGGCTTTAGTCATATTTATGACATACAGCCAAACTGTGGAGTTCTTGGTGCTCTCTGAGTTTGGTTGTTTACTTCTAAACATTTCATTACCCAACTAGGTAATGTAACTGAATATGGGATTTACTCCCTGTTTATATACTGATAGTGTTGGCAGAGGTGTGGTTTTCTCCTTGTTAATTCATTGATGAGGACATATTTTTCTGTTTGATTGTTTGTCTGGTGTTAATCCCTGCATATCTCAGTTTAGGATGCTGGGGAGGATGTGTTTTGGTACATATATAAACCACATATGTGTTTCCTTCTCTTGTATATTGGGCAAAGTTGTTCAAAATTAACTAGTAATATTTAGATTGTTGTGGAAAATCATGGCTGTGGAAAGGTTAATAACCTATTCTTCATTTCCACTACCTTACTAAAAATAATGTTATATGAAAACCTGGATTAATCAAAGCCATGATGACAGGTAGAGGTTAATCATCAATGAGCCCTTCTAGTAATGATCATGCAAGATTGTGATTTTGGGTATAAGAGTTGATGGTACATAGTCTGAATTAACCAATGGTACATAGTGTGAAATTAAAGGGAAGAAAGGAAAGCAGGTATTGTGTAATCTCTGACCTAAGGAAAAAGAGGGAGAATGCCGCTAACTAAAGATGCTCTGATCTTTGGATCATGTAGGGAAGTGAAGGCATGGGCTAATTATGAAGGAAAGGAAATATATGTCAGAAAGTATGAAGTGCACAAAGGTTTTGATTTTGTCAAAAGAGAGAGAGACAGAAAGAATCAAACAACTATGAAACTCAAAGATGGGAGAGAAATATTAAAATAATTATTTAACATAACTAGGAATATAAACAGATAATCCAGGAAGATAACATGTAAAATATTAGGTTTAGATTGTCCAAAAATGTTAAATTTAGGAAATAAATACAGTGTTCCATCATGTAAAGAAGTCCCTGGGGATTTTATTTTACTAGTTGCCAATTGTAGGGGGTGATACTCACCTCCATTCAAGGTCATTGAGCCAGGCTATGAGAAGACATTTCTGCAGTCATGTGGCCAGCATTATATCATGGAGCACTGTTATCTTTCCCAGAAGTGGTACCTGTTTATCTACTTGCATTCGTATGCTTTCGAACTGCTAGGTGGGCAGAAGCTGGGGGAAGGATGGGAGTTCTATGATATAAGGAATTAAAATGAGCTCATGGATCCAACATTTCCACACATACATGTCCATATATGGATATAATATATTATGTAGCCATACATAATACACCCATATACACATGTACATAATGCAGATGCAATAGTTCCACTACCATCATAGAGAAAGAACAATGACATTGAAATTACAGCAAAACAAAAATCTAGATTTAGATATTAAATGAGGTATGTTCTGTTTCTTCTCACATTGGCTTACAATTCTTTAAAACCAATATGGAGATTCATAAAATGCTTACATTTGCATTTTTTTTAAAAAATGGTTTATTTACACCACATCTTGACATTATTTTCACACATTATAAGATGTTTTAAAAAGTGGTATGGATTTACATTAAGTTAGAAAGAGATCTTGGCAGAATGCATCTAGACAGAAAGGAGCATAAGTAATATCCATCATTCTTTTAAAAAAGATAAAGGGGAAGCAGTTGTAATAATGGAGGAGGCAGAATATAGAAATAAAGTTATGAAACAATACAGAAATTTGTTTTTATATATTCTGTCCAGTAGGGATCCTGCCAAAGATATAATACAGATTATTAGGAAGACAATTCTGAAAACAGTAACAGTGATCTTAATAACATATCACAAAAGGGAAGCTGAAATGAGTGACAAAGTGTAAAAAAATACCAGTTTAAAATGAATATTACCTTTCCTTTAACATCATAGACTTCTCAAAATATTTATTTATATTTATGTTCACCATTCCATATTTTAAATCCTTGTTTAACTTAATAATTTTTAAATGGATGTGACTATTTGCATTTCTACCCTCACCCCAATTCCAGTTACTCCTCTGTGTGTATGTATTAACAAAAGAGAGCAAAACTTTGTTTTTGGTGACTGTATCTATAATTGAATGAAGTACACACAAAAAAATACACAGCCCCTCTTAGCTTTTAGTAAAATATACCACAAACAGAACCACAATAGAACCCAATATACAATCATATCCAGATTGCTTCTTATGGTGGTTTTTTATATGCATGGATGAAAGTAGAGAGATAACAACTGTTTTAGTTACCTGATAGCTATTATAAATTGCACAGGTCTGGAAGTTCATTGGAAGAAAAATATGGAGGAAATGGCAGAAAGAAAGGGAAATGGAAATCTGAATCATCAGTGCCAATTTAAAATCAAATTGATATAACTTGGTGCTCTCTGAACTTGGTTGTTTATGAGCATTGTGAATAAGGGTGGTATTTGCTCCCTGTTAACATAAAGTAGCTTGCCCTACCTGTGCTGATGGGAGTATGGTTTTCTTTTTGGTAATTCCTTGATTAAGGTTTTGTTTCCTGACAAGTTTGTAAAGCATTCTGGACAATATATATAATTTTAAGCTGTTAAAAAACTGCATGAACTGTAATATTCTGCTGTTGCCTTTTTTCTGCTTTTATACTTCAATTTTCTTACCTGGTTTTACATAGTTTAATTTACCATTTTATATGTCACTTAGAAGACAATATTTAAACAGCATGTATCTTAAAAGTAAAATAAACATTCTAAGTAGTACTCAAGAAACCACAAAGCATTCTTTTTTTTAAGCAAATGTGAAGATGAAATTTAATTTTAAATGTCCATTGAAGGCCATTGATTTCCTATTCTTTTTTTCAAATGAGTGTCATATGCTATTTATTTATTTGATTGATTGATTGAAAAATTTCCAAATTGTCTCTTTGCTATCTTTACAGCTTTAGCTATACATGCATGCTTCACTTCTTGTCACGCAAACTATTATGCATTCTAGATAGCACACGCCAACTTTAACAAAGAAATGAGAGTTACTAGGCCCAAGAAGTACCCACATGCTGCGATATCTTGGGAGGTAAATGGCTAATAGCATTACTGTAAATAGTCAAATACTTCAGGGCAGCTTGTAAGGAGAAGGCACACCCAGAAATCAAAGAAAAAATAAATTCAGAGCAGATGTCAGGAAATATTTTGCCTCATCTAGAGTAGAAGAACAGACTCAGCAAATATTCTAACAATCCCGATAATGCTTTACTGAGGAAAAACAATCAATTTAAAAAATATAGACTTGTTCTGAATCAGAAGCCATCTACCCATCCATAAATCTCTTTGGAAGTGGATGTGTATCCTTTCTAAAAGCTTTGACATACACATACCATCACAGCCATACATTGCAACTGGGAAGACCGTAGCCTTGACTATACGCACTTTTGTTGGCAGGGTGATGACTCTGCTTTTTAGTGTGCTGTCTAGATTTGCCATGGCTTTCCTCCCCAGGAGCAAGTGTATTTTAATTTTTTGGCTGCAGTCCCCATCTGCAGTGATCTTGGAGCCCAGGAAAATAAAATCTGTCACTACCTCCATTTCTTCCCCAACCTCCATTTCTTCCCCAGTTTATAATTTATAAAGTTTATAATTTAACATAATAAAACATTTTGATTGCCCAATTACGAATTTTGTATAAACCCTTTAGAAAATCAGGACAACAGGTTGGACATGGCAATTTATGGACCCCTCCATATGTCCTGCTTTCTCTGGAACAAGGATGGCCCACTAATAAAGTCTAGAAGTCATGTATGCACAATATCTTCTGCCACCTGGCTCTACCTGTCTTTTTTCTGATATGCCTCAAAAACTGGTGTTTCCAAGCAGTTAGCACAAGCAGCACTGTGATCTATCCATTGTATTTCCTTTCTTTGCAACCAGTCTCTCTACTCCAGAAGATTAGTATATGTTGTAGTGGGTGCACACCCTTCCCCTCCAGAATCCATGTGCTGATCTTCATGGCCTTCTGGTCCTAGGCTGCTGGATTGGCAAAACAGAAAGCCTCTTTTTAGTCTCTCTTTCTTTTAAAGTGGCCCTCCAGAAATGGCCTAAAAGTAGGGAAATGGTTAAAGACAAGAATATGGAGGTGATCTGCAGGTAGAAAGGAAAGGTTTCAAGAAAAGAAAGGCAAGGAGGGAAGGTCTGCATTCTATATCTCTCTGTGTGTGCATGTGTCTCTGTATACACTTGTATGGGCAAATATAGCAAGAAACAAACAACCCCATACTTCAAACTTTCCTGACAGACTTAAAGAAGAGAGAGAGAGAAATTGGCTTCCCCTCTTTTTCACTGCAGATGTACCTCACAGTGAGATTCTGAATTAAAATCCAGAAACTGGCAAAGCAAAGTATGGAGAAGTCAATTATTTGAATAGAGAGCAAAAGCTGAGGTGAAGTTGTCAAGATCTTGCCAACTTCTCTTTCCTGATCAAATGACAGCAAGAAGGATTGTATGCTCTCCTCCCCATTCTCCCACAAGTCCATTGTTGGAATGATGAAATATTCCTTATGAGCAAGTATTGCTGCGCTCAGAAGGAGTTTGAGCTAAATGGCCTCTACACTCATTTCAAGCAATATGGTTCTACAGTATTCTATTCTATGATTCTATGGCTGTTTGATATTGTTTGCTCAAGTTTATTGAAGTTCAAAGACCTGCTCATAGAAAGGAAAGCAATTTGGTGTCCACTTTCCTGGCATGAGCATGGATAAGAGGGGGAAAAAGCAAGTAATCTAGCAATTAAAGGCCAGGGTGGCCATCATCTGGCTAGGAATCTGGCCATCGTCATTGCCAGAGTTTAAAATCCAGATAGCTATTTCTTAAACTGACTTCATTTCTAGCCAATATCAGCAGCTTAAGACAGCTTGATGCTGCTATGTAGAATTGCACAATATGTTGCAATAAATAATATATCTGTGTTGAACTGAAAGATATAATATGAATGGGGCAACGAAATCACCATAGAATGTCTGGTATGATATATAAAAGTCCATGATAGCAGAACCATAAATGATTGCTATAAACGAAGCTTGTGTGGATTTAGGCCTTCATGCCCAATAGGAGATATATTTTGTCTTTTGAACTGATTTATTAACTATTTGGATAATAAGAATTTTTTGGCCATTCCACAGAAATCTGAAAAAGTGTTATATACATATTTATATAGCTGGAAAGAATCTTAAATATTGTTATAAGATTATTTTTGAAAGATTAGGGAATGGCAGGATAGACTGGAGGAACTTAATGGAGCCAAGGTATACTTGGGACCTGAATTAATGGTCCTAACAAGGCGGGTAGTAACTCCTTTGTAGGAAAATGACTATAGGTTCTTAACGAGAAGGAAACATCTGGAGATTCCTTTGAAAAGTGGAACTCAATTTTTCAAACAAAAATCCCTATGCCTTTCCCCATTCTAACTCCTTGGCTAAGGGTTTCTGAAAAAGAAACAAAATTTTTTTGAGAGGAGCCAGAAAAAGGCTGAGTTTGTAGCTTTTTAAGTGAATTGTAATTTTGGAATGCTAGCCTTTTCTCCCTCGATATCTGGCATAGCTGTTGGTCTGTCAGTTACAGACTTTATCTACACTTAATCTGAATATTATACCTGAAAATATTATACAGTTATTATAAAACAGCTTTGTACTGATGGAAATAAAACCTAACCATCCTTTTTTACCAGAGTGAAGGAATGGGATATATTAAACAATACAACAGAATTTAGTATCTTTCTCCTCAGTCTTTCCTATCAAATTGCAGAAGACCCTGGGTCCCCTTCCACAAACGAGGCTGCACTACTGGACAGAGATGAATGCTGAGCCTTTATATCCCCATGAAGTCAAGAGATTTCCAGATATGTCTATAAATGGAACCTATTAATTTTCAGCCCAGTTTCTGCACTAGTACAAATATTTTGCAATGTTTCTATTCAATCTTCAGGATGATTTCCCTGAGCACAAAATGTCTCTCTTTCCCAAGGTTTGGGACTTCTCCCTATTCTATCATCACTTCATTTTTTCAGAAAATCAGAGGGGCAGTTTTGCCACTCCCTATGCAGAATGATCAGAGGGTTCCTCACTGGGAAAGTAAACCAAAGGAAACAACAGAGGGGTGGAGGCACGAACTGGTATGCCAGTTTTTCCAGAGTATACTTGCACATACCATGCATGCTTCACAATTTCACATCAGGAAAAATGCACAGTCAATAACTTTGATTGTTTTAAATGTGAAAAGTCCACAAATGATATACAGTATATTCTACTCTGGGCTGTAAATTTAATTGATTGTTTTTGACTCCTTGCCCATTTTATTATTACTTGTTTTATAGAATTAAATTTGAAACCATTTTCCTGACAGCAAAGGACAAGTTGATTGATTGAATTTACCTTCAGTGAAATCAAATGCTGCGATCACAGCGTAGACCCTTCCTCAACGTACGGTCACCCAACACAATGTTTATCATGGATGCTTTTAAACAAAATGTGAACACTTCTAGAATTTATTTTCTGAAATACAGGGCATATCCTCAACTGTAAGAATCAAAATCTAAAAATATTTATGTAATTAATGTCGTATATTAAATATTATGCCAGAATCTTATCATTACATCGCTGTCATTACATTCTAAACTTTACAAGATTTTTCTGGTTAATTTAGAACTATCCATTCTTATTTTCATTGTCTATATCAATGAGTAATAATTCATTTGTATGCTACAACATTTCCACAATCATCTTTTCCTTGGAATGAACTGTAGCCCTTTGTCAGCTTCTGTTAGACATATGTTCATATGCTTCATTTGTGCATTAGTTAGATAATGAAAGCGAGACAGTATGTGTGGGAAATAAATGAAATATCCTATGCAAACCGATATCCCTACTCATTCCATACATGCAGGCATCCACTACAAACACACATAAGTGTTTGCATATACAGAAGGCGTCAGGGTCTGTTCATTTATTTTAGTGCTAATTCTTTCCTAATTCTTCAATATCAGTTTTATATTGATTTATTGACCAGAACCAAACATTTCAGAGTGGTCACACATTCAGAGCATCAGCAATATGGTCCGTAGTTGTAGGAGCTCTCTGCAACTCCTCTGTCATGGTCAGAGTATGTCCTGATTGTCATGAGATTCTCTGGCACTGTTCTCTGATGCAGGGAAGAACTACCTATTTTTAATGTTTATTTCTGTTTTAATGTATTTTATTCTTTTTATTGTTTTAAAATGTTTTTAGAAATTTAATTGTATGTTTTAGTTTGTGAGCTGCCCAGAGTCATTTTCTGAGATGGGCAGCTGTAGAAATCAAATAAATATGTACATACATACATACATACATACATACATACATACATACATTACCACAGTCTGTTCTCAGTGATTTATGGGTTCTGATGGGTTCCAGAAGAAACTGGGATTTATTGCTGGTGGTCTGCTCCATGATCCAACTACAGCCTTGGACATCACTTGGAATGAGAGGGGGGCTGAAACTTTGGATTGAATCGTGCCCATAAGACCTCTCCTTTCCCATGGAACCTGTTACTCTTCATGGTTTATGGAAGACTTGAGAAAATGAACATGGAAAAGTGGTTTAGCATGCTGCTGATGGTCAATGAGGGATGAATTTGAACATGGGCAACAGCTATTATTAAGGCCTACCCAGTGGCAGTAAGGGCAGTGAAGCAACAATACCTCTCTGCTCTTATTGCATCCATGGATAGCTACCCAACATAGCCTTGTTTAGGATGAATTAAGCCCAACTAGGGAAGGAGGATTCATAAGTTCACCTAAAGGACCATGGAAAAGAATCTGCAGAACATTTTTGAGACAAAATTGCTCAAAAATTGCTCATTCTCAATAAGGCTCCAGATTTAGTCCAGATCTGGTGAAGATGCCAGGTAACTGTTTGAATCTGTTGCCCCTTAGGACATGGATATAGTTCTTGTGACTGTTCCAATGGTGCTGTTCAAAAGGAAATTGGACTTTCTTGGTTTTTTCTCTTGAAAATGTTTTGCTTCTCATCCAAGAAGCTTATCAAGGAGAGAAGCAACTTAGAACTAAGGAGAAACTTCCTGACAGTTAGAACAATTAACAAGTGGAACAACCTGCCTCCAGAGTGGTGAATGCTCCAACACTGGAAGTTTTTAAGAAGAGACTGGACAGCCATTTGCCTGAAATGGTATAGGGTTTCCTGCCTGAGCAAGAGGTTGGACCAGATGACCTCCAAGGTCTATTCCAACTTTATGATGATGATGATGATGATGATGATGATGATGATGATGATGATATCATTCGTGGTTTTGGGGTGGGGTATCATCAGTACGCTGATGATACCCAACTTTTTCTTTCCACCCCAAACCAATTCAGTGATGCCCTCAACGTGATGTCCCATTGCCTGGAGGCGGTTCGGGTTTGGATGGGGAGAAACAGGCTCCGACTCAATCCTGCCAAGACTGAGTGGCTGTGCGTACAGGCATCTCGAGTGAACCATTCTATTCCAACTTTAGTGATGGGGGGAGAGGTGTTACCCCCCGTCGATAGGGCTTGCAACTTGGGTGTCCTCCTGGATTCGCGGCTCAGTTTTGAAGATCATATAGGATCCGTGACCAGGGGGGTCTTTGCCCAAGTTCGCCTGGTGTGCCAGTTGTGGCCCTATCTGGACCGAGATGCCTTGCGCACAGTCACTCATGTGCTCATGTCCTCCCGGTTAGACTACTGCAATGCTCTCTACATGGGGCTGCCCTTGAGGACCACTCGGAGGCTTCAGCTGGTGCAGAATGCAGCCGTGCGAGTTGTGATGGGGGCTTCCCGATACTCCCATGTAACACCTCTGCTCCGCGAGCTGCATTGGCTTCCGGTTGCCCTCCGGGTGAGATTCAAGGTGCTGGTGATGACCTATAAAGCCCTTAATGGCTTGGGTACAGGATATCTGAGGGAACACCTGCTGCTGGCATCAAGTTCCCTTCGTCCTGTGCGCTCCCACAGGGAGGGCCTTCTCAGGGTGCTGGCGGGCAACACCCAGGGGGAGGGCCTTCTCTGTGGGTGCGCCTGCCCTTTGGAACCAGTTACCCCATAGAGCTCAGGACTTCCCCTGATTTTCGTTCGTTCCTGTTAGGCATATGGTGTTAGCCTACAATGTTGGGTTGAAAATATATTAACCATAATGCTATGTCTTTAAGAAGTTAATTGGCCAATGGGTGTGTAAGTGTTCTCATGGCCATAAGAGGAAGCTAGGAACATAGTTTTTCTCTCTCTCTCTGAATTCACTGATATCTACTGTTACTGTTTTTGCTCTGCTGTTGGTTTACTACTGTTGTAACCTGAACTGTGTATTGTCCTCTGGACCGGTAAGAAGACTTTGTAGTTTTGGATTACTCTTTGGACTGTTGCTATTGTTTATGACCTGGACTGTTTATTTTTTGACTGTGCATTTTTGTTCTTACACCACCTCAAAAGTAAACTACTTTTTGTTTTTAGAACTCAGTGTACTCCTGTGTGTGACTTTTACTACTCTCAGTACCCTTCCTTGTCTGTGCAACTCTTTGGTAGCACAAGGAGACCTCTGCACAATAAATTCCTTAACACTGGTTATGGGCCCAGGCCTGTACTGAGAGTTAGTACACACAGCATTCCTAGCTGAGTTTGTGTTAGCTATTTGGTGTAAAATGGCACAGGAACTGTTGTCAGGCATCTCCTGGATAACCCGGTTGGATGGGACAAACTATGTTTCCTGGTCCACGAAATGCTGCTTGCTTTTGCGCAAGGAAGGACTATGGACTGTTGTAAATAACCCACCAGATACTACTGCTTGGGATCCAGATGATGAAGAGGATGTAAAGAAGTTAGACAACTTTAAACGAAGCAACGAGAAAGCTCTTTGCATTATTGGACTAACACTGAATGACCAGCAGCTTGTCCATATTCGTGGTGAGGAGTCTGCTGCTAGGTGTTGGGGTGTTTTGCGAAGGCTTTATGTTCGTGACAGTGTGGGTGCACATATACACCTTACACGTAAGCTGTTTAGGGCTCGTCTGCAGAAGAATGGAGATATGCTGACCCATTTAAATTACATGAAGGCAACTTTTCAAGAGCTTCATGAAAAGGAGCTGATTTTTTCAGAGTTGCATCAGGTCTACATTATTTTGTCATCTTTGGATGAGAGTTATGATGGGTATGTTTCTTCTTTGGAAGTCCTGACCAGAGAGGAACTGACATTGACTAACATTACTAGGAGACTGCTGGAAGAGTCCAGAAGGAGGCGTGACAGAGACCAGCTGAGAGAGACACAGCCACGAGAGGAGCAGCCATTTACCACTGCTTACAATGTCAAGAAATGTTATTCTTGTGGGGCTAGAGGGCACATAGCCAAATTCTGTAGAAAGGGTAAAAAACAGAATGTTAATAGCAGTGGAAAGGCTAAAAAGGGCATTGGTTTGGCTATTTCTGATGAACCAACATCCAGAAACAATGAATTGTGGGTTGTTGATAGTGGGGCTTCACAATGCATTACTAAAGTGAAAAAGAGGTTTATTAATATGAAAAACAGCAACCAATATGTTTCACTGGCAAACGGTTGGAGGATGAAGGCCTCAGGTGAAGGTAATTCCTATTGTCCATGCATTGATGAACAGTTACCTATGTTATATATACCTAAGCTAAGATTCAACCTGTTATCTGTAAGGGAATTGGTTAAAGTTGGGTTTGTGGTAACATTCAGAGGGGAGCAATGCACTATTGAAAGGAATGGAACCTGTGTAACTGCAAATTTGAAAGATGGTTTATTTGTTCTCACAAGTAACCAGGTTAGTACAGTTAAAGCTAACTCAATATGTGAGAACAAGAAGCCACATGATGAATGTATACATTTATTGCATAGGCAGTTAGGGCATATAAACTTTAACTCACTACGTAAAACAGTTGAGTTAGTAGGAATTAAACTGAAGCCATGTAGTAAGTATTTGAATTGCAATGCCTGTAATCAGGAAAAGAGCAAGGCAACTCCTGCAAACAGGATAAATAGTTTCAAAACAACTGTACCTTTGGAAGTTGTGTTTGCTGATTTAATTGGACCCATGAAGCCAAGTTTAGGAGGGTCATGTTATATTTTAAGTATATTGGACCACTACTCTCGTTATGGATTTTGTTATCTGCTTAAGTCAAAGGCAGACACTTTCCAACAATTTGCAAACTGGCTGAAATTTGTGGAGAGAAAAACAAAGAGAAAGGTTCAGTGTATAATTACTGATAATGGTACTGAATTTACAAATAAGCGCTTTGTTGATATGCTAGAATCAGCTGGCATTGAGCATAAACGTTCAGCCCCTTATAGGCCTCAACATAATGCTTTTGTTGAGAGACGTGGGCAAACGTTACAAGCCATGATGAGAACCATGTTACAAGATTCTGGCTTAACAGATAGACTGTGGGGGGAGGCAGCAAAATGTGCAAACCATGTTCTGAATATAGTTGTTAATACTTCTACTGGTAAAATACCATATACAATATGGCATGGTAGAAGACCAAACCTTGATTACCTGCACACATTTGGCACCCCAGCTTGGGTCCACATTCCTGCACAACTCAGGAGTAAAGGCCAACATAGGGCTAGGCAATTATACTTCGTAGGTTATGAAGCTAACCATAGATCATATCGTTTCTGGGAACGAGGCACAACTAATGTATATAACAGTGCGAGTGCAAAATTCCTTGAGCATGTTGGTTGGGATAGGTTAGAGCAAGTAACTGTTAATACTGATCCTCTAGTGTTTGAGGACTCCTCTGATAACGTAACTAGTAATGATAATACATCTCCTGTAAATATAAAAAATGAAGAGGAGATAGGGGAGATAATAGATGAATCAGAGGAAGGAAAGGAGTCAGAAAATCAAAGCCCTGTAATTCCTTGGCGTTCAACGCGTATCAGACGTCCACCTGATCGCTATGAAGCAAGTGTAATATGTCAAGTTAGTGTAGAGCCTTCTAACTATGATGAGATCAGGATGTATCCTGAAAAGGAACAGGCATCATGGAAAGCTGCAATAAGAACAAGATCTAAATATACTGATCTTCGTTATTTAAATGTCAGACAATGTGTCAAAGATAAATTAATACAGCTAGAGTATTGTTCATCTGATGTAAATATTGCAGACCATTTTACGAAGGTACAAAGTGCTGTGAAACACAATGCTAATTGTGAAAGAATGTGCATAAGATTGTAAGAGTTATATATTATTCTACCCAAAGGGGAGAATGTTAGGCATATGGTGTTAGCCTACAATGTTGGGTTGAAAATATATTAACCATAATGCTATGTCTTTAAGAAGTTAATTGGCCAATGGGTGTGTAAGTGTTCTCATGGCCATAAGAGGAAGCTAGGAACATAGTTTCTCTCTCTCTCTGAATTCACTGATATCTACTGTTACTGTTTTTGCTCTGCTGTTGGTTTACTACTGTTGTAACCTGAACTGTGTATTGACCTCTGGACCGGTAAGAAGACTTTGTAGTTTTGGATTACTCTTTGGACTGTTGCTATTGTTTATGACCTGGACTGTTTATTTTTTGACTGTGCATTTTTGTTCTTACACCACCTCAAAAGTAAACTACTTTTTGTTTTTAGAACTCAGTGTACTCCTGTGTGTGACTTTTACTACTCTCAGTACCCTTCCTTGTCTGTGCAACTCTTTGGTAGCACAAGGAGACCTCTGCACAATAAATTCCTTAACAGTTCCGCCGGGACCTGAAGACCTGGCTCTTTGAGCTTTCCGGCCAGGACTGAGAATTTTAATTTTAACTTATTGTAATTGGGTTTTAATTAGAGTTACAGGGGTTTTATATTTTACTCAAGGATAATTTAATTATTTTAATTGTTATTAACTTTTTTGTATTGTAGTGTTATTTTTAATTGCCTTGTGAACCGCCCTGAGTCCTATGGGAGAAGGGCGATATATACTGTAAGTTCAATAAATAAATAAATAAATAAAATTATTATTATTATTATTATTATTATTATTATTATTATTATTATTATTATTATTATTATTATTATTGCTGTTGTTGTTATTGTTGTTGTTGTTATTGTTATTGTTATATAAAGGTATGGATTATGAGGAGAAAGAGAAAAGCTGTAATCTGTTACTTCTTTAGAGACTTTAAAAATAATGCCTGGGGTTCTTATATCTCCTTGAAATACACATTTGGGAAAGAAATTTTCTATCTTGCATGTTCCAGATAACAGTTTGAAGTGCAGATCTATGCATTCAGAGTTGTCTCTAAATCCCCCTAGAATAAACTACTCAATACAGATAAAATAGCTATTTGTTTTGCAGCGGCCCAGGGACAATTGCCTGATATGTTGTGCAGTCTCCAAATAAATATCCTATCAAATCTTTGCACAGCCCTGGATGGCTATCTTCTGGAGCAATGGCCAAGCGTAGCAATTTGAAATAGCTTCCAGGGCGCATCAGCTTTATGTACTTTCTTCACATTGTTCATATTTTAAATTGAACACAAGAAGCATCAAGACTAAAACTAAATAAGTTCAGATTTTTTTAAAAAAAACAAGGAAACAAAGCAGAAGACAAGAGAAGAAACTTGAGGATGAACACATATTTTTTAAAAAAAAATTAGGTGTGTTTCTGTGTGCTGTATAGATGTTACAAAAACTCTCTTTCGCACACAAACATACACACAGAGCCACAAATGCACATACACACACAACCTGAGATTACCCAGTCATGTTTAGAGATTGCCTGTTCTTTGTCATTAAGGTTTAATTAAGGTTTGAGATCTCTTATTTTGTCTCACATATATTCTAAAATAAGAGATGTAAGCTGGAAGCTATTCTTTTAAGCAATACAATACCTTTTATTGAATGACACTATCTCTGAATCTTCTTTTACCTAGAAAACATAATGTATTTTCATAAATAATTTGATAGAAAGAAATCTAAACTACAACCCAGATTTTTTTTTAATGTGGAAAGCATTCAAATATAAATCCAGAAGTTACAGGGTAAAATGTGTTATTTTCCATTTGCACCCACAGAAAAGAGAAAGAGATCTCACTGGCTTTGATAGAATGAATAGCTCTTTAAGCTTCGTCACTGCACTTGGCAATAATTGTTCGTTTAATTATTTGTCTAAATTGAACAAAGGCATTTACATGAATAGCAATGATTTACCATTTTTGTTCCCTGAACAAATTAAAATACTAACAGGTTTTATTTGAAAATCAGTTTGATTTGCCCAGAGGTAATTGAAGGAGGATGTTTATAGCTTGCTAATAAAACTAGCAAATATTTTATTTATCTTACACTTTCAAAAGCACAACTAGATCCTGGAGTGAGCCACAATGTTCAGTACCCATTTAATTATATATTGGCTCACTGGCTACAAAATAAGGTTTAACTTCAGCACAATTGTTTTTGTTTTTTAGTTTAGGGACAGTTTACTTAAGGCCTCATCCAGACTGTCATAAGAATGAACCAGCAGTCAGGCCTGGAAAAGAGGAATAGGTGATATCACTCTGAACTCACTTCTCTGCCATCATAAATGATAACTCTGAACACATTTTCTTGATATGGCTTCAAAGTACTATCCTCCACCCCTTAAGTCACATTTTATTTTGTTAATAAATATTCTACTTCATTCCAGGCTAATCCCAACAATTTGTTGGCTAGGTAGAAATGCCCCTCAGGTGAGTCAATGTTTAACATAGTGTTAGAAATTCTGTATATAGCCCCATAGAAGAAACAGTGCACAGTCCATGTAATGTATTGGCCATTTCTGTGTAAAATCACTTGCTTATTGTCTGATCGCTTGTTGAATGTCTGACCTACTTTTTCTGTGTTATGTAACAGTTGCTGTTACTGAGCCAGACTTGCTGTCTCCAGGCTGATAATTAGGTTTGGGGTGGAAACTGCTACTTTAAACCTATTAGTCGCCGCCTAGAGGCCAACTGTATAAGTAGCTGTGCAGCAGCCATAAGCTTGCTTCTATTCTGAGTTAATAAACTTGTTTGCTATTTCAACACCTCCTCTTGCTTAATGCCTAAAGAACCGAAAATATAACAGTCCACATGTACTTTTCTGCTTCACTGTGACGAGGAAGCAGAAAATTTTTATTCAGATAAAAAAGGCATAGAGCATACCATAGATGCAACCTATAAACACTGCAATCTATGATTGAAGACTGAACACTGTATATTACAACACTTAGTTTCTTACATCATTTAGATATATATTTGCCACAAATGTTGGAAAAGAACAATGATTGTAACATTTAAATGAGATATTTTAAATATAAGTGTCCTTTGTCCACTGGGAAAAATAACGGGACTGTAATAAAGCAAAGTAGCTAAGTAGCTAAGGGAAGGGAAAATAGTATTTTTTAAAAAAATATTATCCTAATTTTTGAACTATCAAACTTCTATTGACAAGGCAAGCACCACATTCAATATGATATTGCAGTATTCCTTTAAGAAAGGATTGCTCATTTTATTATGCTAGAAATAGATTTAAATGTATATACAGGTAGAAAAATAGGGACCACTACAGTGGGAAGGTAACAGCATTCCGTGTGCCTTTGGCGTCTAGTCATGCCGGCCACATGACCATGGAGACATCCTTGGACAAGCGCTGGCTCTTCGGCTTTGAAACGGAGATGAGCACCAGCCCCTAGAGTTGGAAACGACTAGCACGCATGTGCAGGGGGACCTTTACCTTTACCTTTAGAAACATGAAAGGGTGCAGCACAAAATAATTGTTCAATGGGGGGATATCTTAACCTAGATTAAACACCATTCAAAATGTAATTTAGTCTGAACAAGATTTTCTTAAATCTTCCTGGAATAATGCTGGAATGGAACAACTTAAAATACAGCACAAATAAGCCATCAGTCAAAACAGTGTCAAGCTTTTTCATAGCCTAGACCAAGATTATCATTTTGAAGTGTTTTTTATTGTAGTTCTCCCTTATGTTTTTGTGTCCCACCTGAAACAATAGGGTAGAGATAAAAAAAGTCCTTCTGTCCAGAAAATGCCACTACTGTTATTCTCCTTGTCACGTAATTTGAATATAAAGAAAGAACAGCCAATGAGACAATTTGAGAACTTTGTGCAAGAATTTTATAAAATGTTTGTGGTCTCATGCAAAATTTTATGAGAGCTTGATGTTGTGATGTGTGACTTCATGAAATCTCACACAATTTTGACAATCTTTGGAAAGGGGCATTGTACAACAGCTGATCCCATCACTGCAGGTGAACACAAGCTTGAGAGGAAGAGAATGCACATACAGCTTCTGGTATAACCCTTCCACAACTATTCCCATTATCAATTTTCAAAATATTTACTTAATGATTTTTATGACCTGCTATTATCATAGTACAAACTGGGCAAAGAATTATACCATGGGTCGGCAGCCCGTGGCTCTGGAGCCGCATGTGGCTCTTTCAGCCTTCTCCTGCAGCTCCAGTCCTCTTCTGCCATTTGGAGAGGGAGAGAGAGAGAGAGAGAGAGAGAGAGAGAGAGAGAGAGAGAGAGAGAGAGAGAGAGAGAGAGAGAGAGAGAGAGAGAGAGGCACTTGCACTTCCCTTCTTTCTCTCTCTGATCTTCTGCTCACCTGGCCAGCTAGCCTCATGCTGTTCTCCAACAAGCTGACAAGCTTATTGGCCGAGCTCCCTGCCCTTGCTGCATCTCCACAGGAAGCAGGAAGCAACAGAAAGCAGAAAGCAGCAGCGTTCTCTCTCTCTCTCTCTCTCTCTCTCTCTCTCTCTCCCTCCCTCCCTCCCTCCCTCCCTCCCTCTCTCTCTCTCTCTCTCTCTCTCTCTCTCCTCTCTCCTCCTGATCATCCCTGTGCCTGGGCACCCCACCCCCTGGGACAAGCATGACCAGGAAGTCCCTTTCCTGGATTGGCCCCACCGGCCGGAAAGGCATGCTGGAGTCCTGGCTGCTGAGAAGGTGATTGGCCCGCTCCTCTGCCATTGCCCGGAAAAGGTAAATAATTAGTCCCCAGTGCTGGGTTTTCCCCACATGCAGCAGCAAGGGAGGGAGGAAGGGAGGGAGAGAGGGAGACAGAGAAAGACAGAGACAACACATGCACAGCAGCCTCTATTTGTTTTTAATTAAACTCTTCAATCAAGCCCCCCCGTCCCACCCACAAGCGCATTTTGCAGCTCCCAGTGTTTTCTTTTGTGTGGGAAATGGGTCCAAGTGGCTCTTTGAGTGTTTCAGGTTGCCGACCCCTGGATTATACAAAGGATAATAAAAAGCTGTTAACAAATATTAGACAAATATAGAAACAGGTCATATGTAAGCATCCTGGTCTTAAAGTCTGCTAATGAATTACACTTCTGTGCATAGTAATGGTGAATTGCATACTTTCCATTTAGTAACCAATTAGGTGTTGTCTCCCTTCCATTCTTCTCAGTTTGGGCACAATGAAGAAATTGGACACTTAAGGGCAGACCAAAATCTCTACCTTTCTTTAAAAGAGCTATAGTCTTTGAAATAAAAAGAAAGGATCATTTCACTACGTTGTTTAAGAACACCTGAAATATTAGCAGCTGCATCCAAGCAGGAAGTAGCACAGTTCCCTGGCCTTTTCAAACTACATAATCCACATGTATTTTTATCAACTTGATATCAAACAATAAAGTCTGCTTTGAAAGTACACCAAGCTTTAGCAGAGTTAATGTTTTCCTATTATTAGCTCACAAAGATTTCTATTCACTGGGCTGGAATTCTTTTGTTATTGGCCAACCTTTCAACATTATAAAAGCAATGAAATTACAAATGGAGAGAACGTATTATTGAAGTTCCTGCTGCGTACATCTACACATGTGCTTCACAAAATTAGTTTTAAAAATTATATGTATGTCTACATGTATCCTAATAGAGATTTGAGTTTATAGCCTAGCTAAAAATAACACAGGGATAATCCTCTCATCAGATAAGGTCTGCCTGTGACTGCAGCTGTTATTAATACCTATAAAAACCTCTTGGTTTTTCAGATTTTTAAAGATTAATATTCAATTGCAGTTAAAACTTTTCCTTTTAGGTCTGATAGAAAAACAGTTAAAAAAGGCCATAGAAGATTACTTCAATATAAGATTATTCAGCAAGATTATAATATGCAGAGAAATAGAAATATACGACATTACCCACTATGAAGATATGACTATGAAATTGACAGATCTTGCAGAGATGGATAAACTAGTTTTTATTAGAGAAAAGATACTACCAATATTTATTAGTGAATATATATAATATATTTATTACTTGAAACCTCTTATGGACTTTATGTAAAAAACAAACAAAACCCCCAAAGCTTTGATTTATGGTTTTGATGATTAGATAAGAGAGATTTTAGAACAACAGTATTATCATGTAACTTTAGAGAGAGAGGTTAAGGTATAATTGTACTTATACCTGCTGTGAAGAATATCAGAAACCACTGCTTTGTATCTTTATTCTTTCTTTTCTATTTTTTTAACTTTTGTCTTTCTTGTCATTTTTGTTTTTTTTCCTTTGTTTGCATTCTTTTTTTCTTCTTTAATTTTATTAGCTTGTATTAGTTTTTAACTTCTTTTTTTAATTTAACAAATTTAAAAATTCTGGGTGTTCATCAAAACTATTCTGTTTCTAATTAAATTTTATCTGAAGATAGATTTTGTCTAATTTATTTAAAAACCTGAATTTCACACTGGACCATTCTGAGTTCAGGCCATTTGGCAGTGGTGGCAGTGTTAGGCCTGTTCTGGGGGGGATGGCAGTGGGTAGGATGGCCAGTGGGGAGGCAGTGGAAGCCAGGCATGTCCCATCTGGGAGTTTGATATGCCAATAGTGGTGGGAGTTGTGAAAATGGAAGGTGCCCAGCCACCTCTGCCTCCCCACCATTCACCCAGCCTACTGCCACCAGCCTGAACAGCCCCAAACACCACTGTCATCAAAACAGCCCATGGTGGGTATGAAAATACATCTCCAAGTCAGGGAAACCGCACTTACCCCATTGCTGAAATGGGGGAAAAAGCTCTGATACGTTTGTGCGATGTCACGTGATGTCACGAGTTTCACATGTCTGCTCTAAGTAGTTTACAGAGTCAGCATATTGCCCCCAAGAATCTGGATCCTCATTTTATTGACCTCGGAAGGATGGAAGTCTGAGTCAACCTTGAGCCAGTCAGGATTGAACTCCTAGCAATGAGCAGTGTAGTACTGCATTCTAGCCACTGCACCATCATGGCTCCTAATGATACTTGCCTGCCTACCACCATCTCCTTGCTGCCTGCCTCACTCAACACTGCTGCCCCCCGAGCATGTCCACCACTGCTGAACAGCCCAAATTCCAAACAGCCCAGAGCTTCAGCATGGCGGTGGCAGAGGCAGTGGTAGGGGCTGTGAAAATGGAAAGCCCCCAGCCCACCACCATTGCTGTTCTGCACTCTGCCACCCACTCACTTGCCTGTCCAGCTCTCCCTCCAGTGGGAAGTCCCCAGCTGCCAATCGATGCTCTGAACTCTGCCCCACCTGCTTGCTTGCCCATCCACCCGGCTCTCTCTCTGGCTGCCCATGGCAAGTTGTCCCCATGACTAATTGGCCATGAGTTATCCTGCAACAACTTGGTCACGATGAGTTGGCAGAGGCAGCTTGGTGGTGGTGAGCTGGCTGTACCAAGCTGGCTGTGCCAAGGTGGTCACGGGAGTAGTGCTAGACCACCCCCCCAAAAATGTAGGGTGTCAGTTGTGTGATCATGATGACCATCTGATTTGACCCTCCCATGAAGATAGTCCTAACTTGGATGTTGTTTTCCCATTCAAAACCCCTGTTTGCTTTATAGGGAAAACTGATACGTACTGTATCAGAATAGAAATTCCTCCCCCTATTTATGACAAAAGAAAATTTGGAAGAAATCAAAAGAAAAGGATTAAAAAGTAAAACTATCTCCATATTTACTGCTTTCCTCAGTTGTGGTTCATTAGGAAATTTAATGACATTTTTTTTAATTCCTCCCTTAAAAATATATTCATTTTCTCCCTCTTAAATGGACATCTTAAATGGACATGAAATATAGTTAATTGTCTGTTTAGAAAGATATGTTTTACCAAAAATCAGAATAGCCCAATATATTTTTGAAGCATTACATTCTCAAGACACTTTAATCATTTAAAGATTATTGTCATGAGAGTTTCTTTTAATATTCATTTGATATGGTATATAAATGGGAACCCCAAAGTTATGAATTAATTGGCACAGTAGAATGATAGGTATCATCTTCTTTGAGATTATTTTGAAACTTAATAAGTAATTATTTTTCCTTTTTACCTTTGGAATCAGCTGCCTGTGGAACTCCAGATGGCCCCCGTCCTGTTTCGCCGGGACCTAAAAACTTGGCTATTTGAGCTTGCCGGCCTGGACTGAGGGTTTTGGGTTAAGGTTTTAATTTTTAATTATTTTGGGGCTATTTAATTTTATTTTATTTTAACCTGTATATATTGTATTGTTTTAATTTGCCCTGTAAACTGCCTTGAGTCCCTCGGGAAAAGGGTGGTATATAAATCGAAATAAATAAATAAATAAATAAATAAATAAAATAATAGTGTTCCAGTGTCTGAGGGGCTGCCACAAGGTAGAGGGAGCCAGGTTGTTCACCAAAGCACTAGAGAGAAAGATGAGAATCATGGTTGGAAACTGATAAAAGATAGAAGCAACCTGGAATTAAGGAGAAACTTCCTGACAGTGAGGACAATTAACAAGTGGAACAGCTTACCCCCAGAAATCATGGGCGCTACATCACTGAGATTTTTAAGAAGAGACTAGACATTCACCTGTCTGAGATGGTATAGGTTCTCCTGCTTGAGCAGGGGGCTCGACTAGAAGACCTCCAATGTCCCTTCCAGCTTCTATTCTATTCTATTCTATTCTATTCTATTCTATTCTATTCTATTCTATTCTATTCTATTCTATTCTATTCCTGGGTTTCCATAGTTCACGGATTCAGTGTAAATACATATACATATAATGTAATGTAATAATATAATATAATATAATATAATATAATATAATATAATATAATATAATATAATATAATATAATATAATATAATATAATATAATATAATATAATATAATATAATATAATATAATATAATATAATATAATATAATATAATATAATATAATAATATAATATAATAATATAATATAATATAATATAATATAATATAATATAATATAATATAATATAATATAATATAATATAATATAATATAATATAATATAATATAATATAATTAATATAATTAATATAATTAATATAATATAATATAATAATATAATATATTGTTAGCAATCCCCCCCCCAAAAAATACACAAATATGAGCTGTCACTACTGTGACCACTGCCTGTGGATGGCCTTGCGTTAGGCTGAAACAGGAAATAAGATTTGTCCCATGTTTGGGGCCTAGCAAGGTAATCTAAATAGTTAACAAACATTTAACTATATATATATGTATATGTGTATATATGTATATATGTATATATGTATATATGTATATATGTATATATGTATATAAAGGTAAAGGTTCCCCCACACATGCGTGCTAGTCGTTTCGAACTCTAGGGGCCAGTGCTCATCTCCGTTTCAAAGCCGAAGAGCCAGCGCTTGTCCAAGGACGTCTCCGTGGTCATGTGGCCGGCACCTTTTTTTTTAACAAAAAAGCACTGTTTTTATGTATGTAAAAGAATATAAAAATGAACTGTTTGGAGAAAAGGATTGTAATATTGGGATACCTATTTTCTAATGGTTTTGTTCTGTTTTAAAAAAAAATTGTCACAAAATTTCTTTGAACTCTGTATCAAATAGGTAAATCATTTGTACATCAACTAAGTACATTACACAGAATGTTCACATTTCAAACTCTGACTCATTAAAACAGAAAGAACAATTGTCCTAAACAACTTGTAGGTCAATTATTTAGCCACTCCTACTGGAACAGACAAGGAGGAGCCAAAAGGAACCACTCAAGCAAGAGTACATAGCATGCTGCTTGTTCTCACTAAGCCCTAAGTCTTCATCACCCCAACTTAATGGGCCCAAACAAAGCCACAGTGTACGACCAGACATAAATCAATATATAGTTCATAAAAGGCCAGACAGTACCCAATTCTTTTCATTTTTCAGGCATAAGACAGCATATTGTAATTAGTTGAAAAAACTGGCACATTTCGTATTCATGATTAATCTGAAGAACCGATCCAAAGCTGTTTAGAGCTCATGTCATAGGAGATTTAGTTGCACAGAGTTTCCAGTTGTGGGCAGTTGCATGCATTTAAGGATTTTTCTTCAAACTTTCCACAGTGATCATTGAACTTGGCATCTGCAATTCTGGAGCACCCCTATGAATATACTTGAAGAATGCCTGGATCCTGCAGTTTGTGTGATTAAAGTATAATAAGCTGATGTAAAAGTATGAAGGTTGTTACTTCAAAGAGAAGTGTGCTTTACACACACATCTGTTCATTCTAAGATAATATTTGCAAAGCCTTTAATTGAAACCAAGTAGTGGCTTCTCTGTAATTATAGTGGTAGCTATACCTACCACATTCTACCCCCACTCATATTAGCAGCCCTTTTCAACTAAGCTAATGCTACTTTGTTGTGCTGGAAGATAATGAGCTGGTAAAGGTAAAATTTATTGACTCTTCAAAAGTTTTTGATTCATGAAAGGATAGTAGTAGAGTATCTTATAAACTTTTGCTTTCCATAAAGGAATTATGGCCCTTCTTGTGGTACTATGTGGGTAAAAGGAAATGCCCATTGAGTGTTTAATCTATCAGTGTCTTCTTTGAGATTATTTCAAAACTTAATAAGTAATTATTTTCCCTCTTATTAAGACACCCCTTTCGTTGTCTCTCCAATAATAACTCCAAATTCCCTTATCCAGTATATGATATGATCGTGTTGTATATGATGCTCCTATTCACAATGCTGATGTCATCCTTTTTTTTAGAAATTATTAAGGAGATTTTGAATGATAAACAACATGGGAATTGTGAAAGCTTAATCTTATAGGGTGTTTTTTTTCCTTCTTATGGGCAACTCAATGGCTCAGTGGTTGTCAGCTGGAAAGTTGACAGCTCAGGTTTAAAACCCAAGTGCCCCATGAAGGAGTGAGCTCCCTTTCTAGCAGGTGGAAAGCATGCAAATGCAAGTAGATACCTTTTGACAATAAGGTAACAGCACTCCATGACATCATGCTGGCCACACGACCATGGAAACATCCTCGAAAAGTGCTGGCTCAATGGCCTTGAAACAGATATGAGCACCACTCCCTCTGGTCAGCTATGACTAGCAGAGTAAAATCTGCAAGGGCTCCTTTACCTTTTTACTTAACCTAATAGGACTTGACCTGGGAAAATGACAGGAGGAATTAATGCACCCTAACATGTTGCACTAAATATATATTTAATTATCCAAAATATATTTCAGCTAAAGTTAATATTTTTAGATCCCATTGATTTGAGTTAATATTAACCACTTGATTCAGTATCAGCAAATTATAGAATAATGTATGGTTAATAAATTACTAAGAAAAAATTACGAAACACCTGTATACTTTGGCATGTTAGGGATTATAATGCTGAGTCTTAAAAGCAGAACTTTCTATACTTTTCTATAAATAAAAGCAGATTAATTGGACTGGATCCTTCTAGAAATATGAGAAAAAATTCCAGAAGATGATCCTACTAGTGAAATAAATAATAATAAAATAAATAATAAAAAGGCGAGGAAGGAAGATTAAATAACTTTCACTCAGGGCTTTTTTTCTCAAAGAACACTCAGAATGGCCTTCCGGCACCTTTTTTTTTTGCAAAAACAAAAAAGAAAAAGCTCCCTCTGAAAGCCTATTTCAGGGCTAGGCAATCTTGGCCCTTTTTAAATGACTCATGGACTTCAACTCCCAGAAATCCTGAGCCAGCCATGCTGAGGGGAAAGGGAGAGGTTTCCAAGCTGAGCCATGCTGGCTCAGGAATTCTGAGAGTCCTTGAGTCATAAAAGAGCCTGCACTAGAGGACTGCACTAGAGGAGGACTTTAAAATTATTTACAGGGTTACTTCTTTAGGAACTAAACTTTTAGAATCTAAAACAGCTAATTCAAAAAAGCCAACAGGAAAGAACCTCACATTTTTCATCTGCTTCTGTCTTTTGGAAGGTAAAATTAGATAACAAAATAATCTATTTCCTATGTTAACATCTCTGCAATGAAATCAGTAAAGGTAACAGGAAAGAAATGAGGAACATTGTTCTCAATGTAATATGTCTAATTTAGCTGATGCTAGAAAAAAATAGTATCTTTTGTACATACTCTTGAAAACTATTTTGAATCCAACCATCTATTACAACTAAACCACTTTAAATTAAACAATTCTTAAGAATGAAATATTCTTAATTTGGACTTTACTTTTACTGTTTGGACTGTTGTGTGTTTTGAAAAATAGATTATTTAGAATCTAGTTATGTTACACTTCAGTCTTTAAATAATTAATCTAGTATACACATAACAATATATGATGTTTTCCATGGTGAGCTTAACATCAATAACAACATTTATTAAAAAGGCTAAAATAATTTCTGGTGGTATCATCTGTACATTAAAATTTTGTTTAGTCACAATTTTTCACTTTCCACATTCTGGAAAAGCAGTGGTCATGTATCCTAGCAAAAGATGTTACATATATGAATAAGTGTAGTCAGTAGCATATGCCTTTTTAAAAATATCAAACATGCAAAGAAACAAAAATAAGTCCAAAATATCTGTATTACATCCATAAATGCCAACTTTGCAACCAATATTTCTCATCCATAACTATGGCACCCTAAGAATACCTACATACATGCAAATGCTTCTCTGGGATCAGTAATGCAGCAGTGATTGCTTTTTCCTTCCAGTAACAGATTTCTGGGAAATACCAAACATGGCCTTAAGAATTCCAATGTTTGTTACAAATTTTTCTGGACGTGGTTGGAAAGAGGCCTAGAAATGCCAGCACAAATACATCACACTTGCTGAACGTGCACATGCAACTAATTACGATCTTCAATTGTATGGGAAATATACAGGGCTTTTTTTCCCATAGAACACTCAGAATGGCATTCTGGCATCTTTTTTTGCACAAAAAAAATGCTGAAGGAAACTGTTTGTATTATATATGTGTATACAAAACGTTAGCAATAAGTTAAAACCGTTATTTCATTTATTACTGTGAGGGAAACAAATCTGACAGGAGAACACGCGGGAACTTTGACAGCTGTCAAAGTTCCCCGCCAGGGCGCAGGCACAGCCACTGACAGCTCGCGGATGTCAAAACACCGAGCCATGCGGAAATAAGAACTGTCAAGAGAAGACGGCGGTGATTGGCTCGGCGAGATGCAGCGCCAAAAGAAACGATCCTGATTGGATCTCACTGACAGCTGCCGGCTATAAAAGCCGGACAAGTTATTTTGTGTTTGCCTTGTTCTAAATAAAGTCCTAGTTCAGTAACCTGTCGTCCCGAGTGGTCCTTCGGCTACTTCACTGGCGACGAAGGTGGGATCGCTCCTGAGCTGAAGTCACGGCCGAGGAAGAGAGTTTCCGGCCAGAGCTGTCACTGGAAGTTTTAACTTCCGAACGGAGCGAGACCAGGACCGGACGACATGGCCAACTTCGGGCGTGTGAGGGAATTCGATACCCGCCATCCGGAAAGATGGCAGTCCCACCTGGGACAAGTCGAGGGGTTCCTCCTCATCAGCAAAATCACCGACGACAGAGCAAAGGCCGCCGCCCTCCTGTACATCAGCGGACCCCTGGTATATGACACTGCTGTTGGGCTGTTCAGCCCGGTACCCATCACAGAAGTCTCCTACGCGGACCTGGTCGACCAACTCAACAAACATTATATGCCAGCCCGCTCGGAGCTGTATTGGCGAATCCAATTCGCCCAGAAGAAGCAGCGACCGGACGAGCCCGCAAACGACTTCATCGCCGGGGTCAGGCACGCCGCGCGTAACTGCTGTTTCCCCGACTTGGAAGACCGCATCAGGGACCAAGTGGTAATAGGTCTGAGGGACGAGCGTCTCCAGAAAAAACTGACATCAAAACCAGACATGAGCCTAGCCGAACTGACCCAAGAGATAATGGCCTATGAATATAACCACAAGAAAAAACCGACCACCGCAACACCAGAAGGTCCAGCAACCGTATACCACGAGAACGCAACCCTCAGTGACAGCGACGAGTCAGTGGACTTCACAGACGGTGAGGCCCTTCAGCGCAGGATGGAGTGTCGACAACAGCGGAGAAGCGATATGTCAGATCGCCAAACAGCCAGAACCCCCCCGCCAGCTGTGCCAGCTGCGGGGGCAACCATGCGCGGGGAAGCTGCCGGTTCCGGAACGCAAAATGCCACAATTGCGGAAAAACCGGCCACATCAAACCAGTGTGCCGAAGCCGGCCCCGCGACAACGTGCATGATTTGGAGGCCAACCCCCCAGGTAGGCCAACTGCCCAGGCCAACAAGGGAGGAGCGCCAGGAATCTTAGTGGGAACAATAGATAAGGTGCATAGCCTAAGTCCAAAAGTAAGGATCAGGGTAAAAATTCAGGGGGTCACCTGCCCTATGGAGGTGGACTCCGGGTCAGCAGTCTCCTTAATATCGTTCAAAACGTATCAGGAGATCTGCCAGTGAAGCAATAGGGAAATTCCCCTCAAAAAAACCCAGGTCCATCTAGCAGATTTCCAAAAAAAACCCATTCCTCTAAAAGGAAAAGCTAAGGTCGATGTTGAATACAAAAAAATTCAAGGGACCCCTGGAAGTCTTAGTGACTCCAGGGAACCGCACCAACCTAATTGGACTGAATTGGTTCAGCCCTCTGGGCATCGCCATTACTGGGGTAAACACAGTAGAAGCCTCTAACCTTGAAGCCATCTGCAACAAGTATGCAGATGTCTTTGATGGCACATTAGGGAAATACACTGGCCCTCCCATCTCCTTAAATTTAAATCCAACCATCCAGCCCATAAATATAAGAGCTAGGAGGGTTCCATTTGCCCTCAAAGAAAAAATAGAGAACGAGCTAGAACACCTCGTAGGACTAGGGGTGCTGGAACCTACAGAAGGGGGAAGTTGGGAAACCCCAATAGTCACCCCAGTTAAACCTAACGGGGAAATTAGACTATGTGCAGACTATAAAGCGACCCTTAACCTAGCCCTCAGCCCCCATGCTTACCCGGTGCCAGCGGTGAGGGACGTCCTTGCTTCCATCCGCTCCGGCGCCATTTTTGCAAAACTTGATCTGACGCAGGCGTACTTGCAACTGCCTGTCACCAATGACACCGTGGAAGCTCAAACAATTGTCACCCACCGCGGTGCCTTTAAAGTGAAAAGACTCCAATTTGGCATATCGGCAGCCCCGGGTATCTTCCAAGGTATCATGGAGAAAACCTTAAAAGGGATACCCGGGGTCTGCCCTTATTTCGACGATGTTCTCATTGCCGGGGAAAACGAAGCTAACTTAGCTGACAGACTGTCAGTTGTGCTGAGCCGACTCAGAGAAGCCGGTCTCAAACTAAAGCGGGAAAAGTGCTCCATCGGAGTCACTTCCACAGAATTCCTAGGGTACAAAATAGACACCCAAGGCATCCACCCCACCACAGACAAACTAAGGGCTATTCAGACAGCCCCCAGTCCAAAGAATAAGCAAGAGCTCCAAGCCTTTTTAGGGTTATTAAACTTCTACCATGCTTTCCTTCCCCACAAAGCCACTATAGCAGAGCCTCTCCACAGGCTCCTAGACAAGGGAACTGCTTGGTCCTGGACCAAGACACATGAAAATAGCTTCCAGTCATTAAAAAATATTATCTGTAACAGTTCAACAGTCACCCTCTTTAGAGAAGATACACCGGTATGCATCGCTTGCGACGCATCTCCCTACGGCATCGGGGCAGTATTAAGTCATCTTTACGACGATGGCACCCAAAGACCCATAGCCTTTTATTCACGCACCCTGTCAAAAGCTGAAAGGAACTACGCGCAAATCGACAGAGAAGCACTAGCAATAGTCGCGGGGGTAAAAAAGTTCCATGACTATCTCTATGGGAGACCCTTTACCATATTCACGGATCACAAACCCCTACTTGGAATTTTCACTTGGGATAAAACAACCCCGCAGATTCTGTCACCAAGAATACTGCGTTGGTCCACCTTCTTATCAGCATATTCATACAAATTAATACATAAGCCAGGGAAAGAATTAGGGCACGCAGACTGCCTCAGCAGACTACCAATCCAAGACAAGGACCCTGACCCAGTCGCAGCAGGGCAGATCCTAGCAATATCCCAACTTCCTGACTGCCCCCTCTCCGCTAAAATTATAGCCAAAAATTCAGCTAAGGACAAAATACTCAGCAGAATCCTCAGATGGATAACCACAGGATGGCCAGCAAAAAACCCACACCCTCAATTCCAGTCATACTATAACAGGAAAAACGAAATATCTTCACACCAGGGATGCCTTTTGTGGGGAAACAGGGTAGTAATACCAGACAAAAACATAGCGCAAACATTAGACACCTTACACGAAGGGCATCCTGGCATAGTTAAAATGAAGGCTCTGGCCAGAAGTTATGTCTGGTGGGCAGGCATTGATAAAGAAATAGAAAAATATGTGGGAGGGTGCTACACATGTCAGGCAACACGAAGCGAGCCACCCCAAGCCCCAATTCATAAATGGGAAACTACAAATAACCCATGGTCACGTATACATTTAGATTTTGCAGGACCAATCCAAGGGCAAAGTTTCCTAATAATAGTGGACAGCTATTCAAAATGGTTAGAAGTAATTCCCCTTAGGAAAACCACTTCAGGGGCCACCATACAAGCCCTTAGAAAAATATTCGCCACCCACGGCCTCTCAGACACCATGGTCTCAGACAACGGACCTCAATTCACCTCTCGTGAATTTCAGATGTTCGCTATGAAGAACTGTATTAGACTAGTCACGTCTGCACCATTCCATAATTTCGGGATGGCCGAAATTATGGTACGCTCCACTAAAGAAGCCTTAAAAAAGTTCGTAAAGGGGAACTGGCAGCGTCGACTCAGCCAGTTCCTAATGTCACAACATACAACGCCCTGCACGACAACCGGCAAGACACCAGGAGAGCTAAGATGGGGGAGGAGACTGATAACGCGCCTCGACAGACTTCATCCAGACACTTACACCGCGGAGCCAGATCACCCCCCCCACCTCGAACATTTAAGCCTGGGCAAATGATCTGGGCACGATCATACTCAGCCAAACAAAAATGGGTCCAAGGGACAGTGTTACAACAAACGGGACCCATTTCCTACCTAATACACACACCTACTGAAGGCAATCTACGACGGCACATTGATCAGCTCAGGCCAAGACAACCACAACACCACCCAGACCCTCACCCACAGGACCTCCAAAACCCACCCCCTGGAAACATATTGCCGATACCAAATCAAGGGGAGGAGGATCAAGAGGACTTGCCTCTACCAGAGCCAGACATCATACCACCCCCAAGGCGTTCAAACAGGAACAGAAGAGCCCCTACATATTTGAAAGACTACCAATGGGCCGGCTCCAACAACCAACAAGGGGGAGGAAACACTCCAGGGGAGGGGTAAGGGGTGTATTATATATGTGTATACAAAATGTTAGCAATAAGTTAAAACCGTTATTTCATTTATTACTGTGAGGGAAACAAATCTGACAGGAGAACACGCAGGAACTTTGACAGCTGTCAAAGTTCCCCGCCAGGGCGCAGGCACAGCCACTGACAGCTCGCGGATGTCAAAACACCGAGCCATGCGGAAATAAGAACTGTCAAGAGAAGACGGCGGTGATTGGCTCGGCGAGACGTGGCGCCAAAAGAAACGATCCTGATTGGATCTCACTGACAGCTGCCAGCTATAAAAGCCGGACAAGTTATTCTGTGTTTGCCTTGTTCTAAATAAAGTCCTAGTTCAGTAACCTGTCGTCCCGAGTGGTCCTTCGGCTACTTCACTGTTCTGGAGAGCCAAATTCTCCTCAGGCAGCCAGGTTGCAGAGCAGCAGAATGCATTGCAGCGACAGGCCTTCAGATGGCTCAAATTGAAGGAAATGCGATCCGTACAGGCTAATTTGAAAGTGGGTGGGTAAGAAAGGCCGAGTGTGAACAGGTTGCTTAGCAACCTGCTTAAACAGTCTCTGTAACTTTCAGCTCCCGGTGCCTTGCCTTTTTTAAGCTGGGAAGTTGAAAAAAAGACTAAAAAGAAGGCAATAGAGTGTTATCAAGGAAAATGTATAGATAGAGCCAGCAGATATTTAGGGAAGCTTTATTTTTCATACACTGTTCGAATTTTGTTTTAATGTCATGGTGATACACAATCAAATGTAGTCAGTCTTTTTTTTTAATCCCAAAGCATCTGTTTGTTAAATACAGTATAACAAAGTTTTGGATGATGGAATTATTTTTTATCTAAGGATAACTAATGATAACAGCTCTTAAATCTGTTGTTTTGTTTTATTTTTGCACAAAAAATTGTATAATTTGCCTTTCAATTCATTTACAAATAGAATTTGTTGTTAAAATGTATTAGTGTTGAAATAATTAGTGCACACATATACCTAAACCAGTTTATTGTATTTGGCAATTGTACTAAAAAAAATCTCATTGTCAACCAATATAATTCATTTAATTTGAAATCAAGTGAAAAATTGATTTAAATTATTTTATTAAAACAAATTAATGGCAATTCTTTTATAAGAAGTTGCCTCAAACAAAATGAGTTTGACATGCCTGCTCTAGATCATTGAATGCTCCAAAATAAATTCTAGACCAGGCCTGTACATGCAGCCTACCAAGCACCCTTGGACAGAGCACAGACTTTTTTTTTTTAAAAAAAAGGTAATAAAATCACTACCACTGCCCTGAAAGTCATGTTGCCTAGTGCCTTCATGGCTTACCATGACCACGAACTCCAACACTGTAGATGCTCCCCTAGTCACCAAATCCTTGATTAGCCCACCAGCATTCCTTTGCAGACCACAAAGATTTTTAATTTATCAGTGTGGGCCTTTCCCTTCTGCAAGTTGCACAGACCTCTTCTAGATTTGCCTTTTGCCTTTCCAAGTTAACTCCTTGGTCTGTCATTGAACAAGAATTGACTTTGTAGGGAAGCATATTATCATTTGATGTATATTTAACATATGTTGTACCTTTATTTACTGATTATATAATATTTGTATGCAATCCACATAGCGAGGTTTGGGGCAACTTACAATATTTTTAAAATTATAAGATTAAAACATAAAAGCAGGGCGTTTTTTCTCATAGAACACTCAGAATGGCGTTCCGGCACCCTTTTTTGCACACACACAAAAAAGCTTTTGCACAAGCTATGCTACTCCCTCTATTGGCTTTCAAAATCTTATTGGCTTTCAAAAGCCAATAGGAATTGTTGCTGAGTGTGCCAAAAGACCTGGCCGGCAAACGTTGCACTGGCAAGTTGTCTGCAGTGAAGGCGAGTTGGCAGGAACTTTGCATCCCTCCCTGCTGCCCAACCATACCATCTCAACTAGGTAAGTAAGAGAGGACAAGGAATGGGAGGTGGGTTCTGCGGAGTCCATGTGCACTCCTTCCTTGTGCTCACCCATGTCAGCCAGGCTGGTGGCCTACCTGGTACTGGACCTGTGCCACCATTGCCTCGCCCTGCGTGCCTAAGTGGCCGCCCTGCATCGCCTGGTCCACACCACCTCTGCCCCGCGCAACCCCACCATATAGAGCAGGCCCCACTGCTCCCACAGCACCAGCCGCACCACCTCTGGCCCTGGGGGTCAGCCCGCCACCAACACCCCTTGCATCCATGACCACAGCAGTGCCACCGCCCCCTCCTGCCAAGATGAGAGTTCCAGCAACTTTTTTTTTTAGAAAAAAAGCACTGCTTTCACTGATTCGTCTTGTTATTTTCTGGCTTTTTAATCCTATGTCACCTTGATCTTAAAAAATATTAGAGTAGGAAATGCTTAGGAAGATGAGAGAATGAATCCAATTTGTGGAAACAGGAGCCACATTCCTTGTGTGCTTCCAAGATCTCATTAAAAGGTAACATGTTTGCCTGGTTTGGGCATTTGTATGATGTGTGAACTCAGCCACTGTGGCTTACAGCTTAACATAACCTGTGAATCCAGCTATTCCACAAAGCATCATTTGGTTTTGTCAAATAAATTTAAAGCAGATTAAGGTAATAAGTGAAACTAATCTATAAAGTACTAGCAGACTCAAGATTATTGCTGGGTCTGAAAAAAAATTCAAATAGATTATCCTTTTGTTGCGCAGTCTTCCCACAAAATTAGCAGAATTTTGCTAATTTGTCTCTTTCCATAAATATGTGTAAGTCACCTGAGTCCCTGTTCTAGTGTTCTACTATCTTACTTTATTTAAGAAGGGAGTTCCAGTACTGGTTATATAGTATGCCAGTAACTGAGTTATTTCTTTCCATAATTGCCACCTTCTGTCTTCTGAACACAGAGCCTGGACCTTTCCCATTTTTCAAAAGCTGGATTAATTGGGCTGTCCTAATACAAAGTGATCGAATGTGTCCTCAAAGGCTAATTCACCCTCCAGAATGAGATCAAGGAGCACCATAGACATCAGTTTCTGCTTCTGCAAGGAAGGACTGAGCTGAACAGATATAGAAACTCTCTTTATCAGCCACAAAAAACAACGTACAGGGACACTGAGGAGAAATAAATTTTTAAAAATGGAGCCATGTGATAGTCAGCACCTAGTAACCACAGGAGAATAATATTGGGCACGAATATGGTACAGAAAAAGAATTATAAATGTTTCTCCTCAACACTATCCCTCCAACTGCTGTTTTTTCATAACAAAATGCTAGCATAAAGGTAGTCCTCGACTTACAACCATTCATTTAGTGACTGTTCAAAGTTACAACAGCAGTGAAAAAAGTGAGCGATGACCATTTTTCATTCTAATGACCATTCCAGCATCCCCGTGGTCATGTGATCAAAATTTGGCTGCTTGGAACTAACTTGCATTTATGATGGTTTCAGTGTCCTGGGTCATGTGATTACCTTTTGCAAGTTTCTGACAAGCAAAGTCAATGGGGAAGTCAGATTCACTTTGCAACCATGTTGCTAACTTCACAACTGCAGTGAGTCACTTAACAACAATGGCAATAAAGGTTCCAAAATGGGGCAAAACTCACTTAACTATCTTGCTTAGTGACAGAAATTTTGGGTTCAATTGTGGTCGTAAGTTGAGGGTTACCTGTATTGCATCTAATCCAACATATATGTAGATTATCAGAGCAAAAATTATATACTGCAAGGCATTATTAAAGCAAAAGACTGCAATGATTAGTGTACAATGAAATCCAATTTTAATGGATTCAAAGGAATTCACAATTGTCCTTTTAAACAGAGAATTTATCACTCACAGAAATTTGTATTGTTTGTGTAATGGCAGCAAATTAATCTATGCAAAAAAAAAATATGGACCGTTCCAAGCTAAGCTCATTGCAGCTGAGGTTTTGCTGAACTTTGTAAGAAAACAGTATTGTAATTTCTGATTTATGAGACAAAACTGTAAGTTTTGGAATTTTAAAATCTTAGGATGAAACTATAAATTATGCTGAAGATTCATTCCCTCCTTCCCTCCCTCCCTCCCTCCCTTCCTTCCTTCCTTCCTTCCTTCCTTCCTTCCTTCCTTCCTTTATTCCTTCCTTTTTTCACTTTAAATCTATGACAAGAATTTCCATCTTGCAGCAAAGAAACAGAGAGGGATTATAATCAACCCTTTTTAGCTCTTGAATTTTCCTTCTTGAATTTTATCTTAGTCCATTGGAGAAGAGTCACACTATGGCCGAATTTGCACATAAGCCATTTAGAATTACATAATTCTTTTCACTGCCACTTTTTTCAGTCAATGGTACGAGTTTCAGTGGCAACTTAAGGTAAAATTTCTAATATCGACAGATCCATTCTGTACAGTTTGGCCTTTAGGGCCCAATCCTTCCCTTGAATCATCAAATGTCTTCAAAATACTGAGAAATCCAGTCAATCAGAGAAATTGCATGTTTTTATACAGTTTCACAATACCCCTTCTTTTTAAGAATCCTCATTTTCCCAGTTTGTGATTTCATTCCTAGCCATGCAGAAACCAAGAGAAGAGCCAAATGGAAAGGCCATGCACACCCGGGCAGGTCAAGTACAGCTTGTGGCTGGTATTAAATGCAGACAAGCTGTTATTTGGTTTAAACACAATCAGTCAGGATGACATAATTAATTCAGGCACTGACCAGAGGACCTGCATTTTTTAAAGCAATCGAGACATAATTGTGCTCCTCCCCAGCATTAGAACAGGAGTTCACAGAATGGGTTCATTTTGGCCAAATAATGTGCTTCTCTGTTTTCCTGACGTTTATAAAATAACATGCATTTAGAAAAATCCATATGGGTGGTTTAATAATCTTTTGGCTATAGAGAGTCTTTCTTCATAATGATTCCCTGTACAAAGGTCCATTTCATTAGCTTTTAAAAACACTGAAATTATGAAGTTGGCATTCAGTTCATTCTTCTATATATTTAGCAGGCATTCAGGGTTCTACTTATTAAATTGCAGGAAAAGAAACTGGAATACAGAAAAGTTTTGTGAGTAATTCCAAAAGCCATTCAAAAACTTACATGCTTACCTAGCTTCTTTCAAAGACCTTCAAAATGTGCTTTTCACTCTCCATAGCCTCAGAAGTATTTTCAAACTGATCAATGATTGTCATTACTGACCTTGAAGCACTGAAAACATGGTATGAGTGAACCAACATTCTCTCCTGTTCATTAATGGAAAAACATGAAAACAAGCACTCAGCCAAGTCTCCTTCTCCATCCATAGTGTGATTTGCTTCCAGTCAGAGGCCATTACACCAGGGAGTCATTCCCTGCTCAATTTATTCAAACCATTATGAAATATACGTAAACAATGGTGGCTTAATTTATGCAACAGTGGGGGGGACAGACCTGGAATTAAGAGAGAAATGAGCTCAAAGTTCCTATCAATAGGGAAATGGTCTGCCCTTAAACTCTGCAAAGCTACTACTTCTGCTGGAAAAGTGGATTGGATGCTGAACTGCAAGGTAAAAAATAAATGAGTTAAACTGCTGAACATCATCAGATCTCATTGCCATGGAATGGGTATGACTGCAGTTGTTGAGTTAAACCACATTTATTTTAGTCCTGGTGAGTACAATCCTTCAGATGAATTGGAACTACAGTCCCATATTTCTTAATAAAGTCATTGTTAACCTGACCTGCCATGATATTTTTTTGAAATGCAAGCTTTTGAAAAGGTATGTGGTGGTGTTTTCATAAATTAGTACAATAACTCTGCGTATCAGATGTAAGCTACTGAGATGACTAATTTGGAAAGAAAGGCTCATAATAACAGTGAAGTTCTAGATCATCTTTATATTTTAATTTCCTAGTTATTGTCTTGTCATCCAAGAAAAAGAAATATCTCCTAATCACACAAACATGCCTATTATAATTTAGAATAGTATGATTTTGAGGAAAAATACATTATATGAAATAATTATAATAAAATACAGCTCTCTATCACTCATGCATTAATATCATCTCATTTATTTTTCTGCAATGCTTAGACAAGGATTTGCCTTTGAAAAAGATCCAGAAACTTCTAACGTTTCAAGGCAGAGCAACTGTACTTCTAACTGGGACTAGATATGGCCAAATTATTTCAACACTTTGTCATCTTCAATGACTGCTGGGCCATTTCCAAATCCAGTTCAAAGTACTGATATTAATCTATAAACCTCTGAACAATTTCAGTCCTACCATTTTAAGCAGTAATTCTCCCCAAAGGACCTTACCAGGACCTTGTGCTCTTTAATTGAACCTTCTCTTTGGCAAGGCAAATAGCTACTAGGGAAAGTAACATTTTTGCATTGATTTATGGAAAGCCATACTAGGCAGTTACATTGATTTAGAGACGAAATCTTTCTGATTTTCCCTAGAAGCTTTTCTCTGTGCCAATTTTTAAAATTATTTTTACATAACTTCTTATGTTCTTTTATTTGTTTGTCTTCCAATGATCTACCATTATGGCTGCTGAAAATTTGGTTGCAGGTATCGTGATCAAATTTAACATTTTTTCCTCATTTGTTAAGCTCATTAAAAATGAGTTGAACAAAATGTTACAATTAAGAGCATTCCCCTTGAAGTGCATTAGATTTTTCATATCAAATGATCCTTAAAATATTTTGAATGATGCAAATACTGCAATTAAATGTTACCCAATGGATAATAGGATCATGAATATTTGGTCTGTCTCTGAAATATTGGCAGAAAAGCTGGATAAAAACACCAAGGTAAGAAGGTTTTGGATAATAAAACATTCTTGGTGAGCCAATATATTTAGAGTATCTTTCCAGTCTATTCCTCTAAAGAGAATTATTTCAATGTATGGGCTATTTATCAATGTCACAACCAACACTAAATTTAGTGGGGCAGTTTCTCAAGATATGTCTCCTAACTCATAGGTGAGAGGAAATATAGATAGATAGATAGATAGATAGATAGATAGATAGATAGATAGATAGATAGATAGATAGATAGATAGATAGATAGATAGATAGATAGTGTGTGTGTGTATGTGTGTGTGTGTGTGTGTGTGTGTGTGTGTGTGTGTATGTGTGTGTGTATAAAACACATGATTCAAGACACTCAATAATGCGGTGACACAAAGCTAAACTTGGCATTGTGGTGATTTTTCTTCCTGGACCAGATTGTAGTGGGAATGCAAAACTATCTTTCTATATCAGAAAAGATTTAGCTTTTGCTAATTTTCTAAATAAATGTTCACCAAGTTTTTGTTTGCAAATGCCAATGGTGCAAATGACATTTCTATCAAGCCTGAAGGAGTTTGCAAAATCCTCTGTCTCTCCCTAATTACTTCTTTTCCTCCTGTCATGGGGCAATAACTTTATAGCAGATCAATTGGAAATTAAGAGTGTGAACCTGTATAATCATAGCAGATCATGGCAGATTGGAATTGCTGAAAGGGTCTGCTACAGAAGATCTTATGTAGAATTCAACTATAAGAGTGTTAAGACAGCTTTCCTAGTACACTGATATCAGGGCAAGGCCCAGTCTAAACTATGTAAAGAATGTACAGTTCTATTCTAATTCTTTGTTTGCTTATTTATGTAAATGTAAACATGTAACTTCCCAACCAAGAGGGGCAGTGACTAATATTTTTTCTCATTTCTTTCTACACACCACAACTTGGCACTGATTCTAATCTAATGTATTTTTTGTATATGGTACTTACAGTATTAGGAAGAGGGGAGCAGCAAAAGGATTTGGTGACTACCTCTACCTGTATTGAGTTCCAGTCCAAAATCACTGAAATAAACAAAAAAGAGAAACAAATCTGCAAAATGCACATTGTGCCCTAAGTCCTGACTTCATATGTATTAGGGGAAAGTCAATCAATCAATCCACATAGGACATGTATGAATAGCCATTTTCAGTATTATACTACTAGAATAATTTGTCTATGTACTAATGGAGTTCTAATGAACTCTAATCAACTGGTTGCAACTGACATCTTAACAGTAATCCAAAATGAGATCATAGGACACTCACTATCCAATGAAGTTGGAAGTTCTATTGAAAATAATACAAAGAGTTATATTGGAAATTATTTCTGTCTTAAAATCATCAGCTAAATTATAGTATTTCCTTTTTTAAATAATATGCATTATTACTTGCATTTAAAACATTTAAATGCATATTGCATTTCTTTTATTAATGTAAATGTAGTATTACGATGTGTATTAGCATATTTGAAGTTTTGGTAGAAACTGGTTAGTCATAAAACTGGAATTTGATAAATTCACAGCCCCCTTTCCCAGGAGGAGGAGGAGGAGGAGGAGGAGGAGGAGGAGGAGGAGGAGGAGGAGGAGGAGGAGGAGGAAAAAGCACCTCCAACTACTTTCCCAGTGTAACAATATGTCACTCCAAAGTATCTGTCATTTGTAGAAAATTAAGTTTTCATTATTAATGACTGTTTTGTATATAATGCATACACTAGATTGCTAACATGCATAATTCATTTCCATCATGGATAGTAATTGCTCTAAATTTTGTTTTATTTTGGTTTTGAGCAATAATAAGTTCACTTTTTAATTTGGGAGCAATTTCCTGATCAGTGATTTGCAAAAGCTCTTCAAATGTACTACCCCAATAAGTAATAGGAAATTTTCATTTTTTTACATAGAGTGCTAATGCATATAGATATATTTATTTTATTTATTTATTTTTATTTTTATTACATTTATATCCCGCCCTTCTCCGAAGACTCAGGGCGGCTTTACAAACTTAGCAGTAGCCTTCATTCTATGTATATGCCTGCTTGTTAGGGCTTTCACACACACACACCCAAGCGGCATTATTACAAAGTCAGCTTATTGCCCCCAACAATCTGGGTCCTCATATTGCCAAATAGATATACCAGTGCAAATAACTCTGAAAGTTACTGAAAAACCGTTCAGTATATCTCAATCTTCATTACAAGTATGGATTCTTAAGAGAGAGAAAGAGTGGGAGGGAGGGAGGGAATGTGTCTATAGAGTAGAATATTTGTAATGAATAAGCAACATTATAGAATCTAAAAGTATTTTGATATAAAACTAACTCAACCTTTAATATATTAAATCAAGCCATGTAAACTCTCTATTGCTCCATATTCCCTGTTTTACAGTAGTATGCTTCAATACCATAATATTTATCTAATATATTATCTAGGTTCCTTTAAAGAAAACATGTCAAACTCGAGACGTCACATGATGTCGTGCAACGTATTGGGAGTGTTTTGCCATTGCCAGCAATGGGGTAGGCACGGCTTCAGCGTGACACATCTGGCCGGCAGTTTAACATCCCTGCTTTAAAGTATTAAATGATTCTCAGAATTCTCCATTTTGAAATAAAACAACTTAATTCATATGTATGGACTTCAACTCCCAAAATTCCTCATGCTGATTGAGGAATTATGGGATTGGGTGTTGTTAGCCAAGATCAGAGTCCAAGCTCAGATCTGCATTTTAGAATAATTAAACATGGAATAGAAGAGATAATATCTAGACTTAGTGAGATTAATAAAGGAGAATATTTGTAGCTCAGGGTTGACATGAGAGTTGGTCAGAGCTAGTTCTAGCACTGATGATGTTACCTAGTTTGGGTAATGAAACATCTGCAAGAAAATAAGCAAGCTCAGAGAAATCAAGGACCCCTCAGTGAAATTAGAAGTGTCCATCACATATTTGCCAGTTCTGACCAACTGATCCTTATTCCTCTGGATACAGGCTTTTAAAAAATAATGTAAGGATTATAAACTCTGATGATGATGATGATGATGATGATGATGATGATGATGATGATGATGATAATAATAATAATAATAATAATAATAATAATAATAATAATAATAATAATAATAATGTTGGAAGGACCTTGCAGGTCATCTAGTAAATGAGGCTTCATATTATATTATATTGAACCAGGACCACTGGATACTGAGTGGTAAATCTGGGATATATTTTTTGTCCACACAATGCTATGAAATATTTTGTCTTGGCACGCAAATGATTTGCATTGCAAATTTGTAAATTAATTCTCTACCTGAAAAAAAAAGAGTCTTCATTAATTAAAGTTTATCTTTTAATAGGCCCTTATTGAGTAAGAAATCAAAAGTATTAATTGCTTCATTTTAGAGACCTTAGATTGATATGTTCAACTGTCTATAGATGCTGCAAAATATAAACCATATATGCTATTTTATAGATATTTAATTAAAAATCTAAAATGTAACTACAAAAAACATGCTGATTGAATTTTATATCCAGGTTATTTCTGAAAAATCTTCATAGCAACCATGTTATGAAAGTTGTAAATGAGTAATCATCCTCAGCCATAGCTCAAGACGAGGAGATATTTATATAGTAAGGTTATGGTTATTGATTAACCACTCAAAGACATACTCACGTAGCTGTTGATAAGGAAAAAAGGATCAAGAGTTGGAGTAAAACTAGCTGCTCTTCCTATCAGAAAGATAATGTTCCCTACAGAAAAAAGTTAATTATCAGTACCTTTAGATCTATAGGTGCAAATGGAAGGAAACAAGCAGGAAACAAATTGATTTTTATTTGAATGATAGGATGAATTGTGTACCTAGCCCAATCAGCATAGGCAGAGGAATAAGAAATTCCTCCCATGTTTCTGCTCTGCATCAAAGCTGAGATAACTAAAAAAAGTAAAAATATGCATATAAATATGGAGGAAGACAACTGACTGGGTCTGCACAGTGCCACCCCAGATGATGAAAACAATGGCCAGTTAATTGCTAACTTTTGCAATGTTGGCATATTTACTTATTACACTGGTTATCTGCTTCCTTTCCATCTGAGGGAAAGCTGTACCATTCTGTTTTCCAATCAAATGTATCTGTGGAAATGACCTTCTTCACCATTGCTACAAGAGAGAAAGAGAGAAAGAAAAACCACAGAAAATCCATTAATCCTCATTATCTCCACTTAAGAGTTTACATAAAATTGTGACTGTGGCAGGGAGTGTATTAATTGACATAGTATTTCTCAAACAGAAATTTGCTATTACCTTTCTACCAATTTACATTTGGGCCTATTGAAGTAAATGAGTGATTAATGCTTTGTCTGACCATCCTTATCTTTGCAAGATGTTTTGCTTTCATTGCAAGAACGCAAAGTGCAAATGGTAACAACCCCTCTTTGGTGCCACTGTTTTGAGACAATTTTCTGTGTGCTTATATGCACACATAACCCCAACCTATGGATACTATTGCACGCTGAAAAGATATAAGGAAATTTGTATAAATGCCAAATATCTTATTGTCTTGGATACATTACATCCTTGAACTCTCTCCACAAGCAGAAGTCTTCCCCCCAAGGCATCAGAGAGGACCCAAACCCAGTTTGGATGTATCTGTGTATATGCATCAATGAATGTATGCTTGTGTTATTTCACTTACACTGGTGAATTCAATGAAGATCCAGGATGTTTTTTCTCTCTTTGATCCAAAGAGGCATCACAGAACAAAGGACCCTATGCTAAGCTGACATTTTATCAGCATTGTGTGACCACCAGATTGCTCTCTCCAAAGGGACTATTTCCATTTTCATTATTATTGAGTCACAAGCGGCTCAAGATACACTATCACAGTACAACTTTATCATGTGCTTCCAAGCTATTTTTTAACTTTTAGCCCCTGCCCCCTATGCAGCATTTGCAAACATTGAGTGTCTTGCCATTGTGTTTCCATGATGCTGGGCTTTTGCAGCTAAGGTCATTTCCATCCAGCTCAGCTGCAGAGCCAGAGAAGGCACTGTGAGATCAATTCTGCAACAATTACAACAGAGGACCTGGTAGGTGATTTCCCACTGGAGATAACACACCATGTTATCACTTGCTGAGTTTCCCTCCCTCTTGAAGTCAAGGTATTATGCTAACTCACCCATCATTTCACTGAGTGGCACTGCCCCCTCTCTGCAAAAGCTAATGCAACATAGCATCTAGCCACCGTTTGACCAAGGTTACAATCAAAATGGAGGGTATTGGCTGGAAACTGATTTTTGCTCCTTTGAGCAATTGGAGCAAGTCCTAGTTAGATTATGGGGACCACCGAATGTTGCATGGGGGACTGTGATGAGAAGACAGTGTATAGCAAAAATATTTTGGACAGAAGCAGGAAGTCAGTGGTGATTTAGTTGTAGGCATTTTTCTATTGTGACAATTACCAACATCTACTTTTTTGTTTATCATGGCATTGTATAAAATAATCTTTTGTAAGATTACTGTAGTTGTTATACTGTAGATAGCTATGCAGGATATACAATAGTTAAAAAACATGCTATGGATTTTATGGTTACCATGGTTGATTAGCCATTTTTACTCTATGCTTTAACTGGAAACTTTTAATAGTTTGAGCAATATAATTTATTTGTGCATACTGCCTTGAGAGTTCTCTGTGATATAAAAGCTTTAGCTTTCCATCCTATACATACCTATAGAGTAAATTCAAGTCCTGTTAAATTCACAATACAAAACTGAACTGAATTTCATACTACGGATGTCTAAGCCTATGGCTAAAGACTCTTACATAAGGTCACTGCACAAATCAACAATATCTCTCTGGTCAGAAACTACCTGAATGCCTCCTTCAAATATGATCTGAAAGAAGTCTTTCAGATCAGAAGTACAAGAAAAACAGCTTTTTGCTATTCATTAAAATAGCCAAATTTTTTCTAGATCATTGTTCAAGTCATATCACTCATGAGATTATTACATCTTCTTTTTTCAGACTTGGACCTTAAATGTACTCTACCTCTCTTCAGTTTGATAAGGAATCAGTGATATGCACTTTTAAGATGATATATTGAACCAGCTAGGTATTAATTTGATTGTCATGCCACCCAGCCCACACTGAACTCCAATGCTAATTAGAAGTCATTGGATACTTTAAAAAATATTTTTTCTTCTGTTCAGTTGTTTTTGGTTTTCAGAGACCACCTGAAGTCTCTGCAGTTTTCTTGGCAAGTTTTTCAGCAGTGGTTTGTTTTAATCTAATGTGGGACTACAACACACAGTCTCCCAGTTTCTAGCCTGGTGCCTTTAACCACTACACCAAATGACCCTCACTTTGCAAAATAGTTAACTGAAATAAAAAATATCATACTGATAGTATCCCTACAATCATTTTCAATCTCTCATTACAGCAAGCAATGGTCCCATTGTGTTTTAAGATGGCCATCATCTTGCCAGTGCCAAAAAAATCCACAATTACAGGCCTCAATGATTACCGTCCAGTTGCACTGACATCCACCATTATGAAATGCTTTGAGAAGCTGATAAAGGACATTATTGTATCTAGCCTCCCGCCAGCATTTGACCCACTTCAGTTTGCCTACCGACCAAATCGCTCTACAGAGGATGCTATTTCTTCCATTCTCCATCTGAGCTTGAAGCACTTAGAGGAAAGAAATACTCATGTGCGCTTGTTTTTTGTTTTTTTTTACAAAATTTTATTGAATATACAGTTAAAAACACAAAAAAACACAGTGGACATGATACAACTTCCCTGGCTTAAACAATACTATTAGTATTACCTTGTGAAATGGTAATAGGTCTCTTTACAATATGACAAAATATACGTATAGAATCTGTGAACTCTCTAGTAAATATTCTTTTGATCGTGTACATTATAGTTAAATAACTTTCAATTCTATCTTACAGAGAATACTGGTGTAAAGATTTCTAAGCTATCAACTTATCAATCAACATTTGTCCCAACCTTCCTCCCTAACTCTAGCCATTTATACACTTCATTCCAAATTTTGTAATAGTCTGTTTCAGTTTTGTTCTTAAGCTCTAATGTTAACCTATCCATTTTGGTGCAGGATAGGATTTTATTTATTACTTCTTCTTCAGTGGGGGTTTCTTTTCTCTTCCATTTCTGAGCATAGGCTAGTCTTGCTGCAGTTAGAATGTGCAGTACTAAATATAAAGATCCTTTACTGAATTTATCCTTAGTAATCCCTAATAAAAAAGTTTCTGGTTTTAATTCTATTTTTTGTGATAATATCTCTTCCAGACATTTTTTTTATCTGATGCCAAAATTCTTGAGCTTTTGGGCACTCCCACCTCATGTGATAGTAGGTCCCTGGCAGTTTTCTATATTTCCAATATATCAAAGAAGTTTTTTAATCCATTTTTGCTAGTCTTGTGGGAGGGGAGATGCCATCTGTAAAACATCTTATACGATTTTCTTTATAGGTGGTGGCTAATGTTAGTCTCCTGTTCCTATCCCATAATAATTGCCAATTATCTAGATTGATACTATAGCCAAAATTTTTGCTCCAAATTAGCATTGTGTCTTTTACTTGTTCTTCTAGCATGTCTTGCTCTAATAAATATTGATATATCTTTTTTATCGTTTTATCTTCTGTTCCTAATAGATTTTTATCTAATTCTGTGCGTTCTAATTTTATCCCGGGTACTTTTTTATCTTTTCTGTATCGTGATTGTATTTGCAGATATGCCCACCATTCTAGCTCTATGCCATCTTCTAATAGGTTTTCCCTTGTTTTCAACTCTCCACTTTCATCTAAAATGTCTTTATATGTAATTACCTTTCCTAAATTCATAAATTTTGGGTGCATAAATACCTCCAATGTTGATATCCAATAGGGAATTTTTATGTAATATTTTTTTTAAATTTTAGTCCACACATCTAATAGTGCCCATCTTACATAATGCTTCTGAAAATACTGATGTGCCTTATGTTTCCCATCCCACAGTATCACATGCCACCCTATCTGCATGTCGTGGCCTTCTGATGCTAACAGTCTCCTATTCCTTAGGTGTATCCATTCCTTTATCCAAGCAGATGTTGCTGCCTGATAGTATCTTTCCTAATTTGGGAGGCCAAATCCTCCAATTTCCTTTGCATCTTGTAATAATTTCAATTTAATTTTCAGTTTCCTCCCTCGCCAAATAAATTTGGATGTAATTTTATTTAAATTTTCAAAGAAGTCTTTGCCTAATTTAATTGGTATGCATTGAAATAGAAAACGTAATTTAGGGAGTACATTCATCTTAATTGTCGCCATTCTCTCCATCAAAGAGGACTGCAGGTTTTTCCATCTATCTAAATCCACTGTAATTTGGTCTATTAGTTTATCGTAGTTTTCTCTTTTAAGTGTGATGCATCTTGCCATCAGTTGAATCCCCAGGTACCTTACTTTTTTAGTTATTTGGATATTAATTTTTTCTGCAAGCTCATTTTCTTGTGATTTGGTCATGTCCTTAACTAGAATTTTAGTTTTTCCTTTGTTAATCTTCAACCCCGCTACATCTCCATAGTTTTCCAAAATCTGTAATACTCTTTTTCCGGACTCTAGGAGCTCTTCCAAAATAAAAACTAAGTCATCTGCATAAGCCTGTAATTTAAATATCTCTTTTTTAGTTTCTAGGCCTTTAATCAATTTATCTTTTTGAATTATTCTTGTTAAGACTTCTAAAGAGAGTACAAATAATAAAGCTGATAGTGGGCAGCCTTGTCTCATACCTTTTTGTATTTGGAAACTTTTTGTTAACTCTCCATTTATAATTACTTTTGCTTCTTGTTTAGAATAAATTGCTTTGATCATGTTTATGAATCTTTCCCCAAATTCCATATGTTTGATTTGGGTCAGCATGAAATCCCATTTGACGTTGTCAAATGCTTTCTGCGCATCAACAAAAATCAATGCTATTTGTTTTTCATTATGCAATTTGTAGTATTCAAGTGTGTCTAATTTGATCCTAACATTATGTCTTATTTGCCTTTTGGGCAGGAAACCGTTTTGGTCAGTATGGATAAATTCAACCAAGTATCTTTTTTATCTTTCTGCCATTATTGTCATGAAAATCTTATAATCCATATTTAATAAAGAAATAGGCCTATAGTTTTTAGTGAGAGTCAAATCGGAGTTTTCTTTAGGGATTAAAGTAATAGTTGCTCTTTCCATGAATTTGGGATTTTTGCTACTTTTAATACATCATTAAATGTATCAGTACAGTTGGGCTCAAATGTTCTTGGAGATTTTTATATATTTCAGACAGTAATCCATCAGGGCCAGGTGTTTTATTAATTTTTTGCTTTTTAATTGCTTCTATAATTTCCTGAAGTGTTATGTGCTTATTTAGTATATTTTGGAATTCTTCCAGGAACTTCCGTATATTGGCATTTATGAGGTATTGTCGGATTCTTTCCTCACTAATCTTTTCATCGTATATATAGAGGTTTTTACAGAATTTGTACGTCACATGTTTTTTTCCTTCAGTCTGGTATATCATCTCTCCCACTGCATTGCATAGTTTACTAATCCATCTTTTTGTTTTTTCAATCTATAAGCCAACAATCTCCTGGGTTTATGTCAACATCCTTACTAGCCCTGGTTCCACAAATGGTAAATGATGGTCAGCACTGGGAGTGACTTGCTCCCAGTGCCTTATATACAGGCAATCCCCTTAGCTCCACCCACCATCCAACCAGCCAGCATCTGGTGTCTGTCCCTAAAACCAGCATAGCTGGCCTCTGTCTCCCCACTCCAGCGTTGTCTCCAGCAGTCCAGCATGCAGCCAGGAGCCTCAGCTGCTTGTAGGTCAGGCAGAGGGATTCCCAGGCAAAGGGGAATTCCCCTCCCTTTCCCTTCCCTGAAGTGGCAAGCCCACAGAGCTTGACAGTTTATTTGCCTGTTCAGAAAAAAATTGTCTGATATTTTTTGTGCCAATTCTTCTTTTTCTATAATATTCAGTTTATGTTTATTTAAATCTAATTGTTGTTTTAAATCCCTGAATTGTGGGTTGTTGTTTTTTTTTTGTAGTTCTGTTTCCAATTTTTTATATTCTTCCTGTAGACTTTTTTGGTATTGCCTTTTATTTTTATTTTCATTGGCCATGTATGCAATTGCAGTTCCTCTCATGATTGCCTTGGCCGTATCCCATAGATTTTGGATATTAGTCTCCTCTTTCTTGTTTGTCTGGAAGAATATCCACATTTGTTCTTCCATCTTTTGTTTAAATTCTTTTTAATTTAAAATTGCCTTTTTAAAAGTCCACCTCATTGTTGTCTTCTGTCCTTTCCATTTAATTATAATAGGATTGTGGTCTGCCCATGTATTGGTATCTTTTGTTACATCATCTATATCTGAATTTAATTCTTTCGTTGTTCAGAACATATCAATTCTGGACCACGATTGGTGACGACCTGAATAATATGTGAATTGCTTTACGTTCGGATTTCTCTCCCTCCAAATATCCTGGATGTTAAGTTCCTCTGCCAATTTTTAAAAAGTACCAGGTAGTGTTCTTCTAGTTCCTTTCCTTGCCTTCTCACTTTTATAGTCTAGTTTTCTGTTTACAATTGCATTGAAACGCCAATTAAACAGATATTCTCATTTTCAATGTCACCGATAACCTTATGTAATTTCTTTTTTTTAATACAAGTTTTATTATTTTTTTAATTTTACATCCAGATCTTTATGAAGCAATACAGTGTTTGGGTAGTTAAAAGTAAACAATATCAAATAACAGAATCATTTGTAAATAGCTCAAATTACATCAACAAAAATTCCCTCTCCAATTCCCTTAGTTATAATAACATAGACAAATTAATCAAATTAATACATTTCTAGGTGTAATACAATCAATTAAAAAAAATTTCAAAGTATTTTCACTTATACATAACCATGTCCTGTTTTTGAGTTTTACCGAATTGCAATAAAATGTTCTAAAATAGCCTATAATATATAAATGAAAACTTAGTTTTCAGGTAGCCCACATTTCTCCATTTCAATATATAGTAACTATCCTGTCCAAACTAGATACATTGTTCATTTCAATACATTCTTATTTTATACCACTTTGTTCTGTTTAACATCTTAATAGTATAAATCAGTTCTAATAAGAAGCTTTCTTTTCCCTTAGAAGTCTAAAAATTAAGTATAAATCAGTGTATATCTTTTAAAAATTCCCCTTAAGCCATTAAAAAAGAGAAAAAGAAAAAAAGTTAAGCTCTATCATTGCAACAAGTATATTCCATTTATCCTCTTAATATTTCATCAATTGTTAACATAATATCTTTTATTATGTCATTGCAAAATCTATAATATAATTCAAAGTTATATTCTAATAACTAATCTATTTCATTATATAATAGTTTCCCTATCTAAAATGCATACATATTCTATTTATTATCCTTACAGATGATCTATAATTGACAAAATATGTGTTATTGTTTGTGGCTAATTTTCATTCCCTTAAAAATCTAAATCCTAAATATAAAATCAGTTTACTTCTTTTAACAGTTCCCCTTAGCCCATTAAAAGAGAATTTAAGCATTATTATTGCCAATCCCCACATTTACAACAACAACAACAAAAAGCAATAAATCATTTTTAAATCTAACTCTCACTTTCTTCTTGTGCCAGGCAGACTTCCATATCATTGCCTTCAACTTCTTAAATGTGTCTCCCTTTCTTCCTACACATGTTGTTTGAATCCAGGGAGACCATCCAATTATCAATTTTTGAAAGAAAATGACCCCTTTACAGTCATTAAATTTGGCTTAGATAAGAGGTCATTTCTAATGTTGTAATTATTGTTTGGTTGGTTAGAGTCTTAATGTATTGTATTTGAGGGTCTTTGGCATCCTCCATTTTAATATTGCTTTCTTCAGCTTCTGTTATTTGTTGAATTGTAGGTTTTATAGTTGAGATCAAAGTTTGGGCATCAAGACTCTCAGTAGATTGTAGTTGCTGTGTTTTAAAGTCCCCTATTTTTTTTGTTGATTTCCTCATCCTCTGTTAGATTTTGAGTTGTAAATTCATCAGTTGAAGTCAGAGTCTCATTAGGTGAGTTTATGCTGTCAGATTTGTCTTTAAGTTTAGCTTTTATTTCTGCAGTCATTGCCAAAATTGTATCAAGAATAAGTTTATAGTCAAGTGGTGGGATGTATTCTTCCATTTCTTTAGTATTTTGCAGATAGGCCTTTAGTGGAGGCTAATTTAAGAAAAGCCAGTAAATGTCCACCTCCACTATTCCTAAAAGTTGTTTTCAATGCCAGGTGTTCCCAATTTTTACCTTTAAAGATAGTGTCAAGGGCAACTCTATTACAGCCACATCTCAGAGTAAAAAAAAATGTTTACTTGCTATACCAGGTTTTGCCACAAGATGTCCTCACTTGCATATAGAATCCTTTTTTTAGTTACCTCAAAATTTCAAAAATCCAAAATAAAATAGTTTAATTAATTCTTTTGAGGCTTTAAAGTTATAAATCCCCAGGTAGGCAGCCGCCGATTTTTCGAAAAGGGGGGAGAATTTTCCAAGAAAGTCCCACAGGAAAGAGATTAGGGAAGTAAGAAGGGTAAGGTCTCACCCAAATCCTCCAGATTGCTTCATTGTGCTTAGATGGTGCTGTGGCTTTCAGTAGGGAACGGCTTAGTGATCAGCCATTAACATGGCCGATCTCTTCTTCTTCGGGCCAGAGGAGAACTCCGGATCAAACGGAGGGCTGCCGCCCTTCCGCGATCTCAGGGAGCTGGCCTCTCACAGTGGTCACCCTTCCAGGGTGACTTTTAACCCTTTGCAGGGTCCTCCGAAGGAGTAAGACCGGACGGCAGTGGGAGAGATTCTCCGAGTACGTCCGCCAGTGTTGCGTGCACATACCAGAAGTCAACCGTATGTAATTTCCTATGGAATTGTCTTTGTCTCTTGTTGGAAGCATAAATTCCTACCCATGATGACTTTTTTTTAATCAGGGAAATTTCAATTATCAATATTCTACCTTCTTCGTCCTGATAAATTTGTTTTGCTGGAATTCTATCCTTGACATATATCACTATTCCTCCTTTTTTCTGGTGTGTCAGTGATACAAATTTAGTTCCTAACTTGGGGTAGTTTAATAAATCTCGGTGCTGGTTCTTTATATGTGTTTCTTGTAAAATTATTATGTCTAAGTTTTTCTTACTAAGCTTGTTCAGAATTTTATTTCTCTTAGTCGGGGAGTTTAAACCGTTTACATTTAAGTGATAGTGCTGTTAGTTCTTCCGTATTACTGTCTATATTTTGATCTTGTCGCTCTCATCGGTCTATCTTCTTTGAGTTCTTTAAGTCTGCTTTCATCATCATTGCCATAGTTCGTTTTTTCCCCCTTCTCTCAGTTTCCCATTCTTTGCTTTGTGGTTCTTGTGCCTTTCTATTGTGTCTCTCTGTAGTGTCCTCTTCTCTTAGTTCTCTTTCTTCTAGTTCATCTTCGCTTCATCTTCAGATATAACTGAAAAAAAACTCTTCTGCTTTATTTATCGTATCCAACCTGTATCTTTTTTCTTGCCAGGTCACCAGGATCCCTTCTGGCATCAGTCACCTAAAATTGATATTTTGTCTTATTAATTTCTATGTGATGTGTTGATAGGGCCTTCTTAAATCTCTACCCTCCTGGGGACTTGTTTAAGAACTGTTAATTGTTTTCCTCTGTATTCAGTCGGGTCGTCTCTAGTTCTGTGCAAGATCTCGTCCCTGATTGACTTCTTAACAAATCTAATATGTACTTCCTTAGGTAAGTTGTTTCTTCTCACATAATTTGTGTGGATTTTGTATATTTCATCGATCTCATTTGCCAACTCTTCTTTCCTGATTCCTAAAGCTCTTGCTAACATGTCCATCATCATTTCTGGGAGGTCCTCCCCTTTCTCTTCTTTCACGTTTTGAAAGTGTAGGTAGTGGTCTGTTTTCTCTGTCTCTAGAAAGATAATTCTTTTTTTGCTTGTGAGAGTTTTTCATTCATTTCATCCACTCTTCTTTCTTCCTTATTCGTTCTATCTTCCATTTCTAATAGTTTCTGTTCATTTTTCAGTATTTGTTGTTGGAAGCATTCAAATTTCCCATACATTGCTCTCATCTGCCAGCATCAACTTCCCTTCGTCCAGTGCGCTCCCACAGAGAGGGCCTCCTTAGGGTGCCGTCGGTCAAAGAGTGTCGACTGGTGGCCCCCAGGGGGAGGGCGTTCTCTGTGGGCGCGCCAGACCTGTGGAACCGTTTACCGGTGGAGCTCCGGATGGCTTCCGACCTTCGCTCCTTCCGACGTGACCTAAAAACATATTTATTTGAACAAGCCGGCCTGGTCTGATGGGTTTAGGGGTATTTTAATGTTATTGTATTAATTGTATTGAATTGGGCTGTAATATTTAATATATTTTTTTTAATTTTTGTATGTTGTATTTTATTGTATTGCCCTGCACACCACCCTGAGTCCTTCGGGAGAAGGGCGGTATAGAAATTAAATTATTAAATTAAATTAAATTAAATTAAATCTTCTCTTTAAGCTCTCCAGTATCGTTCCTTATTTCACCTATTTCTTTTTTCAAGTCATCATGGTTTCTCAGCATAACCTCTTGCATTGATTGTAACATCAATTGTAGGTCTTTAAGTGAGCCTGCTCTCTCCCATGGTATCATCTCCTCGATCGACCTTTGCCCTGCTGGGCTTAGTTCCGCTGATGTAGCTTGGGTTATCTGCCTTCTTCCAGTCCCAACTCTTGTTAGGTTGGGGATGCTTGTCATCTTTCGGAGTGATGTCAACCAGCCCTCCCACTTATGTACAATCTTTGTCTTTCCCTCCACCACACCTGAAAAATTTGTTATTTTTCTAGTATTATAATCACTGCTATGTTACAACTTAACAATATTATATTCTGTTACTAACACAATATGAAACCTCTAACACTGGCACTTCTAATATACAGTAATTAACAGTCTAATATATTTATCAATTTCAAATATTCATATTCCACTACAATTCTAATTCGTTTAAATGATAGTATGTAATAATAATATGGCAATTGATTCGCTTAAATATTATAACAAGTATTCAGTTCATTGGCAATACAGTCCAAGTTTTACAGTTAATCTCTTAACAGTTATAAGTGTTAGAGTGTTCAGCAAGGTAGACAGATAAATGGTTTTTCTCACCCTTTTTAAGTTTTCAACCTTTTGTTCCTAGTTAGTCTCTTCCAGTCTTTTCCAGTTCAATCATATAATAGGTTATATTCAATTAATTCTTATTTGCCTGAACCCTCAGATCAGTTACAGCTGTCCTTTTTATTTATTAGAGTAATTTTAGAGCAATTTCTTTACTTCATTCTGTGTGTATTTTTCTTCTTAACTTATAGGTGTCTCTCTTCCCTCATTGCTAGTCAGTCTTATTCAAAATGTCTGCTCTCTCTGCTCAGTCAGCACTTTCACTTTCCAAGTCTTTAACTTTCTTTTTAGCTTTGTTGAAAGAACCCAAAAGAGAAACTACCCTTAGTCATTAATCCTTTTGACTTGTAAATCTATTACTTTAAGGTAAAGCCTCTTTTTTCACCGAAATCTTTATTGCCGCTGTCTCTGTAGCTCTGGGGATTCCCTTCTCTTCTTTTCTTCTTCAAAATTCTCCAGAATGGTTTTACACTCTGGATCACTTGTAAAGGCTCGCTGGGTACTCATGCCACCAGGTTTGTTGTATCGTCATCCTGCTAAACCACCGCTGTTTTTGTCCAGCTGACAGCTGTCATTTCTTCGCGGCCACCCTTCTGGGCCATCTCCTTCTCCCACCTGACCTCTCTGAGGTTTTCTGCTTCTTACGGTTCAGACCGCCATCCAGAACTGTTCTGCTAGGCACCTCTCTTTCAGATCTCCCTCTGAGAGATCTGGGGCTTTAGAAAGTCCACCGGGTACAGGGAAGCGGCTGTGGAATTGGCACGCTTATTTGGAGCACTATCTCAACACAGACATTCCGTTTGGCAACTGGCTCTGCCTCCCATGTGCGTTTGTTGTTTGTTGACTTCAGTTCGGCGTTTAACACAATCATTCCCCAGAATCTAGTAGACAAACTGGGCTTAAATACTCCTTTGTGCAACTGAATTCTTGATTTTCTTTCCAGCAGGCACCAATATGTGCAAATTGGAACAAATACCTCTAATACCATTTTCTTGAGCACAGGTTCTCCTCAGGGCTGCGTCCTAAGTCTGCTGCTGTTCACCCTGTTGATTTGCCACCAACCTTATTGTGAAGTTCGCAGATGATACAACAGTAGTGAGCCTTATTCATGATGACAATGTGGATGTTTACCACCTGGAAGTTGAGGGGTTGGTGAACTGGTGTAAGAAAAACAGCCTAGTTTTAAATACGGAAAAACCAAAGAGATCATTGTCGATTTCAGAAAAGGCAGGCACAGCCACACTTCTCTGTGCATTAATGATTCACCTGTGGAGATGGTTACCAGCATCAAATTCCTGGGTGTGCAGCTAACGAGTAGGCTGGCTTGGTCGCTCAACAATGAGACTGTTATGTATTCACTTATTATTAATGTTATATATATGTGTTAAACAGGGCTGAGGTAAAGCCGCGGCAGCTTTTGACAGCTGTCAAAAGCTGCCGGACCGAACCACGCAGGCGCCAACCGACTGACAGCTCTCGGCTGTCAAAATCACCTGGCAACAGCACGCGCTGCCGATGACAGCTCCGAGCTGTCAAATCCAGCCGGCTCCGATTGACAGAAGCAACGGCGCGGGAAACTGGCTCAGCCCTGATTGGTTAACCTGTTGACAGCTGCTAGTATAAATAGGAGCCATGTTCTTCTGTTGTTTGCCTGGTTCGTAATAAAAAGTTAAGTTGTTTAACTTGCTGTCTCGCCTGCTTCTTGGCTAAAGCAGAGACACTGGTGAAGCGGGCACAGCAACGCCTGTATTTTCTGCATCGCATGAGAAAAGCACCTCTTCCTTCTTCTATCCTTACCACTTTCTACAGGGGGGCGATTAAGAGCATCCTGTCATACAGCATCACAGTCTGGTTTGAAATCATCACTGCTTCAGACAGGAAGGCGGTGCAGAGAGTGGTGAGGATGGCTGAAAAGATCATTGGCAGTTCCCTTCCTCCCATCCAGGTCATAGCACAGAAGCGTTGCTTGAGCAGGGTCCGTAAGATTCTCTGGGACGCTACACATCCTCTTCACAACCTGTTTTCCTTGTTACCTTCTGGGAGGAGGCTTCATGGTATCCGAAGCAGAACATCCAGATTCAGCCATAGTTTCATTGCATACAGCATTAACTTTGTGAACTCTCAAGCTTCCTCCTTCTGTTATATATTCAAGATGGACAGTTTTTAATATTTATTTGTTAAGTATATGTAGGGGTGTGGGTCTATACGTATGTTGTATATAGTATGTTTAGGTGTGTGTCATGTATGTGTTTCACTTTGAGCAGGCAACTAAATTTCATTTTTGATGTGTGCAGTTTTGCCCACAGTAAAAAAAATGACAATAAAGGTTATCTTGTCCAGTTATCCAGCTCTTTCCCCCAAAATATGTTTTTTTTATTAAACTGGTGATTTTTTTTCTTGAGTAAACATTGCACAGATTAGAGCTACAGCAACTTGTATAATCACATATTTTGCTACTCTGAATGTCTGCATTAATTCAACACTGAAAAGGCAGGCATTGGCAGATCAAGGAATGTAACCATCATTCCTTTCCTCACATTACACTTGACCTAGTTAGAATTGGGATCTGAATAAGGACATAAACATTGCTTTAGTGAACATAAGGTTATATATCTTGCTTTCATACTCCTCTGTATTACTTATTTTGGCTAAATATGCATTTTCTTCTGCATTTGTTATTGCTAGATATTTGCTTTAATGCAGCAAGCCTTCTCTACACTCTAACACTGATTACATTATCACTGATTCAGAGCACTGAGTTTAAACATTATTTCAGTAACCTTTCCCAACCAGGCTCACTCTGTGAAATTTATTACATGTAGAGCAAAATCATGGTTACAGACCATAATGTCTTTGTATCTTATCTGACAGATTCTTAATCATATGAATATAGGGATGCTTGGTTGTTACCATTGATGAAAAAATGAATGGACTCATCAGAGTCAATTGACTTTTATTCTTCACAGGACAGTAAACAGATGACGAAGAAGAAAGACTGCATTGTTCTTTCTGTAATATTTTCTGCATCATACCATATTATGGTGCTTGTTGTAATATTTTTCATAAATTATTGGAATTATGGAACATATGACTTGGAAGAGACATATAGATCATAAAGTCCTCAGATTCCTCAGAACAGGAATCCACCAACATCTCTGTTAGGGGGCCATCCAGTCCTTATTTAAAATCTTCCAAATCTTCCAGCTCAAGATGGTATTATTATTATTATTATTATTATTATTATTATTATTATTATTATTATTATTATTATTATTAATCATCACACAGTCAGCCAGATGTTCAGACTGGATTTGGCATTTTTGTTTACCTATCAAGTCCTTACCAAGGACCTGGGATAGGCAGATGTGGATGTTTGATGGTATTGCAGATATCATCACAGGATAGAAGCAGTTCCTAGTAAGGCTGCCTTTTGCAATTGACTAATGGTGAATTTGTCAATGCCAATGGTGTTCAAGTGGTGCTCCAGTTTTTTGGGGATTGCACCCAAGGCACCTAATACTATTGATACTACCCTTGCTTCCCTTTGCCACAGTCTTTCTATTTCTATTTGTAGGTCTTTGTATTTTGTTATCTTCTCCAGTTCTTTCTCATCTATTCTGGTCTCTCCAGGCCCTGCCACGTCCACTATCCAGACTTTTTTATCTTCCTTATCAGCAAAAGTAAGTCCCGGGTATTAGGTTGCAGGTGCTTGTCTGTTTGAATTCTGAAGTCCTAGAGCAGTTTAACTATCATTTTCTATAACTTTATATATTTTATGATCCCACCAGTTCTTGCTTGCAGGAAAATGATATTTCTTGCAGATCTTCCAAAGCACCATTGTTGCTACTTTGTCACGCCGCTGCTTGTAGTTAGTCTGCGCAATCTTTTTGCAGCAGCTTACCAGGTGGTCCACTCTTTCTTCAGCTTCTTTGCATAGGCGGCACTTACTGTCTGTTTCTGTCTTCTCAATTTTGACTTTGTATGCATTTGTACTTAAGGCTTTGTCTTGTGAAGCCAGAATTAGTCCCTCAGTCTCTTTCTTCAACTTTCCTGCACTTAGCCATTGCCAGGTCTTGTTATTATCTGCTTTCCCAGCTATTTTTTTAATGTACTGGCCATGTAGTGCTTTGTCTTCCCATACCTCTATTCTGTTCTTCATTTGGTCTTTCTTGTAGGCCAGTTTGGTCTCTCCAGTAGTCAGTAAGCCTTCCTGATATACTAATTTCAGTGCATCTTCATCATTGCCCTTCAGATATTCTTCCAAAGCCATTTTTTCTTCTTCAACCATCTGATGTACTTGCAGCATTCCAGGCACTCACGCTGCTACACGGCACTTGGCATTTGACCCGCCAAACTGTTTTCTGAGGATATATATATATATATATATATATATATATATATATATATATATATATATGTGTGTGTGTGTGTGTGTGTGTGTGTGTGTGTGTAAGTATTTGTCAAGTCTTTTTAAATACCTTGCTAGTTAAATCTTCTTTCCTGTTTCAGCCTAACCCAAGACTATCCGCAGGCTATAGTCACAACTTACAACAGTTCATTATTTGTGTAAATTATTCAAATTCCTAATAAAGAATTTGGGAGGCTATATATATATATATATATATATATATATATATATATATATATATATATATATATATATATATATATATATATATATTGCTCAAAAAAATAAAGGGAACACAAAATAAGACATCCTACTATTAAATACAGTACATTGTGTTTTTTAAGTGTTCCCACGGGACAAATCTTATTTCCTGTTTCAGCCTAACCCAAGGCCATCTACAGGCAGTAGCCACAGCAGTGGCAGCTCATATTTGTGTAAATTTTTTGGCTTGCTAACAAAAAATAAAGGGAGACAGATATGATCATTTCAAACTTATTTGTTCTCATCAGTCAGCCATACCCTTCTGAGATTTGAACTTGGGCCGACTGCGTCTTAAGCAGTTGTTTTAACCCCTAGGCCACAGGCTCTCTCTCTCTCTCTTTGTTAGCTGAGAAGCAAGGGAGATATGTGTTAAATGTTTGTTAAGTATTTAGAATGCACTTGCTTAGGTCCATATATATATATATGTTTGTATGTAGATCTTTGGTCATTCGGGTATATATATATATATATACCTATAACTATATAACTAACTAACTATATATATATATATATATATAGTTTTATTTGAATGTGATATAGAAACAGACGGAATAAAAATATGTATAATAAATTGGATACAAAATTTCCAAGAATCAGTCACATTACAATTATGACAAAAACTTTGGAATGGATTTATTAAATTCACCCCAAAGTATGATGAGAGGGAGAACTGGTATAGAATGTTTTACAAATAGTATACAAGCCCTCCTTTACACTATCTTGTTTTTTTCCTCATTTTTGCCAAAATAAATAAATCATATGTAATAAGTGGTGGAAATGCCATGAGACAAAAGGAACATTCCACCATAAATAAGGGGTCCTGTTTCATTTCTGCATTTGTACGGAAAACTGCCAGGATAAAAAATTTTTAGCTTTGAAGGGCCATTAGTGTCACAGCATGCAGTGGGGAAGAGGGGAGGAATGTCTTGACATGTTTGGTTATGTCAAGAAATCCCATGAGACATTTTGCAGGCATATGACAAGTTGCCAGGCATCCATGTATGACTGTTCCTTTGCACTATCTTGTTTTTTCTCATTTTTTCTTCTTTATAAATGTGCCACATATAGAGGTTGCAAAATTGTTTTTATGAAAAGAAATTCATAGTATCTCAACTGGATTAGAAGATAGATGATGACAAGATGTAGGCAAACTTCCATCTCTTGCTCTATTTCATTTTTTCATTCCTCTATTTCTTTCTGAGACCATACTGGTAGATATGAATTGGTGAAGATATGTAATGTGGATATATCCTCCAATTTTCCTACACTGACAATTTTATGAGTTAATTTTAACTGAGACTGAATAATTGGTCCAAAATGATTCAATAAATTGATGGATTTGGATTAGTCCTAGTTCTCAAGTCCTAATATAGTACTTTAACTACTACTACTTCTTTTGCCTGAACAAAATGGACTTTAAACAAAGATGTCCAGTCAATATTAAGATTAATTTAGAAGACCAAATATATGCAAGGCAGAGAGTCAGCATCTTTAAGCAACTTTGTAATACAAAAACAGTTCTCTGCAACTGTATGTAACACATAGTTGTGATAGAGGTGACCCAAGCAATTCTATATTCCCACACATTGCAATCATTGTGTGCATGCATGCTGATTTTATCTGGGCCAGGTGCTTATTCTTTATATATTCTATGCAGCAATTCCCAAATCAGTATGATTTATTCAACACAAAAAAGGATGTTATTAAGCAAGGAGTTAAATAGATGGGTGGAATGAAGAATTACTCCAGAATTTCATATTAAATATCAATATTACTTGTGTGTATGAAAATTAGACCAACATTCACAATCTGATATGGTTTGTAATGTGAGTCAGAATCTTTTTTTATTTAATGGAGTGGGGCAATTTTTCCTTGTGCTCTTCATAATGTATTCAGAATTGCTACCTCCATTAAAATCAATAGTTATAGCAAAGCTATAGACAGAGTCCTGGGACTATAGAGTTTTTTGACTGGAGGGAGAACAATTTCCATAAAGTAAGAAGGACTGTGTATTTTGGTAGATGTTTATACAATAAGCTTCTGGCTATACAGAATCTTACTAAACTATGTTGTCTTCAAAGCTATCAGGATTTTTTTTAAAAAACACAAACACAAATAAACAGGATTTGATCACTTAAGTAAAGTGCTGTAGCATGGCTTTTTAAAAAAGTACTGCAACAGCTGAAACATTTAGAAATGGCTACAGCAACTGTATTTTTTTATCCAGCAGTATCTTAGATTCATTAGTAAGCTGGTAAATTCCATTGATCCAAGATGTGGGCCAGAAGAACAAAGTTCCTTTCCAGGGCTTTGCTTCGTTAAACAATCTGAAGGGCTTCTCCAAAGGGCACACTCTTGAATGGGTGGGTTATCTCAACTCAAACCTCTGCCCTGAAATAAACCCACTTTAGTGAGAGAGAGAAGGAAACCTTTCATACTTGTGAGTGAATAATAATAACGGAGGAACAAAAGCACTCTCTCATTCAAAGGGAAGCCTTTCAGAAGCTGACTCCACAGAGATGCAAAGTTTTGAACTACTTGAAGCTGAAGAGAAATGCAGAGAAATAATTTACTCTGGACTTAAAGAAGTGGAGAGCACAACTTCTCTCTTAGCAGATGAATCGACTAATTAGGTGTGTCTATTAGAGACCTGGAAGCCAGGCTGTAGGTTCAGCTATTCCAGTTAAATTTCTAGAAAGATCAAAGGGGCCATCTCCTATTACAGCATTTTCAAATATAGTCAATTGGCAAATGGTGATATAATAACTGCTAACAGCCATTCCCCCATAGAGAAACATTTGTTTCCCTGACATGGTGCTCCTAGACGTTTATCAAAATGATCCTACATTCTCCAGACTAAAACTGGAGACACAGAAGCAAGCTCAGTTAGCATTTTAATTGCCAGTGAAATCTTCTGTGGATTTTTTTCTGCAGGGCATGAAATTAGTGCTATCGGTGTATTCAGAGCCAACTGTTAATTCTTAACATATTTCAAATAGCATTAAAAAGAAAAAGAGAAAAAGAGAAAGGACTATGCTAAAGTACAGACCCTAATATGTATCATGTTATGGGGAGGCTGATTTGGTTATTTATCCTATATCTATTCAAAATTTGAATTACTGTTCCATATAAGTATCTATTTTCATTGACTATGCTAAAGCCTTTGATTGTGTGGATCACAACAAACTGTGGCAAGTCCTTAAAGAGATGGGCATACCAGACCATCTTATTTGTCTCTTGAGAAACCTATATGCGGGCCAAGAAGCAACAGTGAGAACTGGACACGGAACCACTGATTGGTTCAAAATTGGGAAAGGAGTCCGGCAAGGCTGTATACTGTCGCCTTGCCTATTTAACTTATATGCAGAGCACATCATGAGAAATGCAGGGCTAGATGAATCAAAAGTTGGAATTAAGATTGCCGGAAGAAACATCAACAACCTAAGATATGCAGATGATACCACTCTAATGGCAGAAAGTGAAGAAGAACTAAAGAGCCTCTTGTTGCGGGTGAAGAAGGAGAGTGCAAAACTTGGGTTGAAACTAAACATTAAGAAAACCAAGATCATGGCATCTGGCCCTCTCAATTCCTGGCAAATAGATGGGGAAGAAATGGAGGTAGTGACAGATTTTATTTTCCTGGGCTCCAAGATCACTGCAGATGGGGACTGTAGCCAAGAAATTAAAAGACGCTTGCTCCTCGGGAGGAAAGCCATGGCAAATCTAGACAGCACACTAAAAAGCAGAGACATCACCCTGTCAACAAAAGTGCGTATAGTCAAGGCTATGGTCTTCCCAGTTGCAATGTATGGCAGTGAAAGCTGGACCATAAGAAAGGCTGAGCGCCAAAGAATTGAAGCCTTTGAACTATGGTGCTGGAGAAGACTCCTGCGAGTCCCTTGGACTGCAAGGCGATCAAACCGGTCAGTCCTAGAGGAGATCAATCCCGACTGCTATTTAGAAGGCCAGATCCTGAAGCTAAAACTCAAATACTTTGGCCATCTAATGAGAAGGAAGGACTCACTGGAGAAGAGCCTCATGCTGGGAAAGATTGAGGGCAATAGAAGAAGGGGATGACAGAGAATGAGGGTTTTTTTTAATTACATTTATATCCCGCCCTTCTCCAAAGACTCAGGGCGGCTTACAAGCTTAGCAGTAGCCTTCATTCTATGTATATGCCTGCTTGTTAGGGCTTTCACACACACCCCAAGCGGCATTATTACAAAGTCAGCTTATGAGTCACTGAAGCAGTAGGCGTGAGCTTAGATGGACTCCAGAAGATGGTAGAGGACAGGAAGGCCTGGAGGAACATTGTCCATAGGGTCGCGATGGGTCGGACACAACTTCGCAACTAACAACAACAAATAAGTATCTATTTATGTATTTCCTGGCAAGTGATTTATTAGCTATTCTTTAAGGCTTTTGATGCTATAAAATCTAAAGTTTTAAAAGTTAAGCTATCTTCTAAAGATCTGCCCAGAACTACAGACAAGGTGGGTTTTTAAATTAAGTAATATTAAATAAAATTGAATTTTGTTGCTTTTTTTTGAGCTAAATAATGAATGGAAAGTCATAGAGTTTTTATTAAAATATATAGATGACAGTACTCAAGACCCTTAGAAAGGAACATCTTATACACCCCTTGAATTTTTTTGTTTGAGGGGAAAAAATCAGATATGCTTATATGGCTTTAACTTCTTTTTATCTCTGACATCAGCTCACCCTTGCTGAAAGCATAGATTTAACAAAACATTTACTGGATTATATTTTGGCACAGAAACAAAGTATCAAATGCACCCACAGTTAGATTTCTCCCTGGATGGGGCAATTATCAAAAAACAGAAAACAACTCTTTCTCTTCTTCCACTTGCATTTTCACACCATCATTGGTTTTACTCTTCTTGTGTTCCAAATAATTTTGAAGTTGATTGGAGATTGGCATTCAAAAAATTGAAAAATAATGAGAAACTTTCAGAATCTAGGAACAAATTACTTACAATGCAGATTATATATGATTATAAGGAAATGCAGTGACATTTTACCGAACTTTTGTGTAAAACGTTACATACAAACATGAACACGAAATGTCTGGTTGTGTGTCTGTATATATCTTGTTTTACTTTTGGTGACAATACTCCCTATCTGAGGAGGATTGAAGCTGATGTTTTCTGATGAGCCTTCATAGCCTAAAAATATATGAACACCATTTGTTACAGCAGAGCTTACTGAATCTCTGTGGTCCTTCATCCTTTGTATGATCATTTGCAGGTGAAATAAATGAGGACTTCCTCTGTCTCAGAAATGCTGCTGTACAGCAATCAATTACAGAGTTTAGTGCATATTCTGTTAGAAGATGGAAAAGGTAATAGATGAACAAACCTCAGTGTACTAACGAAGTAGCATCATATGGCTGAAATAGTAATTTTTGTCAGTAATCCTGATCCAATGCTCTTCAGTTTATATGTCCCCTGGAATCTTGCTTTCTGTGTTATGCAAGAACATCCTGAAACACTTGAAGGTCGATGTGGGTTCTGGCCAGACAAGCACTGCTTTTGTCTTAAACTCCAGTCATAATACTTGAGAAAATATCCAGGACCAATCATGTAACACATAAGCTTATCTGTTCATTGCTTGCTCAATGTGGCATCATGCATTATGTAAACAGAGCAATAACTAGGTATTACTGAGAACTTCAGAATGTAGGACCTGGCCCATGTTTGCATGTACTCTCAATAGTTTGACTATGATACACAAGGTGTAACTAGAAAAGGTATAAGGTCTTATTTATTTATGAAATTTGTTTGCTGCCCATCTTACTGCAAAGTGACTTTTTAAGTCATCAAAAAACAAGTATCAGTACCATGAAAACACTAAGACAAGAGGGCAGAGATCTCTTGGGTAAGATCCTCTGCTTAAAGTGAAATGATCACTTGCTTTCTCTGGCATTAGAACTATCCTGATATTTCTCAAGCAGCTAGGATATTATGGATGTAACCGCTGGTCATATGAAAAGAGAAAAACGCTGGTCATGATCACATGAAAAGAGAAATGTTGGCTCATTATGGTATAGGGTTTCCTGCCTGAGCAGGGGGTTGGACTAGATGACCTCCAAGGTCTCTTCCAACTTATTATTATTATTATTATTATTATTATTATTATTATTATTATTATTATTATTATTATTATTATTACTCAAATGAATGGTAGGTAACTAGTACTTTCCAGAGATTTCATAATATGATATTCACCAGCTCCAGCTCCTACAGCTAAGGGTAAGAGACTATCAATGGTTCACTCCAACATATCTGGAAAGCACTAGCTGGTTTTCTCTAATAATAGAGCTCTCCCACACAACAATCTGGTACTATGATCAAATTACCTTTAACCCACCTTAGTGCCATCACACTTTTTCCCATATTGCTCTTAGCTACTAATTTCTAAACAACTCTGAGAGGGCTTTATAATCTTCCCACAATGGAGCCTCATTTGTGCCGTCTAACTCAGACTTCACCACATCATTAGGCTGCAATTTCCCATTTTGTGAACTTAAAGAAGGATGGCTCAGCAGGCAAATGGATCTCAGTCCAGGCAAATTCTCTGAGGCTTTAAGGAATAATATATTTAGAGTCAAGTGCTGCACACGAGCCACAAGTGGCAGATAACATGGTGTGACCAGCAGACACATATTTCTCTGTATGTATAAGTAGCCTTAAAGTTTTCAGGGCTGTTGACGAAAGGTTCCTTTTGTAATGTTGGACTCACACTCATAATCCAAATTAACCATTGATAGACAGTCAATGCTGAGAAATATTTCTCATAAGATAAGGGCATTTCCCCATCACTATCACCACCTCTTTTGAAAAATGCATGAGCAGCCAGCTGAGAAAATAATCTACCATAGAGAGCCAGAAACCCTGCTTGTATAAATACATCTGTGAGCATAATAATCATTCCATTTTTTGTTATTAGGGGCTGCATTGTGGGTCACTGAAAACCACATTCATGTTGGCCCTTTGTGGCATAATGCCAGAAGCCTACAGCAGATGAAATAATGACATATATCAGGAAACAAAATGAAATCCAAACAAAGAAAAAAGAAAATGGAAGAAAAATAAAGAAATACAAATTCTGAAGAGGCTACGCCTTGAAAAGCAGCAACAATCAGCATCAATTAAAGATTGAAACTGTGTAAAAATAAAAAGTTAGAAACCGAAGGAGCTTGGGTAAGAAGAAAGAAAAATATTATAAAGTTGATTGATAATACAAGTGAACTAGATTCCTACTACAAGATGGCATATAACCCTCCAAATGAAGAGTGTTTCTAAAACAATCTTTTGTGGCCTACTGGGAGTTTTACTGTTCCTGAGTTTGCAAGAAATGAAGCGGGGATAACTGTTGGTTCAACATATATTCATAAATGCTTGGCTAGGTGATTTTCAAGCTCTGTAGATTGGCTATAACAGGGCAAGGAATTTTTTTTACTCAGCGATAAGTCCTACTAAATATAATTGGAATTATCTTTAATGAGTTTGAAAGTAAGGCCAGCAACAACTGCAGATCCATATATCCAGTAAATAGTAAACAAGCAGTGCTGCTCACTTCATCCCTCATAGTGTTGGGATGACTTATTTTAATGGTAGCAGGTATCAGAATGAGACAAGCATCCCTCTGAGCCATCACAACCTTTGCTTCACTTTCCATAGCATCCCTGAACCCATGTTCACACATACCAGTGGTGGTATTCAGCCAGTTCGCACCAGTTCAGCAGAACCGGTAGCTTTTTTTTTGTTGTTGTTGCCCAGGCCCAGAATGGACTTCTGGAAGCAGCATCTACACAGAGAACTGGTTGTTCACATCCCACCACTGACACATACCCTTCCCAAACTGTGCCATATCCCTGTGCACATTCCCAAATGCCCACCACATCTTTTATGAGCCCCTAACCCCCCCTCACACACACACACACACACACACACACACACACACCTCTGTGCAACGTCCCCAGCCCATTATTTTTTATTAATTCAGTGAGAAAGCTGGCAGGAAGCTTAAACCTAATGTGGCAGGAAGAAAAAACAAGGGGAGAGAAGGATTGAAGAAGAAAGAAGAGAAGGGAAAGGAAGGAAGGAAGGAAGGAAGGAAGGAAGGAAGGAAGGAAGGAAGGAAGGAAGGAAGGAAGGAAAGGAGGGGAGGAGATTGCTTATCTAATTCTGACACAGAATTTAATGCAACTTAGAAAACATTTATAGATTACAATTTTGCAAATGTATACAAAATTGTATACAATATGTATTATATTATTTTTTAGCTCATCTTTATTATTTTTATAACTAACAAAAGGCAGTGAACATATCAAGTATTCATTTCTCCTCCTGTTTTTTCTCCCACTAAAACAGGGGTGTCAAATTGTCCACCCCATTGCCGGCAATGGGAAAAAAAGTCACAATACGTCGTGACATGTCACGTGACATCACGCATTTGACACCCGTGCACTAAAACAACCCTGTGAGGTGGCTTGGGCTGAGAGAGCGTGACTGACCCAAAGTCACCCAGCTGGCTTTCATGGCTAAGGTGGAACTTGTAGTTTTCTGGTTTCTAGTCTGGCACCTAAACCACTAGACTAAACTGGATATGTTGCATTTTGAAGTCTGAATTTCTTTTAGCAGGAAACTATACTATATATTTGAATCATTAAATAACAATTTAATGTTTAGGCTTGATAGGAACCTTGATTAATAATTAATTATGATTAAGCGCCAGAGTATTATATTGTTATTTCTTACTTTTCTGCTCATTTTCTTATTTCTGTATTTTATTGTTTTGTTTTTATAAGTTTGGTGGATATGTGACAAAGTATTCTGAATCCTGAATTAGAATTCTGAATCCATGTTATACTGGGAACTTTATTTAATTATTAAATAATGATTTGATCCTATAAAGGAAAATGTCTGTAGCTCAGGGTTGAAATAAGGGGTGCTTGGTAGTCTCTGAGCTTGGTAGTTTTCCTGCATACATTTCAATATCTAAACTAGGTGACACCATCAGTGCTAGAATTAGCAGTGATGATGTTACCTATGTGGGGTAATGAAACATCTGTAAGAAAACAACCAGACTCAGAGAACACCAAGGACCCCAATTTGTTCCTAATAGTGGTTCTGAAACTGTCAATTAATACAAGAAATTTTAATATGCCATACAGATCTAATGTTACATTAGATTTTTTTAGTTCAATTTTATACAGTTTGTAAATCTCTTTTCTACTTTTTATTTTTCCCCCTCTGTATTTCATCTTAGCAACATCTTTAAATAACAAAATAAATATTTTTACAAAATATTGTTCTGGCCTATGTGTGTTAGCAACTTGGAATCTTCTCTAATACAAAGTTTATACCTATGATATTAACACATCATATTCAGCTTTGAAATCTCTGTTTGTCACTTATGATTACACATTTGCTACAAACCAATTTGTAGAACTGTCAGTGTTGATGCTGAAAGTCACCTGCCACATCAAATATTGAATTCTGTATTGTTGCCACTTCATAATATTTTAATACTGGAAGTGCTCCAGGACCTGCCAATCTAGGCTGTTTAAATTCTGATATTGATTGCTCAGGATCCTAAGCCATCTTATGAATTAAACTGGGTATGGAAGGGTTGACCAGCTGACAAATTCTGCCAAGAAACAGTGAAACTATCTGCCCACAAAAGGTGCTTCTTGTGGGGAATGTTCTTTTTCCAAAAAAAGATAATCAAAGCATTCTAATCACATTGCATGTAGCACAGCCTGAAATATTATAAGTCTTGCCTTATATGTTTGCAATCCAGAAAGTAACTTGGACATTGTAAATAAATAGAGCAGATGCCAGGCTACTCAACATAACCTATGAAGCTTTGATGAAGATTCCATATTGAATTTGCAGGACCTTTTCAGACAAAGAAATTGCAATAGCGAGTCTAGGACAACTCGCTGGATAACTCGCCAAGGCCAACTCACAGGACAATTCACCATGGGACAAGAGTTATTAATATCAAAGAAATGTTGGAACAGAATTATTAAAGAAAGGATGCAAAAGGAGAGACAAAATGAAGTGTAAATGCAAAAATTAAAATATTTTTAACTTATTTTAAAAAATTAAATTAAATTGTTGAATTGTCCCATGGTGAGTTGTCCTGCAGTGAGTTGGCCATGGCGAGTTGTCCCATTCTCCCTAATAGCAGTGGATTTTTATTCAAAATATCTGAAAGTGGTTTGTGTGGCTGGTGAAATTATTGCAGCTCTGTAACAATTATTTGTAATATATGATTTGCCAGACTTTGTGTCTCAAGCAGTATATCTGCATTTACAACCATTTACTTTATGGATTTTATGGATGGTAATTTTATCCAAGTCATCATAGTTGCTCCCAAGGGAATGATCAGATTGAACAAATGATTCAGAAAACCAAAGATTGTTAGAGGAGACAGAGAACACATCTGGCCAGGTTCCTATTTGAACAACATGTTATTCGTTTCCCAATAAAAGGAGTCAGTCCTGCCATCTTGATAATCAAATAAAAGCCCATCTTTTCTTTGTCCACTGGCCCCGAAACCTTGCCAACTTTGATAAGTCTTCTTCAAACAACCTCACCAAGTAACTTCATACATATCAGTAGACTTTTCAAGAAGAAGGATCAGACATCCACATTACTTCAGCTCAGTATTTGGCAACGAAAATACCTGTGGCAACATAAATAGGAAATATAATAAATAAGGAAATGGTGCCTCTCGGGATTTTTATGACTATGGGAAGCACTATTATTCATACTTCGTAAAGGCAAATTTGTTTCTCCTGATCCCCTTCCATCCTACCCTCATGCCACAGTATTGTCTCTCTTTTGAAAGATAGAGCCACAGTTTCTAGAAAGAGAGAGAGAGATGATGATGATGATGAAGAAGATGATGATGATGATGGAGATGAAGATAGATAGATAGATAGATAGATAGATAGATAGATAGATAGATAGATAGATAGATAGATAGATAGAGATAATGATAAATAGATGATAGATAAGACAAAGAAAATACTGAGTAAAACTACAGAATACAATTATCTTTCAACCACTGAGTGACAATCAGAAAGTGAAAAATTGATTAGATTTTACATCCAGATCCAGTGCAAAAACAATGTAATTAGAAATCCTCTTCAAAATCTACTACTAAAAGTGATAATTGTGGATCCAACATGCAATTCCAAATGAGATTGGCTGGTCCCTTCAAGCAATTTTCTAGACAAGGATACAGCGCATGATAACAAAAAGCAGCAACAACCACAAAAAGCCCACACAACTGGTAGAGTAGGAAAGAGCAGAATGTAGTAATTCCTTTATCCCTCAAAAGTCTCCTGGCCCAACTAGGTTTTCATGTTATTTTTTCTTCCCAATATGGGCCTTCTTTCACAGCAGTCAATCAAATTCAACCATAATTTGACTTTTAAGGAAAGCTTCCAAACTTTAAGTTATATTGCCATATTTAAATTTACTCATAGAAAAAATACGCACACTTAAAAATAAAAAACACAATTACTGTATCTTTATTTAAGTTCAAAAATATAATATGGTAACCTCATCTTGCACAAGCCAAGGCTGTAAAATAATTTTAACAACATTCATATGGCATGCTGATCTTTTCAAAGCATTTTGGAAAGGCAAATGGCTCCATGAATATGCCAGCAAACATCAAGGTCCTGAATCTGCAAGATTTTGTACAGTAAAATATCTTTCACTTTACAAAAGTTATAATATATAAAAACAGACCAGTTTCAACTCAGGATTCAAAACCATGTAGCCCATGAAATATTTTAGTAAGGAATAATTTAAGTTTGTGTGTGGTGATAATGTTGTAATAAAATTATATCCTTTTTGATCACTACTCTACATCTCCTTAAAGTCTTAATGAATTTTAAAGGATTTTTTTCTATATGAAAGAACATGCTTCACTATTACAGCATCATTGTAATGTTTATATATTAAGGAAAGCATGTCCCCAAATTAATTCCATGCATGCACTTTAACAAAGTGCATATTAAAGGTAAAGGTTCCCCCGCACATGCATGCTAGTCGTTTCTGACTCTAGGGGCTGGGGCTCATCTCCGTTTCAAAGCCAAAGAGCCAGCGCTTGTCCGAAGACGTCTCCGTGGTCATGTGGCCAGCATGACTAGATGCCAAAGGTGCATAGAATGCTGTTACCTTCCCACCGTAGTGGTCCCTATTTTTCTACTTGCATTTTTATGTGCTTTCGAACTGCTAGGTTGGCAGAAGCTAGGATGAGTAACAGGCGCTCACTCTGTTTGTTTGCTTTTTATTAAAAAGTTTTATAAAAGTTACAATACAAACCCACCCCCAAACCACCCCCTCCCCTCCCCCACTTCCCAGAACTGAATACAGGGTTACAAAAATAACAATCAAAATATAAATAACATTAAACAACTATATATGTAACCAAGTTCCTAACGCACTTTAACTCCCCTTTAACATGAACACAAACAAGATAAAAGTAAACATAATAATAATAAGAACATAAAAACAAAATAATATCCATATTCTTAAACAATACTAATAATAAAAATAATAAAATATAATAAAAACTAATAAAAATACCATAAAACATACTAATATTAATAATATCATTCTATAATTCATTCATAAGCTAGATGAAACTTTTTAGTCCCATATTTGTTCTGAATATAATCTATCCATCTTCTCCAGACCGAAATGTATCTTTCTTGTGAAAGATCCTTCAAATAAGCAGAAATCTTAGCCATTTCTGCCAGGCGCTCACTCTGTTACATGGCACTCGGGATTCGACCCGCCAAACTGCCGACCTTCTGATCAACAGGCTCAGCGTCCTAACCCACTGAGCCACCGTGTCCCTTGACGCGGTGCATATTAGTCCAGAACTAATACTAGGACGCAGTGGCTCAATGGGTTAGGACGCTGAGCTCGTTGATCAGAAGGTCGGCAGTTTGGCGGGTTGAATCCTGAGTGCCGTGTAGCAGAGTGAGCGCCTGTTACTTGTCCCAGCTTCTGTCAACCTAGCAGTTCGAAAGCACATAAAAATGCAAGTAGAAAAAAAGGGACCACTACGGTGGGAAGGTAACAGCATTCCATGTGCCTTTGGCATCTAGTCATGCCGGCCACATGACCACGGAGACGTCCTCAGACAAGCGCTGGCTCTTTGGCTTTGAAACGGAGATGAGCACCAGCCCCTAGAGTCAGAAACGACTAGCACACATGTGTGGGGGAACCTTTACCTTAATACTGGACTGTGCAGAAAAGGATAGATTTACACTGAAGATTAAAGAAAAAGAAGACATAGAATATTTTGAAATATGGGATGTATTTTATCAATGGCTGGAAAAACTGGGTAGAGATTAGGAATTTAATGTGTATTATTAAGTAAAACAAATGGACCCAGACAACCCATTGTTTACTAAGCACGTATGAATTGTAAATGTAGAAAACTAATAAAATATTATGAAAAAAGGTACATATTAGAAGAAATGTGTCTCCTAAACATGAAACAAATGTAAGATATTGTTTCAAGGCATTCTAAGCCTTGGGCACAGCTGTTTCCTTTCCTCTTTATTTCACCTTATGGGAAAGGTAAGGCAGAAAAACTCTTTAAGGTGCAAAACCAGGGCTTGGGGAGGAGGTGGAACTAGGGCAGGGGTATCAAACTGCCGGCCCACGGGCCGGCAGCATCATACAGAGGCCGCGCCTACCCCAGCTCCGGCAATGCAAAAAAAAGTCACTATACATCGTGACACATCATGTGACGTGGCGAGTTTGACACCCATGACCTAGGGAGATGAAGAAAGCATCACAGTCCAAATGTGAAAGCGTTTCAGGTCAGATTTACAGCAAAGCATTAACTTTAGACCTAATATATATTTCTAACAACAGCTTTGGAGCCCACATAGATCTTGGAGGCATTTTATTTAGAAAATAGTATGGTTAGAAATGGTTTGATATGAAACTATGTCCATGTGCCAGAGTGGGATGAGGGCGGAAGCAAAATAACGAAAGTTGGTGGAGACCATTTTGATAAACACGTATTTAATAACCAAATCAACAATTATGATGATGATGATGATGATGATGATGATGATGATGATGATGATGCACATCTCCAAATATGACCATGAGGTTGAGGGCAAGTGGAGAACATATTTGGACATGAACTGTATGGAGCCAAGAGAAAGGAAAAGTTACAGACAAGAGAAAGGCTTGTTTTGGAAGATGGTTTAAATGTGGTTTTATAGCTATTTCCAATTACAGTACTCGTAATGAGTGAGACAACCCTTACAGCTCAGTCCTTCATATGATTCAAGCTTTGCTAAAGCTTGTCTTAAATTAGGGAGGTTGTGGAAGGTAATCTTAAGACCAAGATTAATTCTAAATATTCTTCATTGACAATGGTTTAAGCATGTCTCTTTATTTCTCCTCAGCTGTTTTCTTCTTAGAAAGAGAAGGAACTGATGTTCACAATGGTAAAAATGAATGTTTTCTACATCTCTTAACACCAAGGGATTAAATAGCAACTCTGAATTAAAATAAAGTCTGTCAGGTGCAGAGTGTATTTGAGTTGCTTGGCAACCTCACAGACAAAATCCATGGCTACAAGGCAGCAGATGGAAGACTGAACAGAGATATTCAAAGATTAGGAAAAGAAAGCAGAGTGGCCATCCTGCATTGCTGTGAGATTTTCAAAAAGATTCTTGAAAAATAATGTTCAGTCTTATTTAAATGTTGAAAACATAGGTTTTAAGGTGAACTTTTGTTAGCAGAGATTCAACATGTCAAAAAGCTTCTAATATGGATCTTCTGGTATACTATACATTGAGCTTTTCTAATATAGAGAAGATTGGTATTATAGTATTCAACTGGGTTGACATCAAGGCAAATGGTTCTGTCCTTCATAACATAATAGGCTGCCTTTTGGGCTTGTCAGAAAAAAAATCAAGACCAGGATCATAAGATTGAAACCTACCTCTTTTTACATGCTTTGGTCACGGCAGCCCTTTGATCATGCTGTGTGTGGGGGGTTTGTTCCTAACAACCCACCCATTCCAACCCCTTCCTCCATGGAAAGATCTGGCAGAAAAATTCTGAATCTAAATTAATGGATAGTAATAGCAATAGCACTTAGACTTTAAGCCCTCCCTAAGCGGTTTACAGAGTCAGCATATTGTCCATAACAATTTGGGTCTTCATTTTACCAACCTTGGAAGGATGGAAGACTGAGTCAATCTTGAGCCAGTCAGGACTGAAGTGCTGGCAGTCAGCAGAGTTAATCTGCAATACTGCATTCTAACCACTTTGCCACCATAGCTCTGAATACTGAATACTTATACTGAATAGCTCTAAAAATACTTTGGGATCAGAGGGCTGAATCTTAGCATGCTTTTTTGCTTTTGATCTTTACCTCCTCAAGATGAAGCGTAGTTTTGTTAGGCCATATCCAATCTATCATTAATGCAAATTACCGTTCAGATCTTACAATGACTTTTTGGCATGTGATGGAAAGGAGACAGTACATGGTGATTGCATGTGCAGCAGCAGTTCTCCAGAATAACTTCATTAAATTCGACAGGAGATAGGTTGATCCATCCCTGAACCCTAAAGGTTCTAGTTCAGCATAGAAACAGAACTTTTGGTTTAGATTGGATCATCTTATCACTCATGCCAAAATCTCCTTATATGTTTATTTCCTTCTCAGGAGAAATATTGAGCTTCCCAGAAGTATATGACAGATGTTTCCCCAAAAAAGTCCTTGCAAGATATAATAGAACTAAGATTTCACTTGTCTTCATCTTGGCATAGAGTAATTCATTCATTTACTTAAAGAAAGGAGTGAGGCCCTAACACCAGGAAAAGATTTAAGTCTTCCCATAAGCACCATATTTTTTTTCAGTAACAATCCTCCATAGAAGTCTCAGGTAAAAATCTTCTATGAGTACAAATAACTGATTTTTCTCCAAAGGAAATAGAAGGTATGTAGGGCAATGCTATACAATAGGGGGGAAACACAGTGGGAAGGGGACTAAAATAACTAGTGTTTTTGGACTAAAGCAGGAAAGACATGCAAATATGCACTCATCTGTTCTTAAAAGCTTAGCCTGAGGCTCCCTACTCAGGGGAGAAGATACATCTAGCAAAATACACTGTTTGTAAGCTAAAGTCCTTTAGATGTCAGTTAAATATGCATGCATGTATTTAAAGCATAGTTACCTGCATTCTTTTCTTCTGAAAATTATTTCTTTGTAATTTCAATATTCATGGGAATTGACGATGCCATGGGGATACAAAATGAAACTCAGTCTTTAATGTAAGCAATATGGTAAACAGTACTCTAGGGAAGAGTTTCAAAAGTGCATTTAATTGCATTTTCCGCTTCTCCTAACAACAAAGGATTAAGCTAGAATGAAATGTAATGGAACCAGTTCCTCTCCATCTATTTGAGAAAAGAGGGAGGAAGTTTAGCGAATGATGTTGTTAATATCCTAGGAGAAAGCTAAGTCTGCCTAAAAGAAAAGAAAAAACCATCCAGGCCTATTATTTTTACATATGGATTTTTCAGTTAGAATTTGAAATCTAATTAATATATTATCTTACCTAACCCCCTAGAAAAATTAATGCTTTGTGTATCTGATAGTTCATAACTGTTTCACTGAGAGTGAGTGACACAATATTTGATAATTTATTATCACCATATTTAAGTAAGATTCTCATCATGCCTGCCTTTCTTTCATTCATTTACTGGGCAATTGTTTAATGGAGGCAATAGAAGCCAAGCTAGGAAATAAAAGATCTATTTGTTTCATTCTCCTCTTTCCAGATTCCTGGAATATAGAAAGCTTTCTGGCATTAGCAAGTCTAAGATCAGAAACAACTTGTGCTGAAATATAAAAATCTCACTTAAAATGCTTCTTTCACCAAAAGTTCAGAAGCTAAAAACATTCAGAAGCTGAAACCGTATGAACAGAATAATGTGCATAACAGCTTGGAGTTTCACCAATAGATTTTAAAGAAGAAAAAGAATTTTGATAGCAGTATTAATGGTAAGTTGGTTTAATAATGGAATGGCAGGCTTTCAGGGCATGTAAACCCCTAGCTGACTAGCCAGTGCAGAACTAGGGCTGTAGTGAGGTAGGATTCTTTATGTTTTTAATATATGGTGTAAACAAGTCAGATGATACCCTCCAGATTTTAAAGACCATGACTTCTACATTCTGGAAAACTGGCTATGGTAGCTAGTAATGGGAACTGAACACTCAGGTGGAAGTCACTTAGTAATTTGTGACTTAAGGATTGACAAGTGGGCTCATCTATGTTTTTATAATTGAATCAAGAAAAAGAATCAGAGTGTAGGGTAGCTTAAAGCCAAATTACACATTACACTGAGTGGGCAGTGCATAAACAGAGCTCAGTGGAGTGAATTACAATTGAACAACATTCCAGAGGTCCTCAAGAAGGGGAAAAATAGTCTTTTCTTTTTTAAAAAATCTGAATACTATATATGTATTAGGAGTGTTCATAATGAGTGTTAATGTGACTGAAAGAAAAGTGATAAGTCTTTGTTTTCATTTATACTAGAATTCTGCAAAAAAAAGCCATTTTTGTCCTGGCTTACCTTGTACTTTTCAATTCTTACCAATCAATATGTTAGCTGGTCGAACATTATGGTAAAGGGAGTCTTCTGAAGAACATCAGGTTTTTGTCCGCAACTGTTTTTACTGGGCATTATTACTGATACTACTGTTGTGGACATTAAGCTGATGTTGAACTTAATTACGGCAGTGAGACTTTTAGTAGCGCAATATTGGAAGAAGGAAGAACTGCCGACTATAGAAGAATGGACTTTAAAAGTCTCCAATCTGGCGGAAATGGCAAAGATTTCAGCATACTTGAAAGATCAATCGCAACAGAGATATATTGTGGAGTGGAGAAGATGGATTGATTATATCCAGAATAAATATGGGACTAAAAAGTTTCATCTAGCATTTGAATAAGTACTTATGTGATATTTATATTGCTTGTAGTTATTTTATAAGAGTTAAAGTGCAATAGATTTATTTTTTTTTATTTTATTTTAATTCCATTTATATCCCGCCCTTCTCCGAAGACTCAGGGCGGCTTACAAGCTTAGCAGTAGCCTTCATTCCATGTATATGCCTGCTTATTAGGGCTTTCACACACACACACACCCAAGCGGCATTATTACAAAGTCAGCTTAATTGCCCCCAACAATCTGGGTCCTCATTTTACCTACCTCGGAAGGATGGAAGGCTGAGTCAACCTTGAGCCTGGTGGGATGTGAACCTGCACTAATTGCAGGCAGCTGGTGTTACTTAAGGTAGACTATGATTGCTTGTATTTTTATACCCTGTATTGAGCTCTGGGAAGTCGGGGAGGGGGGAGGGGGAAGGGAGGGAGGTGTTGGGGAGGGTTGGGGAGAGGGGAGGGAGTTGGGACGGGTTTTGTCTTTTTAAAAAATGTATTGTAAAACTTTTCAATAAAAAAAAGAACATCAGGTTGAAACATTCCCCATTTCTGAATTCACTCTAAATTCCATTCATTTTCTGCCTGTACTCATGCCGGTTTTTTTTTGGGGGGGACACGAATTATGGCTTTAGCAATTGGGAGATTTAGAAGCCATAATGTTGTTCTTCGAAGCACCTTTCCTTGGAAATAGAACAGGACTATAAAACACTTCTCCTGAGGCAAGCAAAGTCACAGCGTGAAATACTTATTGGAATTGGCTCATGAGTTAGGGCTTTTTTTCTCTCCTTGGCCTCATTTTTAGGATAATGCACTGCTGAGCACTAGCACTTAGGGTAGCTCTAAATCTACCGTAAGACAATATCTTCATTAGGTCTAATGAACATGTCACAAAACAGAGAGCAAACTTTTGAATTCTTTGGAAAACTTCCTCAGGTTGCATGTTAAGCAGAGTAGGGAGAAGAAAAGAAAAGGGGAGACACCAGAGCTGTCCTTTTCAAATATTTGCTTGGTCTTTTGGACATAATGATGTCATTATCCTTGCTGATAGATGTTCTGATGTTCTGAGAATGACAAAGGAGAAAGTTTTGAAATGCATTCAGCTGAAAAAAGGGCAGAACCCATATTAAGACCCATCTCATGGGAACGATGAACAGACTGCATCATTTATCTGTCTGGTACAAAATTATGTCCCTGGAAAATATCCCAAACCAAATCATATATTCAAAACTTTTGAGAAGTATGGAAAGCTATACATCAGAGTTTTTAGACCATCTGGGTTTCCATCCCCCAATTTTTAAACAATAAACAAGGTAAAACTATTTTCTAGTTCTCCCTACTGTTTTCACATCTACAGATAGTCTTCAGCTTATAATCACAATTGGGACCAGAATTTCTGTTACCAAGTAGGGCAATTGTTAAGTGACTCATGGCTGATTTCATAAACTTTTTTGCCACAGTTGTCAAGTGAATCACCACAGTTGTGAATCATGTGGTCATTAAGCAAATCTGGCTTCTCCTATTAGACTTTGTTTGTTGGAAGCTGGCTAGGAAAGTTGCAAATAGCTTTCTTATGATCCCAGGATGCTGCACGCTTTGTAAATAGATGCTGGTTACCAAGCACCCAAACTTTGATCATGTGACCACGGAGATGCTGCAGAAGTTGTATTAGCAGTGATAATCAGTCATAAGTCACTTTTTAAAGTGCCATTGTAATTTTGAACAGTCACTACATGTAAATCAAGGATGCTAATACACCACAGTAATGATGAATATGTCTACATAAAAAACCCCTCTCAAAACCAAATCAAGCATCTCTTGGATTATCGGCAGGAAGGACAAGGGAGACGCGTCTTCATTAACAGGTTGTTTATTCAGTTAGCCCGGACAACAGAACAGGGAAAAACATGCCTTATATAGGCAGCTGTCAAACGGGTCAGCAAATCAGCTGGGCGCGTTCTCCCGCCAAGAACAGGGGGCCAATCGGTCAGCTGTTAGGGCAGAATCTCCCCAGAGACAACGCTAGTGTGTTAGCCAGGCAGGGGATCCCGTCAGCTGGTTTTGGCGCGCGGCCGGCGTTTTGACAGCTCGCCGCCGCTACTGCGCATGCGCTAACTTTGACAGCTCGCGGCGGCCGCCGGGCTTGCCGCGGTTTTGACAGCTCAAGTGGTAATGCGCATGCACGCCGTTTGACAGCTGTCAAACGGCCGCGTGTGCTTGTAGGCCGCGTGGGCGGCTGCGCATGCGTAGTCTTTTGACAGCTGTCAGTGCGGCCGCGTAAAAAGCGGCCTATGACAGCTGTCATTCTGTTGTGAATATAATGCATCTCTGGTGCTTGCAGAGATTTGAGTGCTAGTAATGTCTACTGGCTCTGGCTGCTCCAAGCTGACCAATAACAAATTGTTACTTGTACCTTCCCATAGCTTATGAATTTACAAAAATTCCTGTTTTTTCCTTTACATAATAACTTAGTACAGTAAAGTTATCCCTGTCCCACAACCATCTATTTATTAGATGCCTTTGTGGAGGCTGCTGTGAGGGTCATGGTGAGAGAGAAAAATCAATTGTTAAAAAATGTAACACATGACTTCAAAACTTCAAAGGCTTTTACATATGATGGCATAATTGCAAACTTGCATTTCGAAATATGGTTCACAAATGTTTCACTGGGAGTGAGTGATAACTTACGCAATATGTATAATCTATAGTCCAGGATTACAGCAGATCATAAGGAGTCACCTTTAGCACCCTGGGGTGATCAAATGTCTATCTAAGAAGATTAGTAGGCATGAAATCATACAGATGTATGTTTTATCCTAGTGCAAATTCTTCAGTACAATGTTAGGCTTTTATAGTCTCTTGAATAATGCGCTTCAATTGCTGTGCCCCATAAAAAGGCAAAACAAGCAAATTGTAACCTAGTGCTTTTAACTCACTTTGATCATTCCTAAGAAAATGAGAAAGGTAAGATTCTGTGAAATTTGCCTCTTAAAGCCTCAGTAAATTTGGCACCAGGTATGGAGCTGACACTGATCAACTCAAACCAGACATCTAACTGACAAATCAACTTATTAGTATTGCTCAATCAGTTGTTTTTCCTGGCCCTTAGGACCACCATATCATATTGGCACATTCTTAATGCTTGGGGAACACACATCAAGTCCCACTGAAATTTCATTAATTTTTCTTGAACCTCCATTCAATCTAATTAAACAGCAATGCAATTCCTAAAAGACAACAACAACAACAACAACAACAACAACAACAACAACAACAACAACAATAATAATAATAATAATAATAATAATAATAATAATAATAATAATAATAATAATAAAGTTGGAAGGGACCTTGGAGGTCATCTAGTCCAACCCCCTGCTCAGGCAGGAAACCCTGTACCATTTCAGACAAATGGCTGTCTAGTCTCTTCTTAAAAACTTCCAATGTTGGAACATTCACTGCTTCTGGAGGCAGGTTGTTCCACTGCTTAATTGTTCTAACTGTCAGGAAGTTTCTCCTTAGTTCTAGGTTGCTTCTCTCCTTGATTAGTTTCCATCCGTTGCTTCTTTTCCTGCCTTCAGGTGCTTTGGAGAATAGCTTGATTCCCTCTTCCTTGTGGCAGCCCCTGAGATATTGGAACACTGCTATCATGTCTCCCCTCATCCTTCTATTCATTAAAGTAGACATACCCAATTCCAGCAACTGTTCCTTATATGTTTTAGCCTCCAGTCCCCTAATCATCTTTGTTGCTCTTCTCTGTACTCTTTCTAGAGTCTCGACATCTTTTTTACATCGTGGTGACCAAAACTGGATGCAGTATTCCAAGCGTGGCCTTACCAAGGCATTGTAAAGTGGTATTAATACTTCACATGATCTTGATTCTATCCCTCTGAATTTGCAAATAAATTTGCAAATAAATAATAACAAGATTCGAATCTATTACACATTATGCATAGTTCTCAATAGAAAATCAATTCATTTCCTATCAATTAATAGATTGTTTTTGAGTGTGTTTTACAAAAAAAACCATTTTGTTTTCTCAAGTAATTCTAGAGCTTGAAGTAACAGTTAAATTAGATGAAGACTGCAAACCTATATACTCAGGAACAAATTTAACTCTAAATATTAAAAATTGTTCTATGCACAAATTGTGTTATTAAGCAAGCAGCATAGTGATATTAGTGCTTTGTTTAATTTGATCCAATTTATCATTATGTTGCTCAGAATCCTTTTAGTGGAAAAAAAAATCAATCTTAGTAAGTGGATATTTATTTTAAAAGATAGCTCTATGATAAAAACTATTCTTGGTCCTTAAGGATGGAACACCACTGCCATCTGGTGACCAATGTCAGACTTTACTTATTGCATAAACATTCAATTATCACCCAATAGCAATCCTTCCCTTCATTTGCCTATAAAGGTACTCTTGCCACTGATGTTTGCCTTCCTTTTGCCAATCTTGTTTTTATTGCCTCAATTTCAAGATAGGGTCCTGAACAAATAGCCCAAAGTTGCAAAGATGCAGACAAGAAAACTAAGGCTCAGAACAATATAAGACCTGCAACAAATGTCAAAAATAATTTTAAAAAGTTTCTTTCAACATATAAAAAAAAGTCATGGAATGAGAGAAGATGGCAAGGAAGTAACGGGCAGTAGAGAGAAAGCAGAGCTGCTTAATTCATTCTTTGCATCTGTCTTCATGCCAAAGATAATATAGCCCAATCTACCAAAAACATAACCATAAAAGAAATGTAAATTAACAAAAGCAAGAAAATGATAAGAGAACACCTCTTCACTCTAGACAAGTTCAAATCACCAGGATCCAACAGATTATATCCCAGAGTTCTGAAAAAGCTGGCAGATGTGATCTCAGAACCATCGAACCATATCTTTCAAAAATCCTGGAGCACCAGGGAACTACCAGGGGACCAGAAAAGAGCTTATGTGATTCCTATCTTCAAAAATGGGGAGAGGGGGGGGGAAACAGATCCAGGAAAGCACAGACCAATCAGCTTGACATCAATACCTGAGAAGATCCTGAAAAAGATAATCAAGCAACAGATATGCAAACACCTAGAAGCAAGCAAAGCAGAAGGCAACACGTTTGTCAAAAGCAGGTCATGCCAAACAATTTTTTTTTGACAAAGTGACTAAGTTAGTGGACCAGCAAAGTACTGTATTTAAGTAAGGCATTTGACAAAGTAGACTACAGCCTACTTCTTGGTAAGCTAGAAAAATTTGGGACAGACCTATCACCACCAGATGGATTTGTAATTGGCTGACAAACCACATTCAACATGTAGTCTTTAATGGAACTGCATTTACATAAAGGGAAGTAAGGAGTGGGATATCCCAAGGTTCCATTTTAGGGCCTCTTCAACATCTTCATAAACCATTTAGATGAGGGAATAGAAAGCAAACTTATCAAATTTGGAGACATGTAGATCTCAGTTGCCAGAATTTCCCAGCTAGCATGTTCTGGGTTTATTAGACTTGAGAACTTTAAGAAGTGTGGACTTCAACTCCTAGAATTTTCCAGCCAGTCATGCTAGACTTGAAGTTCACACTTCTTAAATAATAATAAACCTTTTGTAGTGTATGCTCTTAAAGCATACACGGAATGTCAGCACAGCAGGGGGCTGGACAGCTCCAGGCTATAACCGCTTTTGGCGGGAAAGCCTGAATAGAGCTAGTCATTGACAGCCCCAGGGCATGGTCAGTGGGAAGCCAGGGTTTAAATCCATTGGCCACCTGCACTGGCGGGAAGCCCAAGTTTAAATCTATTGGCTGCGATTCACCTGGGCAGGTATAAAGAGATGCCAGGTAACCCCTTTGGCTCAGCTTCATTCCTGATCAAATAAAGAAGTACTACCCAGCTCAAGTGTCCGTCTCTCTGTGCGACCACGCGACATTGCACTGGCGATGAGGGTGGATCCTGCACCGGACAACGCTAGCCACGGACGGAATCCAATCGGCAGCCCCGGACCAAGACGCAGGACGACCGAGACGGTGGAATGGCACAACTGGGTCAGTATCCCCTTTTCAATAGCAACCGCCCAGAGGAGTGGGAAGCCTTTGTGGGGCAGCAAGAGTGCTATTTAAGGGCAAACGGGGTGAAAGATGACCGGCAGAGAGCGGCGGTGCTACTCTGCAGCTCCGGCACAGAAACGTACCAGCTAGGTACCATCAGGTACAATGAGTTGCTGGCGAAGTTGACCAAGCACTTCAAGCCCGAGACATCCGAGATCGCCTGGTGGTATCGCTTTGAGAAACGGGACCAGCAGCCGGGTCAGTCTGCCAAGCAATACATGGCCACCCTGAGGCAGGCAGCTCGCCTCTGTAACTTTAAAAATTTAGAGATCCGGCTGCGGGATCGGATCGTCTGTGGGTTGAGGGACAGGAAGCTGCGCCAGAAAATCTTCGCAAAGCAGAGGTTGACCCTGAGGGATGTCCAAGAGGAATTCCTAGCCTGGGACGTGGCCAAGGAGTCCGACGCGAGAGAGGGCGGATCCATCCACCAGTTGAGCATTTGCAGCGACGTGGACGGGGCAGAGTCGGAAGTGGACGCCATCCACCAACAACAGCAACCCGTCACCTCCAACCGAGACAAAGTGAGGGAGCCAAGACCAGCCGCAGTGGACCCAAGGTGCCAGGAGTGCAGGTGCGGAGTGAACGGTCCCCGGTCTACCCAACTCCACGGCTACAGTGCGAATCGGCCCCGGTCTACCCAGCATTGCGGTTGCGGCCCCCGGCCTACCCAGCACAGCGGCTGCAGACAACCCCAGTCTACCCAGTGCTCCGGCTGCGGTACGAACAGCTCCAGGTCTACCCATTGCACTAGCTGCGGAGGACAGCATCCCCGGTCTACCTGCCGTTTCAAATCGGCCAAGTGTCGGGCATGCGGAAAAACTGGGCACATCACGGCGGTCTGCAGGAGCAAGCAGTGGGATAGCCTGCACAAAGTGGAGGCGGAGTTCCAGTTCGCTACAGGTACTGGGGAGCGGTTGCCTGGACTATATACCTATATAATTAAGGACGGCTTAAGGCCAACTCAACCAAAAGTTGAGGGTAGGATGAAGTCAATATTATGAAAACATGGCAGAAAAAAACATGTTGCCAAGGCAGCTTTGTATCATAGTTAGATTTAAGTTGGGAAAGTAATTTAAAGTAATTTAATTTTAGAGCAATTTTAACTTTAAAGGAATGGTCAAAGTGCTTTGCCAATTTTGGATTCCTGATATATCAAAAGATCAAATACTGAAACTGTTGCCAGTAGGAGGAAAATATGTCCTTTAGAGAGAATGTCTTGATTAAAAGGTGAGATCTGCAGGATAAATTTATTTCTCAATAATACTTTGTGTAGTAATATAGAACAGATATTTGATAATTGACTATATTATATGGTTCATGAAAAAGCAGGTGAAGATAAGGGCTACTCTGTGATAGTTATTTGTCTTTTGGGGGGACAATCTACATTAGGGTTGGTTGGTGGTTGGTTGGTTGGTTGGTTGGTTGGTTTCTGGCTGGCTGGTTGGCTGGTTTATCTCAGCTCAGTTAGAAAACCCAAACCAACTGGCTAATTCTTTCTTTCTTTCTTTCTTTCTTTCTTTCTTTCTTTCTTTCTTTCTTTCTTTCTTTCTTTCTTTCTTTCTTTCTTTCTTTCTTCTTTCTTTCTGTCTCTTTCTCTCTTTTTCTCTTTTTTTCTTCTCTCTCTCTTAATTTTTCCTCTCCCTCTCCCTCTCTCTCTGTCTCTGTCTCTCTCTCTGTTTCTTGCTTTCTTTTTCTTCCTTGTTTCTCTTTATTTTTTCCCCATATCTCTTTTCTGGGTTCTGTTGGTGATCATGAGCAATTGAACTATTTGTATTCACTCTAGTAGAATTACAGATCAAGCCTATAGATATATTTTCAAAATGATTTTTTGGGGCTTTGATATATTTTCCTTCACTTTTTTGCTTTTGATCAAAGATTGGTTATTTACTAATATTGGGAAAAGTCTGATCTGTGTCTTACAGCCTTGTGTATTTGCTGTTTATTTCTTTATTTTTAATCCCATTTATATCCCGCCCTTCTCTGAAGACTCAGGGCGGCTTACAATCTAAGCACAAATCAATGTGCTTAGGAATAGCCTTCATTCTATGCATATGCCTGCTTATTAGGGCTTTCACACACACCCCAAGCGGCATTATTACAAAGTCAGCTTAATTGCCCCCAACAATCTGGGTCCTCATTTTACCTACCTCGGAAGGATGGAAGGCTGAGTCAACCTTCAGCCTGGTGGGACTCGAACCTGCACTAATTGCAGGCAGCTGGTGTTACTTAAGGAGGCATTAGCCCACTGCTCCACCAAGGCTCTTGGTGTTCAATATTTGTTCAATAAAGGTCAATTAAAGTAATAAACCATGACTGATGAGTCTTGCCTCCTCACCAGCACATTTTTCATCCTCTTCTTCTTCCATTCCTGGTCTTTTCTTCAAGAAACGTCTTCAAAGTCCAGATTTTGCCATATATATATTGCAGCTATGGCATTCCAAAGTGTGACAAATCTTTATTTTTTTAATTTATTGGCATTAATATGCATTCTTGTGCAGCTACCAACAGGAAATTGTGTGTGTTTTTAAGAAAAACAAGTTTGAAAGAGGAGGTTGGCCTCCACTTTAAGTTCTATTTATTTTTTTTGCAATCACATTGCTGAATGACCCTAGACTGCATTGTAAACACAGTAAATAATCCAGTGCATTCTTTTTTGTGCACTCCTGAACAGCAATTCCACTTAAGAAAAAAAACAGCCCAAGGTATCTGGGAAACCGAAAGAGGTTCAAGTGCAGTTCCAGCCAGCCTCTTAGTCAGCATCCTGCTGAGGAAGCTTGTTACCAATATTTTTCTCTCTTTCTTCCTGTCCTTCATCTAATCCCTTTTTGTTCGGTTTCTTTTCTTTAGCTTCCAACCATTTAAAACATTGCAATATAATCTTTTTCCATATATCTATATTGTACTTTAATTTGCTTTTTACTTCTAAATTAATGGTACTCTTTACTTAGAACATTTTTCTTCCCAGTGACTTTAACTCTTTATCATCTTACTCTTTCTACGTTTATTACAAATTTATTATTTTATTCTGTTTTTCCTCCCAGATTGAACTATATGCTAATTTGATGTAGTTTCTTTCTTAGTTTCTTCTGGATAGTATTTATCAACATTTCTCTATTGTTATACTTCTAACACTGATTCCAGTTTCCTTATCAGAATTAATATCATCTGTCATCTATTATCTATCTATCTATCTATCTATCTATCTATCTATCTATCTATCTATCTATCTATCTATCTATCTATCTCTATCATCTCTATATATCTATCATCATCATTGCCTATCATCTACTAATCTATCATCTGTCTATCTATCATCTATCTGCTGTATGTATCTATCAACAATCCTTGATCAGGTCCTGTCCACCTATATATTCTTTCTCTGGAAATCTGGAGCCAGATCTATTTTTTCTTCTGGAACTGATTATCACTGTCATCCAGACTTCCCATTCAAAAATTCTAAGTGGCTTGGATATGGAGATTTCCTGTCCCTGACCTCCTCAGTTTGGGTTGGTTAAACAAAAACCTTGCAAGAATATGCTCAACTCAGGCAAATTTGGTGTTACATTTACATCTGTGTGTCATTGTCATAAGAAATATTCTCCAAGCACATGGGAGATTAATGGGTATACTGAACCTCATTATTTATTGATGCTCTGTACTGTCCTTTATGTGGCAGTTTTAAATCTTCACATATGAGCAGTTTCTTTCAAGATGGTAAAGATGCTCTAATAGTCATTTATCATAAACTATCTTTCTACCAATGCAAAGATTCTATGTCATCATCTTTATCCTCCCTTGCTCTTAAAGACATTGAGATGTTAAATATACCCTGTTTAGCTATTTTCCCTGATGGAAGTGTACAGGTGAATCTGGCACTATATCCAGAATAATAAACCTTTGGTCCTAGGTGAGATTACAAGGTGTGTATTTGTGTGTGTGTGTGTGTGTGTGTGTGTGTGTGTGTGTGTGTGTATTATTACATAATAAAAACCTGAGGGCAAATATGGTATATAGAAATGGGAGGGATATTACAAGGAAATAAATACAAATACAGATAGAAATAGAACAAAAGTCTAAAGGAGCAAAAAGAAGGATACAACTAAGGGATATCTATCTGTCTGTTTATCTGACTATCTATCATCTATCTATCTATTATCTATTTATCACTTGCTATCTATCTATCTATATGTAAACTAAAACACAGATCACCAAGACTAAAAAATTATTTAAAACCTTAGCTTTTATCAGCAGCTGCTGACATTGTAAGAGTTCTAGCCAGGATTGAGAATCATGTTCTTATAGTCTCTGTAAGGCCAATCGTTTGGCTAATGAGTGTGTTAACGGTCTCTTCGGCTCACACCCTCCTGCAATCAACTGCTGAATTGCTGCTTCCATCACGCTCGTTGACAGCTGTTTGAATTTCGGCACTCTGCTCCTCTCCTCTTGCCCTGCCCAGGCGGACAAAGCATTCTGTAGCTTGCCATCATCTCACCATTCTTCTGATATCTCTATGTGTGCTGCTGCCATTTCAGCTTGTTGTTGTTTCTTGTTGTCATCCTCCCTGTCCATGTTGGTTCCAAATCCATTGCTATCAATCATCAGTGCTGCCTGCCTCCTCTTCATCATTTGCTGTGAAGCTGAGTCCGTTGAGGAGGGATTGCGACCATCTATTAGCCTGCTTGTGTCAGTCAGGGTCTGTGGCTGTTTCATCCTTGCAGTTTTCTTATTTAAGGGTGTCTGCTGGCATAATGTCTGATAGGCTGGTGACATTGAATAAAATTGAATAAAATCAGCAGAACAGCTGTTTTGTATGCACACATGATACAGGTGTGCACATTCCTTGACTTTTTCACTTGCTGTGCTGCAGTGTGTGTTTACTGTGTTGAACAGGGTGTGGATACAGCCGATTTTTTGGGCAGTAGGATGGTTACTGTTGATGTGGAGTATCCTGTCTGTATGGGTGGCTTTGTGATAAACGCTGGTGACCAATGTGCCATTATACTCGCGACGTATTATTATGTCCAAGAAAGGTAGAGTGTTATTCACTTCTTCTTCTGCCATGACTTGGATGTCCAGGTAGATGGCATTCAGTTTTTCCATAAAGGAAGACTTGTCACGGCACTTGATGACCAGAAATGTGTCATCCACATACCTGGCCCATAATTTGGATTTGTAATCCTCCATCGCTATGAGTTCTAGCTTCTGCAGCACCGCCTCTGCAATTATTCCTGAGATGGGAAATCCCATCGGCGTGCCCTTGAACTGTTCATATCTGTTCATATATAGGTGAAGTATGTTTTTAGGCAGAAATTGAGGAGCTGTATTTAATCTTGGAGACTCAGTGAACCAGACCCTTCGAACATGCATAATGTGCCCCAAAGAACCCTTAGCCATGAGGGAGATATCATCAGTGGTCTATCAAATAAACTGTAATAACTGTGCATGTAATTATCTGGGTGAGACCACGAAACGTCTCAGAATGAGACTGCACAAACATGAATTGGCCATTAAACATCACAAGCAGTGCTCACAAGTGTGGGCTCACAACACAGAGCACAACCACACATTCAACTTCATGGAGGCCAGGGTCATTGCTCATGATGCAGCAAAGGCTGGTCATCTGCTAAAAGAGGCATGGCTATCCAACCAGGATTCCATCAACCAGCACATTGAATTAGCACCAGCCTATCAGACATTACACCAGCAGACATCCTTAAATAAGAAAACTGCAAGGATGAAACAGCCACAGACCCTGACTGACACAAGCAGGCTAATAGATGGTCGCAATCCCTCCTCAACGGACTCAGCTTCACAGCAAATGATGAAGAGGAGGCAGACGGCACCAATGATTTGGATTTGGAACCAACATGGACAGGAAGAATGACAACAAGAAACAACAACCAGCTGAAATGGCAGCACCACACATGGAGATGTCAGAAGAACAGTAAGATGATGGCAAGCGGCAGAATGCTTTGTCCACATGGGCAGGGCAAGAGTTGAGGAGAAGCGTGCCGAAATTCAAACAGCTGTCAACAAGTGCGATGGAAGCAATTGAGCAGTTGATTGCAAGAGGGCGTGCACCGAATAGACCAGTAACACACTCGTTAGCCAAACAATTGGTGTTCTAGACACTATAAAAACATGATTCTCAATCCTGGCTAGAACTCTGACAATGTCAGCAGCTGCTGATGAAAGCTAAGGTTTTAAATAAATTCTTAGCCTCGGTGATCTGTGTTTTAGTTTTTAAATATGTACTTACCCAAGGCTCACATTTTAAAAACTATTTTAGACACACACACACACACACACACACACACACATATATATATATATACACACATATATACTGCTCAAAAAAATAAAGGGAACACAAGATAAGACATCCTACTATTAAATACAGTACATTGTGTTGTTTAAGTGTTCCCTTTATTTTTTTGAGCAGTAGATTATATATATATATATATATATATATATATATATATGTATATATATGTTTTCTGAGGTTTATATATATGGGACGTGGTGGCTCAGTGGGTTAGGACACTGAGCTTGTCGATCAGAAGGTCAGCAGTTTGGCGGGTCGAATCCCGAGTGCCGCATAACAGAGTGAGCGCCTGTTACTTGTCCCAGCTTCTGCCAACCTAGCAGTTAGAAAGCACGTAAAAATGCAAGTAGAAAAATAGGGACCATTACAGTGGGAAGGTAACAGCATTCCGTGCGCCTTTGGCATCTAGTCATGCCGGCCACATGACCACGGAGTCGTCCTGAGACAAGTGCTGGCTCTTCGGCTTTGAAACGGAGATGAGCACCGGCCCCTAGAGTTGGAAACAACTAGCACACTTGTGCGGGGGAACCTTTACCTTTACACACACACACACACACAGAGAGAGAGAGAGAGAGAGAGAGAGAGAGAGAGAGAGAAAGAGAGATAATCTATCATCAACTACCTATATCTATTAATACACACACATACACACACACACCTGTAGTAATAGCAAATCCAGATTTTTATTTCTTAAAGGCCAGAGAAGGGGGTCTAAGGCTGTTTATATTTCAGAAATTTCTGACTAAAAAGAGTTACCAAAAGTTTTTATTTCAGTTCTGTGCAGATGGTAAATGAATTCTTAGTTTTCTAAAAGCTCAGCTCTTAACTCTATCTAGAAAACAGATCCCTTTATATTAAGCTCAGACTCACAGTGGCAAAGCTCCTGCCAGAAATTATATGATGGGTATTTTTGCACTAAGCTACTTATATTTATATAATTGAAGCTGCATAAAAGCATCTGAAATAAATCCAGTCCAATCTAATCAAAGGTCATTGACTACTTAGCACCTAGAATCGTCTCTCTCAGATGGCACTATAGATTTCCCCTTTCCTTAAATTTTAGGTGGAGTCTAGAAAACTGGTGGCAAATCTGCCCAAAATGTAAGCCATTATGAGGAGAGGTCTCGCAAGTAATATGGATCAGAAAACTAAATTTTGCAGGTAACAAAAGATGCACCTCCCCACAAAACAGATCTCTTGCTTATATATGAAAGAAATCCTTATGCATGCTAAGGGAACTCTGCTGTGCTACTCTTTGTGAATTTAATACAGGTTATCCAGTGGTGAGATTCAACTAGTTCGCATTAGTTCGGCAAAACTGGTAGCTAACTTTTTGTTGCCCAGGCCCAGAATGGACTTCCGGAAGTGGCATCCACACAGAGAACCAGTTGTTCACACATTTGAATCCCACCACTGAGCTTATCTCTTGATCAGTTTTGCAGACACACAAATTCTTTCTATGCTTGCTATGGAAAATGAGAATCTGCATAATCAGCTTTTGATGTTTCTCCTCTTGTTCATTCTCTTGTTCCTCTCGGTGAAACATGACTCTGATTATTTAAAGATTATATACATTTGTACCATCTGATCTGTTTCATTTTATGTCCATTATCCATCAGGTGATCTTCCAGCTATCACTTTAGAGATATGGGAAGAGTAAACTGTGTTTAGATATAGTTTCCTGAATTTCTTCTCCCATTTTCTTCCATTTTTCTTTCTACTCTAACTTATGCTTTAAACTTTCAACACAATTCATCACTAGAATCCAATCCCACCTTGACTAAGATGCTCTAGACCAGGGGTGTCAAACTGCCGGCCCTCAGGCCGGACGCATCACCAGGAAACCGCGCCCTCCCCATTGCCAGCCATGAAGAAAAAGCTCCAATATGTCGCATGTGTCATGTGACATCATGAGTTTGACATGTCTGCTCTAGATCTTCTTTTGAAGAAACAAAATTATATAAATCAAAGAAATAAAAATAAATATTGTTAACTTGGGAATACAGTCACCAATGTATACCATAAGAATGGGGAAATTACTGACATATAGTTATGCAATTATATCATTTCTGACAGTTATGTCATGCCATTTGCAACATAACATCTTGATGCCCATGTTGTTCTTTGCATCCTTCTTGCTTCTCCTGTGAATGTATTTGATAATGCTCTATCCATGAAGTTAGTAATCCTGGTTCACCTTAAGTCTCATTATTGACTCTCAGATTAATCTATTTTATAGAGTTAATTCAGTGGAAAAGATTATAATTCCATAGGTGCTGAGTCCCAGATCTGCGCAAAGCATTTGAAAATAAGTTCATGATAAAAATGTTAAGGCAGCCACAGAGTCTTAAGGATTTGCTATTAGTGCAGCTGTTTCAGAGTTTTCCACAGCTGCTTCTTAATTTATCTGGGTATTTTAAAATAAGCATGTACAGCATATACATATACTAGGATTATTGGTGAAGCACAGCTACAGTATGCCTGCACATATTACAGGGGTGTATTGGAAAGGCCTTTGAAGCAATTGTGCCTATATGTTTGGAGACTGTGACTCCCTCAGAACAATTTTGTGCTGAACCCAGGAGGGGGGAAGACAGCAACGATCCATTAAGGGAGATTAATCAGTCCTGGGAAAGTGTAGGAAGTAAACTCAAAATACAGTAAAGCTGTCTTGATTCTCTTTGATATACAGCAAATGTGGCAGATAGAAGACTGATAAGCTTTCAAGATGTTCAAGACCTTTCAAAACTTTCCTGAGATCCCAGCTTCTCCTCTTTCTTGACCTTGCCTACCTCAAAGTGCTGATAACCATTCATGTCAGGAGCTTCATTTTTGTCTTTGTTAAGTGTACCGTTGAATGCTTTGCGTGTTTTTACTGAGCACCTCATTCTTGTTGCAAATTTTAATAAAACACATTAGGGAAACTTGCTGCATTTACATTCTCTATCAGAAACCTTCAGTAGATGTTCAGCAGAGTTATGTATGCAGGAGATGATCTGATCTTGGCCATGGCATTTTAAGTCATGATCTTAGTCTAAATATGTAATGCATTAAAAATACGATTAAAAACAAGGTTCATCCAAAGGGATCTAGCTCATTTGAAACACAGAGTTTATAATCAAGCATATCTAATATGCTAAAATAAAATACAATAATCTCAAACTGAGGTTGAACTGAACAAAAACATGGATTATAAATCTAACAAATAATTCTTTAAGCAACATGTCATCAGATTTTGGGGAAAATAACTGCTGAAGACACCTTCACCACATCCTTATTTTGCCATCAATAATATTGCTTATGTTAACTCCAGAACTTCAACTAGCATTTTGGGGAATAAAAAACTGCATTAGGTATGTTAAAGATTTAGTATTTTTCAACTTTCTCTCTCTGAATAACAATTCATATCACACATTTCTTTGGAGAATCCAAGCAGCTTAAAATATTATGTATGTATATGTTAAGTAGCATTTATGTATGTACATGTTCCACTTCAAATCCTGTATCTTACCTTCAGCAAGCTTTTAATAAAGAAACCCATTATTTAAATATATTCAAAATAAAATTACACTCTTATAAACAGTGTTTGTTACAACTTCATCAAACATGAAAGAACCTGATGGAAGAGACTCTGAAGTCAGAGTTTTTAATCTGACTAAGGATGTCTAAGGATGTTTTGTTCCTCTAACTTTTCATTCCAATAGATCAGAGGTGTCAAACTCAATTTCATTGAGGGCCGCATCAGCATTGCGGTTGCCCTCAGGGGGCTGGATAGGTATGGCCGGGGTGGGCGTGGCCTACTGGGTGGGCATGGCCTACTGGGTGGGCGTGGCTAGAGTGCGTATGGCCTACTGGGTGGGCGTGGCCAGCTCTACATTGTTCACATCAAGGGGGCCTATGGGGGCCTGGGCAGGAGTGGGACAGATCTGGGGGTCTCCGGCAGAAGGAGGGTCTCTGGCCCAGGGCCAAGGCAGTGGGGGACGTTCCCTCACTGTTTCCAGGATGGCTTCGCGGGCCACATGAAACCACTTCGCGGGCCAGATCCGGCCCCCGGGCCTTGTGTTTGACATGTCTGCAATAGATCATTTTGTTTGTAGAAGCTTGGAATTACACTAACTGGCATACAACCTTCTCTTGTTTATTTAATATTTATTCTTGTCTTATCATCTGTGATCAAGTTGTGTTTATCTATTTATGTGATCAGGGGACTAAAAGACCTCCAACATCCCTTCCAGCTCTGTTATTTAGTTAAATTCTGTTAAATTAATTTTGCAAAATGTTAAAGAGACTTTACTTTGAAATTCTACTTTTTCAGCTCTTTTCACTAGGTTTAGTAAGAAATAGAGATCTTTCTTATAAAACAGAGGAAAATAAAGAAATGTTTTTATTCTCTGTTGTTCTAATAAAGCTATTTCAGGCTAGACCACACAATTTTAGTCCAATTACACTTGCTGTATCTCATATGTGATTACTGTTACCTTTTAAATGTTTCTGTTTTTCAAAGAATTACAAAAAATAATTCTTTGAAATATTTCAATCATTACTCAGTCTTCCACCCACTCACTGGAACTTGATCTTCAGCTGTACCCAAATTTTAATACACTTTTCCACAAAATGAGTAATTCTGCATTGAGGGATAGCTTTCAATAGTTCTATTTATCTTGCCACATCCAAAAAAGTATTCTCTCTTTTTAATAAACAGAAAGTCAGTATAATGAATTCTCAAGTGCAGTAAGGAAGAAAAAATAAGTAACTCTGATTATGATCTATGACATTTTGGCTTTGCAGTATTAATATATTGCAATAACTCTGGATTTTTCCTTATTTCAGAAAATCAAATCATGAAACATGTGAAAGAGGGGAAGTATTTTGCACACAATTTCAAATAGATGTCATTCTCTGTTTTCATTGTACTAGGCTAGAATATTGAACTATGGTCTGTTAGAAGCCAATTCTTCATCATGTATGTCAACTCATACAGTACAAGGAGAAATGGAACAAGATGGCAGTTACAGTGGCAAGATGCAAATTTATTTGGGCAAAAGTAATAGATGCACAATATCAAGCATGCTCAGGTTTGTGCCAAGAAAACGGTTACGGATGAGAAATGGATGAGATGAGCTTTTGCATCATACATGATTATGTTTCTCTGAACTTCATAAAAAAAGTCCTTTTGTTCTAGGCATGATTTCTTAGCAGCTGCTAAGAAAGAATACAGACCACACTGCTGGAGTAAACATACCCAGGCCAAACAATAACATACATCGCAGCAGCTGTCTCCCAAGAACACTATACTGTATTTCTTTTGGGGGAAAAAGAAAAAATCAGTAAAAGAATTAAATTGGGCATGGGATAGTGACAGAGACAATGTAACTGGAGGTACCTATTTGGAAAGGAAGGAAACATTTTATTATATTTTTAAGTAAAATGGTTTGTGCTTCCTACTTCATTTTACTCAATGTTTGGTGTGTGTTTTTTTAAAGCAAATCAATAATGTTGCCACTGTTTCTTTTTTCATGAGTACTTTTTCTCTTGCATCCCTGCCTGAAGCCAAAAAGCAAGTGAGCTGATTCCCCCCCCCTTAAAAATTCAACTGAAAAGGGATGGCTGGGGATGGGGTGAGGGATAGACAGGGGGTGGGGGAAAAGAGAATACATTTTTTACTGGTATTCCCTGCAGTAGATCATTATTAGGCAAAACAGGATTCCACTGAGAAGAATTAGCATCTCTTTTTAATGTTATTTTAACTGGGGGATATGAACAGAACACACTACTGTGTTGAAATAGTGGGGGGGGGGGGGGAAAGGAAGAAAAAATATGAATATTTAATTCATGGGAAAAACAAAATGATGCCATGAATGTCACAGAAATGGATGTTGCTGAATGGCCTTTGTACAGCAGAGGTAGATCAAGGTATATAACAAACTGTTTACTGACCATTTTACATGTTAAGATCGGGGGGGGGGAGTGGTCAGTTGAACAAGAGCTCTCCTAAAGGTTTTCTCACTTGAACCCTCCAGTGCTGTGGCTCTGCAGATTTCGCTGCGTGGATTTTGTCAGAAGATATCAGATTTTCTTTGAAATTTACATTCAGTCATTAAATAAAGCTTTCCATTTTCATACCATACCTATTTTCAGTGCGTTCCCACAATATGTATCAGAAAATGTACTCATCCAAGGGGAAAAACCCACCCTAAAATGCATGGTGCTTTATGCCATGTAGATACCTGTGAGTGTACACACACAATGGAAAGGAGAGAAAACATAAGGAAAGAAAGTGAAGCTGAAGAATTCTGCATTTACGTGCTGTTTTGTTTTGTTTTGTATTTGCACAGGTCATTTTAAGATCCTCATTCTCAGTCATAGCAAAACACTATCAAAACAAGAAGTCTTGCAAAATAGTTCAGATTATACATCTTAACAAATGCATTAGTTTAATCTGCTAAAGCAGTAGGGTTGTTTCTCTAGGTTGTCTTTTTTCAGACTTCACAAATCATAAAACATGAATAAAAATGCATATTAACAATGCAGCGAGGAACAGAAACATTTCGTGAAATGGGCAAGGAAATATTGTTTTATGCAAGAAGTCAGAAAATATTTTCTATCTTTTTTCCTTCATCTCTCAGCTACACAGCAAACAGCTCTAAAGTGCACTTTCCAAGTGTAGTCAGAGAACAGGAAGGAATGAAAAGTTTATTTTTTTGTTTTGTTTTTTTAAAAAACAGCCCTTATTAACTTTTCCTTCCATTTATTCTAGTGTAAACTCTAAAAAGCCATTTTAAAAAGCAAGATCCCATCGACTCAGCAGGTGATATGGTCCTATAAAAAGAGCAATGAAAAAGGCAATTGGATTATCCTCTCCCACCAACCCCTCACAATACTTGACTACTCATACTGTAGCCCAGCATCTAAATGTTATTGCACACTCATGAAAAATATCCTTTAAAAAAGAAAAAAAATGTATTTTTTCCAGCATCACTAACTTCATTTGATCTCCTCCCACCCTACCTTACTTCCAAGGATTTAATTGTAGTCTTGAGGAGCAGAAACTATTTCGCAGGCTGTAGGAACCATATGAGCATAACACACAAGGGTGGATTCATTTTAAAATGGTCATCTGCTTGTTTGGGCAAGTGATCCCAGAAGAGATGCATTTATGTTCAGAGTATGTACACTCACATGCAATGACCATATTACCTATACTTGATAGGAAACCTGTGTTTCTTCACCGCCTTTGTGATATCTCTAGATATCCTCAGAATCAAACAGGTAGAAATAAATTTTTCTCTTTTTTTTCCATAAACCTTTTGGCTTTTATAGATGGCATAACCATGTGGTACAGAGGTGATAACAGAGGAATGAAAACCGTAATTCACAATGAATGCCAAACTTTTACCACCAGTGTGTTGGTCTCCCCTCTCATTACTTCGCTGAGCTCTTGGCTTGGTTTCACACACGGTGTTCTATATCAGGCCGCTCCTGTTCAACTGACCAATGAGAAAGGACTAGACATTTTTAAAAATGGACCTTGGAGCAACAGTTTGTTATAGATTTCTTTATATTAAGATTTCATTGTCAGATCCCACTTTCAAGGAGAGTACCCATTAATTGTGCTCTCCTCCTCGCCCCTCCCTTACTTTGGGTTTCTCCAGTCAGATGATTTGTGTAACAGTGGAAGAGGTGTGTTGGACCGCGCACCCATTCATTGTGATTACACCAAAGGAAAGCAAGCAGGAATGGTTTGCTCTGGGGCATTGAAGCAGGGGAAAATATAATGGGAAAAAGAGAACTGGTTTTATGGAGAGGAGGGCTGGGAGGGGAGGGCTGGTTTTCACTGTTTTGTTTTTAAAAAAATCTTTTGCCATGGAACCACAGCAGTTCTTTCTTCTAATAGAAACTGACAAGACATAAAAGACCAAACTATTTGATGAACACACACAATGACTAGAAATAGATAAGACAGTGAAAAGACTTAGTTTAGCTCTGAGAAACTGTCTGAAAAATAAAATCCTGTATTAACAAGTGCAAAACAAACCAAAAAAAAAGAAACCCCAAACATTAAAACACAGTGTATAAAATGGTGTGAGAAATTTAAGTCACCAGACAGCCTTTTAGTCAATAAAAAGCTGTATAGGACATGTCCTTGTTTGGATAGTGGCCCGTCAGTTGAGTTTTACCCAGAAGGCTTTTGGAGGAGTGAACAGAGGGCAAAAAGGTCCAGTCTTTTGGGTCTGACTGCCGTACGGGTGGTCCTGCTGTGTGCCTCTAGGAGGAGATGGATCAGGTCTCTTATTCCTCATTGGTGGAATTATCTTCAAAATTTGTTATGCCTCCAAAGCTCAGTTCTGTTGAATTCTGTGCTGCTGAGACAGTGAGTACTGTATGTAAGAGAATTAATACAAGAACACACAGTTTGAGTCTGCTGTTACACAGTCTTGATGCTGATGAAACTGTGAGTGATGTCCGGTGACACATCATTGAGTCACTTGTTTTTATAGTCCCTTTGGATTGGTTATCGGATAAGAGTCCCCATCTGACATCACAGCATTCTGGTTCTGCATTGGTTGGGTAATTGTCATAGAGCCCTGCAGGAGAGAAAAAGAGCAGCATATTAACAGTCTTTAAAAAAGAAAACAAAGGGATGTCTGGTTTTGAGTTGTGGTAAGATAAGACACAGGAAGGCAGGGCTCTGCCTTCCACACCTGATTTCGCCCTGCTGGAGGCCCTGAAAAGGGCCTGAAGTCACCCCAAAAAGACAATGAAGAAGGAGGGGTGCCTTGTTGATAATGGAGAGATGACGGTCTTTCCATTTGATCCAAGGAATAAACCAACAGGAGAAAGACCAGCCACACCTCTGTGCCCAGCCATCAACTGCTGACAACTGAAGAACAAAAGCTTCAATTAGCACATCATAAACAGCATGTTTGGAACTGGGTGAGAATATTGATCCTTTCTTTTTTATTTTACAACTGAATTTCCTGGGAAAGGCTCCCAAGAAGCTAAAAACCTCCAGATGTGAACGGAAGCAGCGTTTTAATTTTTTTTTATGGAGGACAGAAATACACAATACTGAAGTGAAAGTTATACAAAGCTACAATTTTGATAAATTTGAGTAATGAGATAACTGTTAAGATTTCTCTTTGGAAAAAAAATATTGAGGTGAAATATAAGAAATCAACCCTTTGTTTTAAGAGTGGAAAATGGACGAGTAAAATGGACTAGTGGTGGATTTGAGTCTAGCACTATAACTAGCACTCTGGCTACTTGGTGACTTTCAGCTGAAGGGAGAACAGCTGGCAATAAAGGAAAATATTTTGGCATATTTATCATCCTGACATTCTTGGACTATCAATACCTACTGAGCTTGGACTTTTAATCTCAAGAGCTAGTGGGAGAGAAATAAAAAAATTGACTTTTGAATATGTCTGGCTGCAGGGAGTTTGAATATTTTGAACACTTGGAACATTGTGGACTACAACCTTGCCTGACTGATAATTTTCAGGATACTAGAGACAAAGGATTACTATAAAATACTGCCATTAGGACTGGATTATAAAGGCTACATATAAAGACTAGAAAACTAGAGGAAACTTTGTTCCACTCTTACTGAGACTGGTGACAGTAGAGGATTTCAAGGAATGATGCCTCAAGAAAAAACAAATACCTTTCAGAAGGAAATTTGCTCCATACTACAGCTAATTCATCAAACAATTGTTGCACACAAAGAGGACATAAAAAGAAACCATAATGAGATTAAAAATAACCTAGGTGATATAAAGGACCAAATCTCCAAATTGAAGCTACAACTGGAAAGTTCCCAGATAACTACAAAGTATGAACAAATAAACCAAAAACCAGAGGATGAAACAGAAGAAATGGACCTAGAGATGGAGGAGATAGGAGAAGACCTCTTACTCCTTTCTCCAAAATACACCTGATGACAAAGAAGAAGATTCTAGAAAATGGAACATAGAGCGGGCAGGGGAAATGATTAGGGAATGTGGATGGATGGAGTTTCCCCCAAAAAATACTCTACCTAAATTGTCTTCTTCATGCCAAGCAGCTTTCACAAAAATAGAAATAAAAAATTTTGGGCAATGTATTTGCTTTGGCCTGGAAAGCTACTTGGCAACGAAAGAAAGCGAGAGTCAGATTAAAAAAAAACAGTGGATTTGCTCTATCAGATGGGGCTCTATCTGTTTAATATACCTGTCTGAATATGATTAAAATGATGGATGGCCCTTAGATATAACTAGATTTTTATAATGGAAGATATGATTTAGAATTAAAATAGCCCTTTTTTGTTCTTCTTTTGATACGGGAAATTTGAAAATAAAGAGGATTGGTATGAATATTTTTTTAGCTATATAAATATAAATAATATGGAGAAAATCATAAATGACAAAGATATTGATTAAATATTGATGGAAAATCAAACTTTAATAAGAGCGTGAAAAACAGGATATTGAGTTATGAATTGATATTATTGTTATTTGTATAATATTAGTAAAATATGATGAAAATGTATATATCTAATTTTGTATATATCAATAGTACCAAGAATTGTAATTGTCTAATGAGGGGAAAATGAAAAAAATATGGAAAAGATCTGGATTTTTTTCCAGATTTATATTGAAGAAGTAAATGTTAAATATGTAAACCCAGACAACATGTTTATTTATTTATTTATTTATTTATTTATTTAATTTCTATACCGCCCTTCTCCCTAAGGGACTCAGGGCGGTTCACAGGGCATATATAAATAAGTATACAAAAATTAAAAGAAAATTAAACCATGCCCAAATTAAAATATAACAATAGTGAAATAAAAACCAATTAAAAACCCAAATACCCCTTCAGGCCAGACCAGCTAACTCGAACAAATGGGTTTTCAACCCGCAACGGAAGGATCGGAGGTCCGATGCCATCCGGAGCTCAACCGGCAGTTGGTTCCATAGTGCCGGGGCACCCACAGAAAAGGCCCTCCCCCTGGGGGCCACCAGTCGACATTCCCTGACTGGAGGCACCCTGAGGAGGCCCTCTCTGTGGGCACGCACAGGGCGGAGGGGAGTTGACGCCGGCAGCAGGTGGTCCTCGAGGTATCCCGGACCCATGCCATGTAAGGACTTAAAGATCATAACCAAGACCTTGAACCTCACCCGGAAGACAACTGGCAACCAATGCAGCTCGCGGAGCAAAGGTGTAACATGGGAGTACCGGGAAACTCCCAAGACAACTCTCGCGGCCGCATTCTGTACCAGTTGGAGCCTCCGAGTGGTCTTCAAGGGAAGCCCCATGTAGAGAGCATTACAGTAGTCTAGGCGAGAGGTCACGAGCGCATGAGTGACCGTACACAGGGCATCCCGGTCCAGATAGGGCCGCAACTGGCGCACCAGGCGAACCTGGGCGAAAGCCCCCCTAGTCACGGCGACTACATGATCTTTCAGGGTAAGTCGTGAATCTAGGAGGACTCCCAAGTTGCGAGCCCTATCCACGGGGGGTAACAGCTCACCCCCATAGAAAGGGATGGAACATTTTGAATGTCCCGGGATGCCGGAATGTACAGCCACTCAGTCTTGTCAGGGTTGAGTTGAAGTCTGTTCCTCCCCATCCAGACCCGAACCGCCTCCAGGCAACGGGACATCACAGCGAGGGCATCACTGGGGTGGTTTGGGGTCGAAATAAAAAGTTGGGTATCATCAGCATATTGATGATACCCAACTCCAAAACCACGAATGATCTCACCCAGCGGTTTCATGTAGATGTTGAACAGGAGAGGCGAGAGAACCGACCCCTGAGGAACTCCACAAACGAGAGACCTAGGGGCCGATCTCTGCCCCCCTGCCAACACCGACTGCGAGCGTCCCAGGAGATAGGAGGAGAACCACTGAAGAACTGTGCCTCCCACTCCCAATCCCCTGAGACGCCGCAGCAAGATACCATGGTCGATGGTATCGAAAGCCGCTGAGAGGTCTAATAGGACTAGGACAGAGGAATGTCCCCTATCCCGAGCCCTCCAGAGATCATTCACCAGAGCGACCAATGCCGTCTCCGTGCTGTACCCGGGCCTGAAAACCGATTGGTAAGGGTCCAGATAATCCGCTTCCTCCAGGACCAGAGGGAGCTGATGCGCCACCACACTCTCAACAACCTTCGCAAGAAAGCGAAGGTTGGAGACTGGATGAAAGTTGTTCAATACAGCTGGGTCCAAGGCAGGCTTCTTGAGGAGAGGTCTCACCACCGCCTCCTTCAAGACGATGGGGAAATAACCCTCACTCAAAGAAGCAGATATGACCGCCTGGAGCCAGCCTCGTGTCCTCTCCCTAGCTGCATAAACCAGCCAGGAAGGGCACGGATCCAATAAACATGTGGTGGAGCTCAGCTTCCCCATAATCCTGTCCACTTCATCAGGGTCACAGAATCAAACTCCTCCCAGATAACATCGACAAGACCGCCTGTGTCCTGATCGCCAGACTCTGCCCAGCTGGAGTCCAAACCAGTCCGAATCCGAGCGATTTTATACGACAGATGTTGACTAAATTCCTCGGCACGACCCTGCAAGGGATCCTCCCTCACCTCCTGATTAAGAAGGGAGCGAGTCACCCTAAACAGGGCGGCCAGGCGATTATCTGCGGACGCAAAGAGGGTGGAGAAGTAATTACACCTCGCCACCCTCATTGCTGCGAGATAAGACCTAATATGGGTTCTTAACCGCAACCGGTCGGATTCAGATCGGCTAGACCTCCAGCAGCTCTCTAGGCCCCGTTTCCGACGCTTCATCTCCCGGAGCTCCCCGGAGAACCATGGAGCTCGCTGGGATCTGCACCAGGTCAGGGGCCGCAAGGGTACAACCCGGTCAAGTGCCTCAGTGGCTGCCCTTTCCCAGGCTTCCACTAAGGCATCCGCCGAGTTGTGAGCAATGGAGGCAGGTGGGGACCCCAGCGCTGCTTGGAATCTATCAGGATCCATTAAGCGTCTGGGGCGGAACCATCTGATTGGCTCCGTACCCCCACGGCAGGGGGTGGCAAAACGGAAGACCATCCGCAGGAGGTGATGATCGGTCCATGACAGGGGCATAATAAATGGAGAGCCCCCACCAAGATCATCCAACCACCGTCCAGATAAAAAAATCAGGTCAAGGGTGTGGCCTCCATCATGAGTTGGTTCAGAAATTACTTGTGTCAGGTCCATGGCCGTCATGGAAGCCATGAACTCCCGAGCTAGCTCAGATGAACCTCCCAGGGATGGTAGATTGAAGTCTCCCAAAACCACCAACCCCGAGAGGATATCGAACAGCTCGGGCAGGGCTGCTGCTGCGCGACTAGTCGAAATGTACACCAGCAGCAAGCCCAACTGCGCCCCAGAACCAAATCTCACAAAGAGAGACTCACACCCGACTATCTGAGGAACGGTGGTCTCCCGCGGACATAAGGTCTCCCTAATAGTCACCGCCACACCCCCACCCCTACCATGAGCTCGTGGCCGATGTAGCACCCGGAAGCCTGGTGGGCAGAGGTCAACCAAAGGGACCCCACCCTCTGGGCCCAACCAAGTCTCCGTGATGCAAGCCAGGTCCGCGTGCTCGCCCTCAACTAAATCCCTAACGAGGGGAGCTTTGTTAACCACGGACCTGGCATTCAGGTACACCAGCCGGAGCTCAGGAGGCTGCACATCCTCGCTCCCGGAGCCTCGGGGAAGAAGCAGAGGGTCAGAGTGCCTCACCGCTTGCAAATAGCAGAGACGGCCCTCCCGGTAACGATACAGCCCTCTGTCTATCCACCTGCTGCCATTCCCCGTCGTGGGAATCGGTAATCCCACGACCCGCTCATGAGCCCCGGAGACAACCACACCCCGCTCTCCCCCCGAGCGGTCGGACCCAAGTCTGGCCTGAGCCATGGTTGATTGGCCACCCCCCATAGCCAAACAACCCCTATCTCCCACCCCTCTCCCTAACCCCATAAAAAATTTCGATAAAAAAGTAATCAGAGGCCTTCTATTAAATTTGTATTGACGGCCCCTGCCCCTGCCCAGCCATCTCTCAGGGTCCCAAAACTCGGGCCCATCATCGAGGTTACGAGTATTTAAGGAGGCGGGTCATAAATAAAATTTATAAATTTGGGACTTACAATACATATGTCTTAATTTTCAAACTATTATAGAAGGTTTTTAGATAAATCAACAGTCTCAACATAATCTAAAATGTACCTGAAATATCATGAAAAACCAACTATAGCCTCACTTCCAAATATCTCATTATCACGAGACAAAATTAGTTCATCAATCACTCTTCACAGAGTTTGCCTCCCTTAACTAATGGCAGTGTCCTCCAGCTCTTGCAGCCATATCTCCCTATAATAGCCCTTGTAATAAAATAATTCACATATTCCCAGCTTGGCATCTGTGAGATCCTGGACCGAAACTACCCAAATTGCCAATCAAAAATTATTATTTTCTTCCTAACATTTTCCCACAAGTGCAAATCCACATTTTCAGATCAATTAAGGATTGATCCATTGGTTGCAACAGGAATTGACCAACTGGCTTGTCACCTTAGACTTAATGAAAAGAAGAAATTCATAAATATTCCCCCAAACCATAAATAAAGTGGTGAGATTTAGCCAGTTCACATCACTTCGGCAGACCTAGTAGCTAATTTTTTGTTGCCCAGGCCCAGAATGGACTTCTGGAAGCAGCATCCACACAGAGAACCGGTTGTTCACATATTTGAATCCCACCACTGCATAAATATCTAATGATACTTTCTTATGGATACTAGGAACAACTAGTGAAATCAGATAAATGAAATTAAATCAGATAAAAAATTTGTCCTCGATCATGAACTCCAATTCTGTGATTTTTACAATTTCCTTTCTTGCCTCACCATACTATTACAAAACAATTTTAAAAGCCTTCACTTTGTAGTTATCTTATTGTTTGACAAGTCACAGATTCATATTAGAGGTTCTTTTGTAACAGGGTCAATCCTGATTACTTAGAAATTATAGTAGTGACTTGAATGCTTCTCATTCAGAACTCAGATGTAATTTGTTATGCATGAAATGTTTGCTGTTCTCCACTAGATGTCCCCAGTCACCTGTTTTAAACTACGAAATAAATCCACAATATTTCCCAGAATTTAAAGTATAAAATTGAAATCTCCACAACGCTTTGTACGTTCTTTTACAAGCAGAATAATGCTGATTGGCTCTAAGGAACATGTAACATCTATGTTTTGCTGTTTGCTGTCTAAATTCAGGAAGCAGCTTTAATAAGAAACATAGTATTTGAGTCTCTTTAAGTCAAGATTCTACAAACATATCTCAGGACAGAGGCTGTGGCTTGATATTTCTATGCTTGATGTCCCTTTCTCTTCTTCTTTTTTTTTAGATTCTCTAGATTCGAGGCTCTAAGTAAATAGGATAAAGAGTCTCCAGGTCATCTTCCTCGTTGTGATCACTTTCATCAGCTGAATGATGGATTGATTTAACAATGCAGAGAAACAGTTAAGATTACCACATTTTAGATGACCACCAAAAGGCAGCAAGAAGTCTCTAGCCTTGTCAGTGGTCAGACTAGACTAGCAGCCAACCAGAACTGATGCAGTTCAATCTTTGTAGGACCTGAAGAACTGTACAATACTTCCTCTTTGGCAGAAGAGTTTCTACTGGGAAGACACTGCTAAGGAGAAGACTCTTGAGAAGACTCATTTATTCATTCAGTTTTCATTTTTACAAAATACACAGAAATTAGTGAGTCATCTGGATAGCATAAAGCATTTTTCCAGCTTTTATTGTCCTGGCTACTATAGCTAAACACCCTCAATAGGTTCAGAAACTCATCAACATTAAGTTTTTCATTAAAATTTAGCAATGGTGCAATACTATTATCATCTCAGGTACAATCCTACAATCTACAGAGCAGCAACCCCTGTAGTTATTGAGAACTTTCGAGTGATCTCTGAAGGCCAATGACTTTTCATATGGGGGATTGCCTTGCTCTTTTAATTAAGCTGTCTCCCTGACAAAAGACCATTTTACCTAAATAACTTTCAGTATCAGGGATTGTTTATTTCAATAATACAAAACAGTAGGTTACTTTTTGTCGACATACATTAAACCCTGTATTGCAAATATTTTTTTCTGTGTGTTTAAGGCCTAACATCAAAACAAAATATTTTTAAATAATTAAAGCAGGGTTCTTGGCATCCACAACCATCTTATTAGGGATTTGTTGTATGAGAAATAAATAGTAAAAGGAAAAAATATTGCATTTTGAATCTGCAAGTGCATTTTCTCCTCTTTAGGATTTTGCCTTCTCCAATTAAAAAGAAGAGTTTTCTTTCTACCAAGCAGAGCATTACAACAATCTGAGGCTTCTTTGAGATATTTTGTTGTTCTAATCCTGTAGAAAATCAGAAAAGGTAATAGCTCACTAATCATTCAAAGTTCAAGTTCTTGTTTTAGAGTCTTTCACAAATTGGAACTATTGGAGACAATGGTATCTGGAACAATAAAGTAGTAGTATAATCTGGACAGTGTTTTGAGTTATATTTATTTCTACCCTCTGATATTATCAACAGAGAAGCTGCTGTACTGTTCAAAGACACTAGTTTGAACAATATCAAGAAAAATAGTGTTCCTGATAGAGTCACCCAGGTTCTGATAGTGAAGTTTGCCTTCAATCAAGCTATATGATTTGTGAGTTGGGATTATGAATTACTACAAAAATAACATCTTTGAGGTTTTACAGATTGCAAATGCATAATTCCTAACACTGAGGCTCTTTTTTATTTATGGATTTCTATCCTTTATTTGACTTTGCATTATTTCACAATATGTGTCAACTCAGAAATGTATTGATTGACTAGGATAGCATTTCCCAAAGGATATTTTTCAGATGTATTAGATGATATTCCCATCTGCTAAACCATTCAAGTATTGGGGATCATGGAATTTGTAATGGCATTAGATTTAAAGAGGTTAATTTATCATTGCTACTTAAAGTACAATCTTTCTGTCTTTCTCTTAACTTTATCTGTTCAGTTGCCCAGTCAGCAAACCATGATCATGCCAAAATATTACATGTTTGTATAATATGTATGACATAATCACAAAAATTCTGAAATCATGTAATTGTGTCAGGATATATGATACAAATTGTAAGTTGTGGAAATTGCATCACTGAAAATGAGTTAGCATTGATCCCCTTGTCCCCCCCTGTGGATGGGCCGGTGCTCCTAGATTTCATTTATATGAGACTCCCCTACAGGATACCATCAGTGGTGGGATTGAGCTGGTTCGCACCACTTCAGCAGAACCGGTAGCTAATTTTTTGTTGCCCAGGCCCAGAATGGACTTCCGGAAGTAGCATCCACACAGAGAACCCGTTGTTCACATATCTGAATCCCACCACTGGATGCCATAGTATCTGGGGTGAACATTTTGGACCTTTTGCTTGGTGAAGGTTGAATGCTTGGATTGACTAGCATTATAGCTATAATCCTCTTGCTTCTCCAGGCAGACCAAAATAAATAAGCATGACACCCAGGCCACAAAATGTTTAATATTCCTGTTAATTCTAAAATACTTTTATGAAGACCCATAAATGCAGTATTAGCATATAAAATTCCCTACTCAAAAAAAAAATCCCAGTTGTAGATCTTTAAAAGTGAACAATTATTTGCACTGCATATTCATATTTAATTTGTCATGATATTATAGGCATATATCAAAGTTAATAGTCATGCCAAAAGCAAGAATGTGAATGGATGCTTTATTTTCAATAATTAATTATTCTCCCAGCAGTATTAAAAACACCTAGAATTTCTGTTGTCCATATTTGTGTGTGTGTTTATGTGTGTGTGTACGTGCACACACATGCATGTGTGCATGTTCAAGTCAGTGTTATCTCTTGGTGACAGTTTGAACTAGCCCCTGCAGCTTTCTGCCAAGATTTTTCAGAAGTGATTTTCCATTGTCTTCTTCCTAGGGCTGAGAGAGAAGGACTGGCCCAAAGTCACCCATCCGGCTTTGTGCCTAATGTGAGACTAGAACTCAGTATCCCGGTTTCTAGCTTGATGCCTTAACCACTACACAAATAGGTTCCATACTTGAGTACAGCCCTTTGTTCTTTCAATATTTCAATTTGTTGGCACATTTGCAAGCTCTGTGAATGTACTTGGACCAGTACACAGTATGCAGTTTAGGATGGAAGAAACACAGCAAAGCTCAGATTCACGCAGGAAGTATTTTCTGTAGAACTGCCTGGTATTTTTAAGCTACAGTTACAAGCAGAGATGATTCTAGCATTGGTTGCATAGATGATGCAACCAATGGGGCATGGTGATATTCCAAAAATACCTCTTTTGAAAGCGAATCATACTTTTTTTCATTCTGCACACTGAGTTTTACATCTTAGCCTCCATCAACAGCACAGGAAACTTCATTTTAACAAGCTCTTAAAAATGTTGTCCAAGTGGAGGGATTCTGTACAGGTAACATAAATAGGAAGTGCTTGAGAACATGCAAGTGGAATTATCTTCCAGAAGTAATATAAAAAGAGAACAAATACAGTGAATTGGTATCTAAGGCAGATGAGTCATGCCTAAATGGAGATGAGGAGGAGGGAAAGTGGGAAAGAGAGAAGGCAAAAGTAAAAGCTCTTGAGGATTACAGAGCAACAACATCATTCTTGTGGGATATACTGTATAATGGAAAAGGAGGTCTTGAGTGGAAAGTGGAAAGGAATTCTTAATTATACGTAGCCCTCAGAAAATAACTCCAGAAAGGGGTGTTAGAAAGAGCTGCTGAAATTTGCCATACCTGTACAGATGAAACTGGATAATCCTCCATAGATGACATCATCATTGTCTGGTAATATAAATGGACACCTTGTCTGAACCTCCAAACAGTATTGCTTGCAAGGAATTGTGTTGTTGCAATGAGACTGTGTGACTTCAAAATACTGGGAACAGAGCCAGGCTTTGTAGACAGTCTAAAGGAGAAGAAAAAGAAAGACAGGAAGAAAAGTAAAGAATCGGATTAATTGACAAGCCAAAGCAGCACCAGTAGAATTGTTCTCATCATTCTATTCTTATCTATCACACTTTAAAAGCTTTTCAGTAAAATAAAGCAGGGATCCTTTAGATAACAGATCACTTTCTTCCTTTGCCTGAAAGTCACATTCCATGCCTTCTATCATGACTTAGTCTGTTGGCTTATTAATTCCAAGACTTAGAATGTAACATGTGGAGCACTCATTCATATTCTGTCTTCATTGGAAGGAGATCACTGGCATTTCATAATACTTGCACTTTCTATCAATATACTGGTTTGGTATAAACGAAGCAGAGCTTATCAGCATTCCAACAGCCAAAAACTGCTGGTTCATATCAGGATACTGAGAGATGCTTATACTGCCCCAGACCAAGCTTTCTGTGAGTGCTTTTACTGTGCAATCACTTCATTGACAGAATTTTACCGATTAGCCAAGTTAAGCCCTAGCTTTTCATCTATAACCTTCTTGTGTTTTTTCTGCCATGTCTTCAGGCTGTTTTCTTATCACCAAAAAAAATGATTATGAAAGAAAAGATGGTACAATGCCTTGCGATTGATAGCCCTGTCTCCATCTGTGTCAAATTCAAATTGCAGTGCCCTTCGTTTCCTTCACTGGAATCTGAATTAGCTGTGCTCCTTTTTGCTACCTTTTTTCTACGGTTGGTGTTATAATTCAGATTTCTATTCCAGTTATTTCTCAGTCGCACAAAAAAGTAATTAGACACATCAGCTAACCCTCCCAATAAATTTCAACTTTTACCAACTTGCCAAAATTATTAAAATGGCTTGAGTTAATAAAGCTCTTTTTTATACATGGGCATGTAAGTATTTGCAAAATTAAGAAACCAGAGAGATTTTTCTAGGAGGCAAATTAGAGGCAGAGAAAGAAACAGAATGTTCCAGTTAGAGGAAACATGTTACTTCCACATTGCCCTCCCATCCCCCACCTGCCTTTTTTTTTCATTTCCAAACAGTGGACTAGCCTAGGCTCTCTCAATCATCTTGGTAGCTCAATAACTACCTTAATTTAAAAACCCTTAATCAGAAAATAATGTGTCCATAGGACCAATGCAGTTTCTTCCACACTCCTCCTCCTCTACTGTATATTACATCAGTAATTGCACAGAAGAAACATTGCTACTAGGTTTTCATGGTACAACCCACCCTTGGTCTAAAAGCAGCCAAACATTTCTGAAAGTCAAATCCATAGTACTATATTTACTGGTTGTTTCTGGCAACCAAGCTGTGGCTGACCCACCAGATTTCTGGGCATTAGAAATTCTGAGAAATATGCTTCATAAGACTCTTAATGTTTTCCAAGGGATTCTGGCAATTAGTATCCTGCCAGTCAGATGCCAAAGATTCCAAAAAGGCTCTGAGTTTGACTGCCAAATGATCTGAGGGTAGTGAGGGAGGGATCATTTCCAGAAAACATATCCCAATCCAGACCAGCCTTTCTGAAGCCCCACATTTCCACTTCTCTTTTTCCAGTTTAAGAGAGCTGTAAATCAAGCTGCCTTAAAATGTGGCCTCCATAGTGAAGCTAACTAGGAAATATCTGAGTGGAAAGTAAAGAAATGAAGCAGCTAGGATTTTATATGGTAAGAGCAGAGAAGAAAAAGCAGGCTTGCTGCCTTGGGGCCTCTCATCAATCCTCATTGTTTAGACACACATCTTTTCTGCCCTTGTATCCTGCAAATAATTCCTTGAATGAATAAATCCACAATCTATCAAGGAGCATGGAAAATATTTAAACCTTAAACTTTTAATAGCTAAAACAGTTACCTCTGCCTGTAAGAGTTTTACTGGCTAAAGTTAAGTCACAAATATTCACATAAGTTGGTGCTAGTTACCTCCTAGTAAGGTCTAGTCTAGGCTAAAACAGTTAAAAGGAATAGAGGACAGGTTTAGATCTCCTACATAAATATATAATATTTTAATTGCTGGAGCATCTAAATCAAACATGGTTATAAAGAGTTGCTTATAAACATGGCATTGCATTTCATATCCAAGATTCTGATTCACAATATTTCAAGTCATAGCATTTCTTAAGGCTATATAAGACTGCTCTTTAATAACTAATTTGTATATAGTGGTTATGCTATAGAAATTCATTGTGTTTGCATTGATTAAAGGTTTAGAATATCCTACACTCTGACTCTGGCCCTAACCAAGTTTTATAGTTCTCAGCATGCCTATGGATTACAAGGTAAATTGCTGGTGGGAGGTGAATTTTCTGTAAAGTTCACAATGTACTAGATTTAAGGCTGCAACTTTTTGCCTTCGGTGCAAAAAAACTGTAAGAATCCTTTGTGTTCAGTTGAGTATACTTATAACCTTCCTGCTAATACCTTTTTATTCTAATGTCCATGTATACAAATCCAGATCTATATGTCCGTGTGACAGCCTAATAATCCTTGCATAATCTGAGTATTTTCCATATTTTGTTAAATTCTGTCTCTCCCACGAAGGTGAGACAGAAGCCACCTGTTGGCTTTTCTATGTACTGCACCTTTCCATAGAAACCTATGAAGGGCCAAGAACCCCTAAAAGACTGTATCAAGCAATGAGCTGAACTATGATTGCGATTTGCTCTTATACTTTACATTTAGAAAAGCTGCTTTGTTTTTATTTTAAATGGCAGAATGCAAAGAATTAAATAAATGAAAACTTTGTCTAACAAAAGATAAAAGACAACTGTAAATGTAAAAAAAAATAGGCTTTAATTAAAAGATGAAATACTTCACCTTCCCAATAAGTAGAATAAGGGCCCTTTAAACAGAGTCTGGAAAAGGACTTCTTTCCTAGCATGTGAATAACAACAATTTAAGCATTTTTCTAGGCAAGTTTCTTCTACCATGAATTATAAAAGAACAATTATAGAACATGTTTTTCTCCTTCTAGTTGTGGCTTTTCTCAATCAGACAATAAGTTACAGAAGAAGATGAAAAGTGAAGGTTGAAAATTCAGTTGCTTGAAATTTTCAGGGCAATTTCCTAGAAACTCTGTGCCATTTAAATGTATTTTATTTTTATCTGTTCCAGTTTTCTGTCAGTTAATTTATAGAGCTATCTTCTGTTTATTTATAGTGGCAACAGATAGTAACAAAGTTGCTAGGCAACCGTTAAAAAACAATATTTCTAAACTGTGATTTCTGACTTTCCCTTGGATTTTAAATCATTATATTCTGAAGGGGAAATATTGCCACTAGAATTATTTGCTTAATGAAAAATTATATGTTGCTGTTATTTTTAATTATTTACCTGTAAAAGTGAAAGTTCTACTGCTTCGTTTTTGGAATAATCTTTTTTTTAATTATACAAATTTTATTTCTTTTTGCTTTTTTCAATGCTTTCAATCTTATTTCTTTTTTTATTAAAAAGTTTTAAAATACATTTTAAAAACATAAACTCCCTCCCTCCCTCTCCCCCCCCCACTTCTCCTCCCTCCCCCCCCGACTTCCCAGAGCTGAATACAGGGTATAAACTTTAACCAATTTAAGCTAAAATATGCTAATCAACTAAAAAAGACACTTGAAATTCTATCACACTTTAACTCCTCTTAACATAACTAAATAACTAAAGAATAATAACTAACTAATAATGCATCATATAATACTAATACTTATTCATATACTAAATGAAACTTTCTAGTCCCATATTTATTCTGAATATAATCGATCCATCTTCTCCATTCCAAAATATATCTCTGTTGCGATTGTTCATTCAAATATGCTGAAATCTTTGCCATTTCCGCCAGGTTTGAAACTTTTAAAGTCCACTCTTCTATAGTAGGCAGTTCCTCCTTCTTCCAATATTGCGCTACCAAGAGTCTTGCTGCCGTAATTAAATTTAACATCAATTTAGTATCTATAACAGTACAATCTGTAATAATGCCCAACAGAAATAACTGTGCAGAAAACCTTATCTTTTTCTTAAATATCTTCTGCCTATTTCACCAAATTTTAATCCAAAAAGCTTTAACTTTTTTACAAGTCCACCATATATGATAATAGGTTGCATCATCACAACCACACCTCCAACATTTAGGCTGATAATTCGGATACATACATGCTAATTTTTTAGGATCTAAATGCCATCTATAAAACATTTTATAAAAATTCTCTCTTAAATTTTGTGCCTGTGTAAATTTCACATTTCTGACCCATATCTTTTCCCAGATATCCATCGTTATGGGCTCCTGAAAATTCTGGGCCCATTTTATCATGCAATCTTTAACAAGTTCCGTTTCTGAATCTATTTCTATCAGTGCATTATATAACCTCCTTATATGCACTGGACTTTGAACTCTTATTTGTTTAACCAAATTTTCATCAGTTGTCGAAATACCTGATCTTCCTTCCATCTAGCTTGTAACTGCCCATACTGAAACCAAGTCCGCACTATTCTTTCTTCTTTTAAAATATTAAATGGCTTTAATTGCCATACGTTCCTTTAATCTTACTTCTTATTTTATCCTGTAGATAAAATACAAATATGAAATAGGCTGTTCCTGTTAAATTGGCCTCCATCATAGCAAATAGTAACAAAGTAAATGCTAAATGATTTAGAAATTCCACAAGCAAATAGCTGCCATCTTCTCAATGTAGGGTTTCTTTTTTTACTTCTACTATATGAAATTCTTACTGAAATGTATTGTCATTGCTGAGCAGATACTACTTATTTCAGTGTCATCTAAAGAGAAACTGGATTTCCTTAATGCACCTGGTAATTTCACCTGGTAATTCTCATAATTGTGATATTATTACTTGTTCTTTTTCACTTTGATATATTAAATTTCTATTCTGAACTATTCTAGCTTTCTCCAACCTGATGTCTTTTAATGTGTTAGACTGTACCTTTTGGCAATTTTCCCTTTATGCTCCTAACTAATAAACATACCAGGTTTTTTACTTTCTTATTACAGTTTACAATTACTGAGTTTTCATAGATTTGCCTGGGTTTTTCTTGATAGTTTCTAGATTCAGTTGGTGGGGTCAGAAAGCACAATGCTCATGTGCAGGTATACACGTAACAAAAAGGTGGACCTTTGATCATGCTAGCGTGAATTTTTCTGACCACACCATGTAGACATCCCTAAATCTGGCAATTTCCAATTGATGTCAATCTCAGATGGCATCAGATATACATACAGTACGTATGTCTTTCGGATTTGGGTCTTTACATGCAATTTAGTTTCAGATATCTCATTATCTTACAGTGGTTAAAAAAACATGACCATAACATTTATCAGTAGTATATGCTAGAATTTAATTTAGTAAAAATATAAAAGCCACAATGATAAATAACATAAAAACAAAAATACTAACACTGGAAAAGGGAAGATAAAAATGCCCCCCTCAGCAATGTAGCCAATTCTCTAGCCCTAGATCTGGCAGCATAACCAGTTCTTGAGGGCCTTCAAAATATTAGAAGGGATGGAGCTAACCTTAATTTCAGGGGGAAGTTACCTGCCAGATTTATAGAATTATGGATTACTCTTAGCTTGCTGTCTCAGTTGTTCCCTATGCAACATTGGCATAATAATTATAAGAAGATACATAACAATATTAGGCACACACATTATGACATACAGAGTCATTCAAATGATCAAAAATCACAGTAAAGAACAACATAATCATTAATACATTATAATCAGACAGATAAATTAGTAGTGAATTTATTTTTTAAAAGACAAATTTTGTTTTGCAAAAAAAATATAGAAATATATTGGGAATGAGACAAAACAGGAAGAAAGAAAAAAGAATGGAAGAAAAGAAATGGTCAGTTATTAAGGAATTAAAAATAAACAGCTAGAAAAATATTTTATGAGTACATCTCACGACATAATCTGTAATGCATAAGCCATGTAGAGTTACTTTAGTAACTGAGATACTACAAAAAGATCAGTCAAACAACACCCGATCAATTTGCTATTTTGCTTTGTTTTTGCACAGCTTTCACCCCTGATAATGTTGTGAGAATCGTGATTTATTGGCATTCAGATTCAGAATTAACCCATTCAGTTACCCCAGGAAAACCTGTTTTGTGTCACCTTGATCTTCTTTAGGAACTTGGGTTGATTAAATCCAATGCACACCCATAATTCAGAACTTCCATGATTGTTATTGCAATTCCAAGTTTTTCTTTAAATTGCCATTTTAGAATAATGAAGAACTCATAAATATTTTAGAGGTTTCATTGTTCTAATGCAAAAATACCATGTTTAGCTCAAGTTTTGAGGTATTAATGCTTTTCTTTTAAGCAATCAGTTCTCTTAATTTCTCATGTGCTGACATGTTTCCTGGTGATGTTGACAGCCATCTAATTGGTTCAGACTAAAGAATAGCTGTTGCATTTGTCCAAATTTAATTGGCAACATAAGCTTATTGTGTTTATTGCCCTGTTTTGTTATGGCCTCAGTCAACCTTCCTCAGTAGATACCGTCAGTATGTATCTTGGCTTTGCAATCTGCAGAATATTGAACTAAGTTTAAGTTTAAGTTTATTGAATTTATATACCGCCCTTTTCCCGTAGGACTCAGGGTGGTTTACAAAGTATTTAAAAACGTCAATACAATACAAAAGTTAAAAACAGTTAAAAATAATTAAATTTGATCCCTGAAAAATATAAAACCACAATTAAAAACTCTCAGCCTGGGCCGGAAAGCTCAAAGAGCCAAGTCTTCAGGTCCCGGCAGAATGACCAAAGGTCGGGGGCAGTCCTAAGCTCCACGGGCAGCTGGTTCCAAAGGGCAGGCACACCCACTGAGAAGGCCCTCCCCCTGGGTGTTATCCGCCGGCAGTCTTTTACCGGCAGCACCCTGAAAGGCCCTCCATGTGGGAGCGCACAGGACGAAGGGAACTTGATGCCAGCAGCAGGTGTTCCCTCAAATATCTCGGACCCAAGCCATTTAGGGCTTTATAGGTCATCACCAGCACCTTGAATCTCACCCGGAGGGCAACCGGAAGCCAATGCAGCTTGCGGAGTAGAGGTGTTACATGGGAGTATCGGGAAACCCCCATCACAACTCGCGCGGCAGCATTTGTGCCAGCTGAAGCCTCCGAGTGGTCCTCAAGGGCAGCCCCATATAGAGAGCGTTGCAGTAGTCTAACCGGAAGGTCACGAGCGCATGGGTGACTGTGCGTAGGGCATCTCGGTCCAGATAGGGTCGCAACTGGCGCACCAGACAAACCTGGGCAAAAGCCCCTCTGGTCACGGATCCTACGTGATCTTCAAAATTGAGCCGTGAATCCAGGAGGACACCCAAGTTGCGAGCCCTATCAATGGGGAGTAACACCTCACCCCCCATCGTTAAAGATGAAATAGTCTGGTTAACCCGAGATGCCGGTATGCGTAGCCACTCAGTCATGGCAGGATTGAGACGAAGCCTGTTTCTCCCCATCCAGACCTGGACCGCCTCCAGGCAACGGGACATCACGGCGAGGGCATCACTGGGTTGGTTCGGGGTGGAGAAAAAAGTTGGGTATCATCAGCATACTGATGATACCCCACCCCGAAACCACGAATGATCTCGCCCAGCGGCTTCATATAGATGTTGAACAGGAGGGGAGAGAGAACCGACCCCTGAGGAACTCCACAAACGAGAGGCCTCGGGGCAGATCTCTGCCCTCCCGTCAACACCAACTGCAAGCGGCCCAGGAGATAGGAGGAGAACCACCATAAAACGATGCCTCCCACTCCCAACCCCCTGAGACACCGCAATAGGATACCATGGTCGATGGTATTAAAAGCCGCTGAGAGGTCTAATAGGACTAGGACAGAGAAACAAGCCCTGTCCTGAGCCCGCCAGAGATCATTCACCAGTGCGATCAATGCTGTCCCCGTGCTGTGACCGGGCCTGAAACCCGATTGGTACAGGTCCAGATAATCAGTTTCCTCCAGGAACAGAGGAAGCTGATGCGCCACCACACTCTCAACAACCTTCGCCAGAAAGCAAAGGTTGGAGACCGGATGATAGTTATTTAAAACAGCTGGGTCTAGGGCAGGCTTCTTGAGGAGGGGTCTCACCACCGCCTCCTTCAAGGCGGTGGGGAAGATACCCTCCTTCAAGGAAGCAGTTATTACTGCCTGGAACCAGCCTCATGTCTCCTCCCGAGCCGCATAAACCAGCCAGGAGGGGCACGGGTCCAACAAACAGGTGGTGGAGCTCAGCCTCCCCATAATCCTGTCCACATCATCAGGGGAAACAGGATCAAACTCAATCCAGATAACATGCTCAAGACCGTCCGATTCCTCCACGTCAGACTCCGCCCAGTCAGAGTCTAAGCCAGATCTGAGCGATTTTGTCCGTCAGACGATGACTAAACTCCTCGGCCCGTCCCTGTAAGGGGTCCTCCCTCACCTCCTGGTTAAGAAGTGAGAGAGTTACCCTAAACAGGGCGGCCGGGCGATTATCTGCGGACACAATGAGGGCAGCGAAGTAGTTAGCCTTCGCCGTCCTCATCGCCGCAAGATAAGACCTTATACAGGTTCTTAGCTGCAATCAGTCAGATTCGAATCGGCTGGACTTCCAACCGCTCTCTAGACCCCGTCTCCGATGCTTCATCACCCAGAGCTCCACAGAAAACCATGGAGCCCAGCGGGATCTGCGCCAAGTCAGGAGTCGCAAGGGTACAACACGGTCGAGTGCTTCGGTGGCTGCCCTCTTCCAGGCATCCACCAAGGCACTGGCCGGGTTGTGAGTGAGGGCGATGGGTATAGACCCAAATGCCATCTGGAACCATTCTGGATCCATTAGGCACCTGGGGCGGAACCATCTGGTCGGTTCCGCAGCCCAGCAGCGGGGGGTAGCATAACGGAAGACCAGTCGCAGGAGATCGGACCATGATAGGGGGACAATAGCTGGCAAACCCCCTCCCAGATCATCCAACCACTGTCTAGATAAAAACACCAGGTCGAGAGTGTGACCCCCCACATGAGTCAGGCCATGAATTACTTGGGTCAGGTCCATGGCCATCATGGAAGCCATGAACTCCCGAGCTAACTCCGACGACCCTCCCAGGGCAGGTAGGTTGAAGTCACCCAGAACTATAAGCCTGGGGAACTCCACCGCCAACCCTGAGAGGGCGTCGAGCAGCCCAGGCAAGGCTATTGCGACACATGGACTCTGGTCACACTGGTTTGGAGTTGTGACCCCCAACACTTGAAGTTGGCCCCACTGTGCATTAGGATTGTTTCAAATAACAGTACATTTATAACTTCACTTGAAACATTTTTCCCTTAAGGTAATACTTTATTATAGGACTTCCAGTTTTGCACAGTAGCGCCCAGTTGCAGGATTACAGATCTCCGCACCCCCGTGGCTAATTTCATCCTGCCAGGGCACCCTAAAAATGGGTGTAAGTCACCCTGGAGAGGCGTCAAAGAAAAGAAAGGTGCCCCAGTGATTCTGGAATGACAGCAGTCATTCTGTTCAATTCAGGAAAATCCTTCTAACCTGACAGGAGAAAGGCTGGCCACACTTCACTGACCATCCCAAGCTACTAGCAGCCAAAGTCCAAAGGCACTAACTAGCACAACAGTGAACAGCATGCTTGAAACTGGGTCAGGAATTTGATCTTCTCTCTCCTATTTTATACCTAATGTCCTGGAAAAGATCCCCAAGAAACAGCTGGGAACAAAGCACCAAGTTATCTCTTATGGAGTGAAACTACATGTGTTTAGAAACTGCTGACCTTCTAGAATTACAAACATACTGAACTGCATGTCTAAACTTAAGAACTGTTTGCAGAGAGAGAAAAAATCTTGGCCTTTGGCTAATCTTCTAAAGGAGAAATTACTAGAAAACTTTTAGATGGTTAAATACTTTGGATTGAATCCTGACTGGTTGATAATTACAAGACCCCTGAAAAGAAAAACTGTTATAAAATATTGTTTTCAGTGGTGCCTGGACAATTGGAAATGTATTGGAGTATAAAACTATTATATAAAGATAAGAATTATGTAAGACTTGGCTGTTTGGAACTTAAGATGGGCTGGCTTGATAAAGCCAATTAAAAGACTATGACACTGATGAAAAATTACTTAAAGGGGAGAGATAAAATGGACGTTATATACCTATCTAAAAGTCATAGAAAACTATACTGAACACCTTCTCCTGAAGACCCCAGTTTGGAGTTTCAAAGATCTGCAGGAACAATGACTCAAGACAAAACAAATACATCCCAGGAGAAAATATACACAATGCAGCAACAGATTCAAATGATAATTGTTTCAAACCAAGATGAGATTAGAAATAAACCTGACAATATAAATGAACATATCTCTAACTTAAATCTACAATTGAATAACACTCAAAAATGACAACAAAGAATGAACAAATAAATCAGACAACAGAACATAAAATAAATGAAAGTGACTTAAATAGAAAAGCTACGGATGAAGAAAACTACAATTTAATATAAACAAAAAAATCTGCAAAACTTCAACGTAATAAAGAAGACAAAAAATATGCTTTATCCTCCAGGATTTCAAAACAAATTTGAGGATAAAAAAGAAAAACTAATAAAATGGATTAAAGAACTGTCAGAAGAATCATCACAATGTGGGAGACAAAAAAAATGATACTTGACTTGACATGTTTGTTTTTTTTGTCCCCAGCAACACTCACAAAAATACAACCTGGCAAGCTAAACTTACTGACTTGGAAAGCAACATGGCAAAAGAAGAAGACTAAAATTGGAGTCAAGAAACATGATTCAACATATCAGCGGGAATATTATATAACTAAACCCGTGTGTGTGTGTGTGTGTGTGTGTGTGTATAGTTTGGATATAAAGAGGCCCTAAATTAAGATTATTAAATGGTGTAGTGTTAAATATTGTTGGAATATGGCCAAAAGAATAGATAAAATTTGTAAAGAGTCCCTATAGTAAGAGAAATAAGATATATAAGTGGTATATATTTCTAGAATATATAAAATGTTAAAACATGGAGATGGTGTATTTAAATGAAAAGTTTGGATATTTAAAGGTAATAAATTTTGAGAAAAGTATGACTGATAAGAGTGGTCTGAATACTGAGGGGAAACTAAGCTTTAAAAAGTTGAAAACAAAACATATAATGAATTAATAATTATGTTGATGTTATCATATGCATAAATACAAAAAATGTTTATATTCAACTTGGTATGTATTGAAAATATTAAGAATTATATATTTAATGTAGACAAATGGAGATTATTATTGGAAGAAGAAAGGATCAATAAATATATTACCAACCAACCTATTGATCAATTTGAGAAAATAATTGTTATTGATTGTTTTGAGTAAATGAATCCAGACAACACACTGTTCACAAAGCATTTAAGATTGTCATTGCAAAAAAATAATAAAATATATTTTAAAAAAATACTTTATTACAAAATATTACAAAATGAATCAAAATATTCAGTAAACACACTCCATTATTAAATCAAAACAAAATCAAAGGACAAGACGTTAACTTAACTATCTCTCATGTTATTATTCACTCATGTTATGAGAATAAGAACACAAGATTATTAGCCATGTTAGTACAGTTAACACGGAAATATAAATCAAAAGCTTTGGAAACCTACATTAATCTATGGTGATGGCAAAATGATACCTGACAAAGGGTATCATCACACAAAAGTTGCAATTACATACTTCTGTCACAAGGTCTGATGCAAGTACTTAAGTCTGGCCCAATGACTCCAAGTTGGCTTTGTGTCCAGTGCAACGTTTATAATTCACAATCTTCCACTTCTACCCCAGTGCCTTTAAACATTACATCAGACTGGTTCTTCCAGTCCCGAGCAATGTTCAGCTTCCTATTTACTCAAACTCAAGTTGTCAGTTTAAACCAAAACAATCCTAGTGATTTGTCCTTCCCAATGGATGTGTGCATATGCTATATGTACATGGATTCATGTCTTTGTCCATGAATTTGAATTCACTCCCTCACACATACCAACTAGGACTGTGAATGTTACAAAAGTATTTCAGAAGAAATTCTCCACAAGCATTTCTTGCATAAACATGATCTTTGCTATATATTAAAGAATCTAATTTAGTTTTTAAAAAGAACAAAGTTTTAAGATCTTATTTTAATTTAGGGATTCATTACACTAGTGCACAGGTCTGCAACCCGCGGCTCCGGAGCCTCATGTGGCTCTTTCAGCCGTCTCCTGTGGCTCCCAGTCCTCTGCCATATGCAGTCCAAAAAAAAAAAGTGGGACTAAAAAAGTTCAACCAATCAATTCAAATATGCAGAGTAGGTGCATATCTCGCCTTGGCTCCACTCTTCAGTCAAACCCTGTTCTGCGCATATGCGCATGTACACACATGCGCGCACATTTTTTGCGGCTCCCAGTTTTTCCTTTTGTGAGGGAACCGGTTCCGAGTGGCTCTTTCACTGTTTCAGGTTGCTGACCCCTGGACTAGTGGTATCTTTTTTCTGCCCCTTTTGCCATTTGAAAAGAGTCATGATTGTTAAATAGCAAAGTAGCAAAGAGAAGTTATATTTGTGCATCACACAAGGGTGTAAAGAATGGAGTTTAAAGGGAGAAATTCACAACTGGATGGAGATGGGTAAGGGATAGGGACTGAGCTGGGAGGAAAGAAAAAAGCAGATATAAAATGAGGAGGAAGAGAAGGAGGGGAAATAAAACTGAAAATCGAAGGAACAAAAGAGAGCAAAATGTTGTTTACATGTTAGATACAGGATTAAACTAACCAGACAGGGCCCATCTGCTCCTGAGGATCTGCTAATCTTGACTAATCTTCAGAGACATCTAAACTTTTCAGGAACCATTTTGTTTCTCCTCATGTAAGATCAAATAAAACTGAGCTTCCTGTCAAATAAATATCATAGCACAAAGCATAGCACGATAAAGGGTTGCTGAATATCTACACCTGTTGTTTCTTTGTTATTTTGTTATTTATTAAAGTTTTTCCTTTAAATGGTCCTTAAAGCCAGCTTTTAAACTGTGTTTTGTGGGATCCTGATTTCTACTTTCAATTATTAAGCTTATCATAATACCCAAATAATAAAAACTATGTAGTAATATTTTGCATATATTCCTTTTTGAGTTGATAGTTACTTCAATACAATCGTATTATATCAAACAGAATATAATAGCAATATAATGCAACATTAACATTAATAGTGTTCCTAAAGAAAAAAAGCCTAGAAAATGATATAATAATATCATTTTAAACAATTGATCAATTTGCCACATTGTTCATAAAGCACAATCAACTTTAAAAACATAAAGATACGTTAATTTTTCTGTGTAATATTTATAATATACAAAAAGTACATTTTATGTTCTCAAAGTAATAAATTGTTGTAAAATGTGCTCAAAGGACAATGGGATGCTGCAAGCAGTTACTGAGCGTCCAAATTGGAGAAAAGTGAACAAGGTCAGAACTTCACATCTGAATTGTAAGTTCTCTTTGTCAGGTAGGTTCTGACTTTGAAAGGTTGCTAAGTGCCCATTTGTAAGCCAAAGACCACCTGTATTTATAAGAAGAAAATATTCAATCATCCTAGAGAATGTGAGCATCAATGCTCTTGTTGTTTAAGACTTTCTCCCTGATGAATGTCCTGTGATACGTTCTTACAATTTACTTTTAACCAATGATGCTAACCCTTCCTAAATATCAATTCTTAAATACAAACCAGAAGGAGTGTTATGTTGACTTCATGTCATACTGACTCTACAAGGGACAATTCAAAGACACTCTAAATACAGAGCATAAGACTTCTTTCATGTTTCCTCTTCCTTTTATCTGCCTCTCTTCTCTATTTATAGTTGTTAAAACATGACAAGGCAAGGTTGTACAAGGCACTGTAAGTCAAACTACGAGGATAGAAAGAGGCTTTCAGAGAATTCACATTGAATTTTGGTCTCTAATGTGAAATTGTTGCCTATCCAAACTATGATGGTACCATCTACGGGTTTGATTCAAGTCATTAACAGTTGTAGAAAATCCATTTTAAGGAACTGCACGGCAAAGAAATCTGACAGACTTTTTAAAACAGGATTTGGGGGGGGGGGAAGAGTAAAAAAAGTAATAAAAGTGCAATTGGAAAATAAAACATATGGTATTTCTTGAGGGGAGAAAAGTCTGCATCACAGTTAAAACAGCAAGATTTGGTATATATCAATGAAAATAAAAGTCATAAATGATCAATATGTGGGATCTGAACAAGACAAAGATGCCTTATATGTAGCAGAAACATACTGGAAGCTGAGACTAATGTGTGTCTAAGCACAGCTTATTTTGTAAGGATGAATTTCCTTCTTTCTTTGCAGGAATGACACTGCCCATCTGAGGAAAGCCAAAAGAATTGTTAATTTTGTGATAAATATTCTAGAACAGAATGAATTCTTAAAATGCTTTGTACCTCTGCAATAATTTCCCAAGGGACAGGCTAAGTACTTCCACTTTAGTAACTGACGTGTTACATTTACTGTCCTTGGGATGCCTAAGATTGCTTGTGTGGCTGCATTCTGTACCAGCTGAAGCTTATGAATACTTTTTAAGGATAGCCCCACCTGAGCACATTGCAATAGTCCAAATGGGAGATGACCAGGGCATGAATGGAAAGAATCCCTATCCAGGAAAGAGCTATAAATCCAATGCATCTCCTGGCTGCAGGTAGCAATGGAATCATTCCTGGCATGGGGTCAACATTGGATGGGCTTATGATTATGCTATAGCAATCCTATCAGTTATGTGGAGACAGTAAGAAAAAGAGCAATGGCAAGCTTTTTATTCACATATGTTCTCTAATGAGGTGATTAATTTCAATGCCCATAAACATGTTTTCACTACCTACTTCCAAATACAGGTAGACCTTGACTTACAACAGTTCATTTAATGACTGCCTAAAGTTACAACAGCACTGGAAAAAGTGACATGACTATTTTTTCACATTTATGACCATTACAACATCCCTATGGACATGTGACCAAAATTCAGAGGCTTGGCAACTGATTAATAGTTATGATGGTTGCAGTGCCTTGGGATCCCGTGATCCCGTTTTGTGAACTTCTGACAAGCAAAGTCAATGGGAAAGCCAGATTCACTTAACAACTGCACTGCAGTAAATCACTTAACAACTGTGACAAGAAAAGTTGTAAAATGGGACAAAAATCCTTGGTGGAGCAGTGGGCTAATGCCTCCTTAAGTAACACCAGCTGCCTGCAATTAGTGCAGGTTCGAGTCCCACCAGGCTCAAGGTTGACTCAGCCTTCCATCCTTCCGAGGTAGGTAAAATGAGGACCCAGATTGTTGGGGGCAATAAGCTGACTTTGTAATAATGCCGCTTGGGGGGGGGGGTGAAAGCCCTAATAAGCAGGCATATACATAGAATGAAGGCTATTGCTAAGCACATTGGTTTGTGCTTAAATTGTAAGCCGCCCTGAGTCTTCGGAAAAGGGCGGGATATAAATGGGATTAAAAAAAATGTTTCACTTATAAACAGACATTTTGGGCTCATTGTGATCATAGGTTGAGGACTACCTGTACTACAGTATTTTCTTTTTCTATATGTTAACCACAAACAACAAAAATTATGAATTAAAAGCTTTCAGCACTATTTTCTTACCTGCTCTCCAGTTTTCTAATTTGACTTAAATATTCACATCTAATGTGAAAAAAGTAAAATATTTTCTGTTTTGGACAACCACAGATTTCCTCCATGGATCCTCCTGTCATTTTGAAAACTTCAAAGGGAAGGTCAGATAATCTGAAGAATTTATTGCATTAAATTCTGTATGCTACATTAAACCTTTATCTTTATTAGACTTATATACCGCCCTTCTCCCGTAGGACTCAGGGCGGTTCACAAGGTTTTTAAAATAACAATACAACAATTACAAAAATTAAGAACAGTTAAAATAATTACATTTAAACCTTGAATAAATATAAAACCCCAATTAAAATCCAATTAAAACCCCAATTAATACTCTCAGACCAGGCCAGAAAGCTCAAACAGCCAAGTCTTCAGGTCCCGGCGGAATGAGCAAAGGTCAGGGGCAGTCCTGAGCTCAGTGAATACATATTATGTTCAGGGCATTTGTTATGTTTTATCGATAGGCTACTTTTAGTTTCACACAGAAATATTTGGGATTCTCTGTTATTGCATATAAATGATTTTTATAGGTTATAAAAATAATTATATTATTACTTGAATTACTAGATACTGTAATAAAACAATCACCAAATTATATGATCTGTTAAAATGAGAATGAAGAGTTTATTAGCCTAATTTAACAGTAGATTATCAGAGTTTGGCACTTACTAACATTTTATGAAAAACTATTTTCTCATCAGCAATAAACCACAACACTTCCAACTACAATGCCAGTGAATTCACCACTCTATCTGATTTCTAAGGCTATTGCTTTTGTATATGGATAACATCTGACACACAAAGCTACCATTCATTAGTAGTTGAACAAATTTTGAGGCCTCCACATGCCACTGATCTTAAGTGTGCATTTACACTTATAAGAAATCATTAAGAGGGGTGACATGATAACAGTGCCACAAAGAAGAGGGGGTCAAACTATTTTCCAAAACAATGGAAGGTAAGGCAAGAACCAATGGATGGAAACTAATCAAGGAAAGAAGCAATCTAGAACTAAGGAGAAATTTTTTGACAGTAATAACAATAAACTAGCAAAACTTCTTCCTTCAGAAGTTGTGGGTGCTCCTTCACTAGAGGCATTTAAAAAGAGACTGGACAAGCTTTTGTCTGAAATGGTACAGGGTCTCCTACTTTAGCTGGGGGTTGGATTAGAAGACCTCCAAGGTCCCTTCCAACTTTTGTTATTCTGTTCTGTTCCGTTAGTAAGTTGGAAAAAAAAACCCTGAAAAGAAGTCATAAGTGGCAACCACTTCTATACTGCTTCCTAAAAATAGATATAAAATGTATCCCTTTAAGTGACCACTGAAAGCTAACTCAAACTTGTTGGATCTATAGCAACTCCTTCCTTCCCTCCCTCCCTCCTTCCTTCCTCCCTCCCTCCCTCCTTCCCTTCTTTCCATCTATCCATCCAGCCACAGGTTGAATACAATAAAATATTTCTCTACAGAGCTATCCTGGAGGACAACACTTATGAAATTATTGAGGGCCTGCTAATACTCTATTTTAATTGAGATCTACCTCCTTCAATCTCTATGAAACAAGGTAGAAGTAAAATGTCAGTATCATATATATATACATAACCCCTTCATGAATTACTACCTTGTCATGGCGAAGGGGCTTGCGTAATTCAATGAAGCTATGAGCTAAGCTGTGCAGGGCCACCCAAGACGGACAGGTCATAGCAGAGAGTTCTGACAAAATGTGATCCACTGGAGAAGGAAATGGCAACCCACTCCAGTATCTTTGCCATGAAAACCCCATGGACAGTACCAAAAGGAAAAAAGATATGACGCTGGAAGATGAGCCCCTCAGATGAGCCCCTCAAATATATATATATATATATATATATATATATATATATATATATATATATATATATATATATATATATATATATATATATATATATATATATATATATTTGTGCAACTGGATTCTTGATTTTCTTACCAACAGGCCGCAATAGGTGGAACAAATACCTCTAATACCATTTTCTTGAGCACAGGTTCTCCTCAGGGCTGTGTCCCAAGTCCGCTGCTGTTCACCCTGTTGACTTATGACTGTTGTGCTAGGTTTGCCACCAACCATAATGTGAAGTCTGCAGATGATACAACAGTAGTGGGCCTTATTCATGATGACAATGTGGAAGCTTACCACAAGGACGTTGAGGGGTTGGTGAACTGGTGTAAGGAAAGCAGCCTAGTTTTAAATACCAGAAAAACCAAAGAGATCATTGTCAATTTCAGAAAAGGCAGGCACAGCCACACTTCTCTGTGCATTAATGATTCACCTGTGAAGATGATTACTAGCATCAAATTCCTGGGTGTGCAACTAACGAGTAGGCTGGCTTGTTCACTCAACAGTGAGAAACTGGTGAAGCACGCACAGCAGCGCCTGCACTTTCTGCATAGCATGAGAAAAGTTCATCTTCCTTCCCCTGTCCTGACCACTTTCTACAGGGGGACGATCTAGAGCATCCTGTCACACAGCATCACAGTCTGGTTTGGAAGTATCACTGCTTCAGATATGAAGGCAGTGCAGAGATTGGTGAGGATGGCCGAAAAGATCATTGGCAGTTCCCTCCCTCCCATCCAGGACATAGCACAAAAGTGTTGTTTGAACAGGGTCCATAAGATTATCTGGGACACTACTCATCCTCTTCATGACCTGTTTTTCTTGTTACCTTCTGGGAGGAGGCTTCATGGTATCCGAAGCAGAACATCCAGATTCAACCATAGTTTCATTCCATACAGCATTAACCTTGTGAACTCTCAGTCTTCCTCCTTCCGTTATATATTCAAGATGGACAGTATTTAATAATTTTATTGTTATGTATATGTAGGGGTGTGGGTCTATACATATGTTGTATATAGTATGTTTTAGGTTTGTGTCATGTATGTGTTTCACTTTGACAGCAGGCAACTAAATTTCATTTTTGATGTGTGCCATTGTGCCCACAGTAAAAAATGACAATAAAGATGATCTTATCTTATCTTAAACCTGAGTATTAAATCTAGAAACGCCTTCCCCCAAATCCTTATGTTGCTATGCATAGCAAAGACCACACCATATTTTGTATTTATATTAACTCTGATGCAAATAGAACTTTCCTGTATATCAAGAGATTCTGTACCTCAGCTGTGCTATGGTAATGTGCTCAGAAGCTCATGTGCATAATGAGAAGTCAGAAATGGCCAGGAGAATATTTCAAGAACCCAATTGTTGCTGCAAATTCTTAACACAATGCTGAATCTTTGAATTTCTGAACGTGGGATATATAATAACTGTTCATATAAACAGCATATACAACATTTATCACTTCCTCTGTGAGGATTGTCTATTGAATGCATAGTTTTCTAACTTCCTACAAAATTAAATATTAACCACATGATAAGCATTTACGGGAAATAAAGAATGAATAAATATTACCCATTTTTCAGTTTTTCCCTATTGCTGGAAAATAAATGCATTGTTTTACAATGGTGAAATAGGAAAAGTATATTAAATAATATTTCCTCGCATGAATGCATATGCCTGAGGATACATTGCTAACAATAGATAGTTATCATTTCAAAACAAACCTTTAAAATATAATTTCATTTTGGGAAGGAGAAGATGAAATGTTCTTTTACCAGTTTAACTATCAATTCTCATTATCATTTGGCTTCTACCATATTTCAATACACCTTGCATTTTGTAGCAACCCAATTCTGCTCAGATGTAAATAACCAGTAAAAATATTACAACAAATCTCAAACAATCTTCTGCAGCCTAGTGCCTTCAGATATGGTGAGCCTCTAATTTCTACAATTTCCAGCTATCTAAACACCAAAGGAACTATAATAAGAAATCTGGTGTAAAATTTTCAAGAGCCAACTAAGTCACCATATAAGGACCTGTTACATTCATATTAACTTGTGACGAACAAGTATTTGTAAAGTTAAATCAAATGTTCCCATTTGATAAAATTGCATTTTATATAACAGCATTCTTGAAACACAAACAGTACGTGATCATTGTCAAAGGATTTCATTCTATTATAAAAACTAAAATTAGTTATTAAATTGGCATGCAATTTTACATTTGTTGTGTATTATCTTTTAAACAAAAATTCTTACATATGGAGTTCATGTATGTGATATAACAAAATACGTACAAGCAGTCAGGGTCTATATTTGGGAAAGGATTTGTGAGGGGAAAAAGTGATTGTCAGTTTACTCATGTGATCTATAAAGTGAGAATATAAGAAGCTAAAAGTTAAAACAACTATAATAAACTCTTATGTGATCAGTCATCTTGAAGCAATGCCTCTTATCAGGCCTGGTGGAGATTTCATGAGCATATCATTTTTGTTTCCTCAGACTTTTATTAGTAATAGATGTTGCTGATTTCAAAGTTTATTGGCATTTATCAGTTTGACTTTTTGGGTGCTGCTAAATCTGACCATTTAAATATCTGGATAAAATCTATTGTTGCTCATTCTTTAAAATTTACATCTTATGGGTTACTATTTTGACATGGCTCATTTCTTTTTTACAAAGAAAAAGAAATTGTTCCCATTGAGCTTCATTTAAATAAACATTCTCTTGATTTTACCTTTTCTTCCCTCAAAACTGTCAAAACTTTATTTTTTGGTTTCTGCATTTGCAAAGTGATTTCTGTGGGAATGGAAGAGGCTTCTCCTTCAATAACAATGGACTGTGCCAGTGCAAAGGAACTGAACTGCTGACATCTTATTTGCATTTGGCTCACCAAGACAACAGATAGAATAAATGCAGGGGCCTGAAAAACTGCCCTCGAGAGGCAAATTAATTCCTGCTTTCTCTTCTTTTCAAATTTCCAGCAGCAAGCAAAGAAATTGCAATTGTAAACCCACAGATTATCTGTTATCCTGCTGTTTATTCGTGCTTTATTCTGAATTTTTACTTACGACAACCACCAATTACGTGTGTCTATAGGCAGCTTATAAATATTTGCAATTTTTTCTTTACATCCTACCTTTTCTTTCAGGTAAGTATACTTATATACCCAGCTCCTCCCCCTTTGCTCCTACAAGAATCACCATGTGAGATAAGTTGGACTGAGAAAGAGGGACTAGCCCAAAGTCATCACCTGGTGGGGTTCCAGTGCTAAGGGCTGGCCTTGAACCTGGCTATCCCATAACCACTTTTAGCTAAAATTTCTAAAAGTCCTGAATCAAAAGAAACGTTAAGCAACCTTTTAAATTATAACGAAGCTGCTACAATCTCAGCTCCAATGGCTAGTTGTTCTTTTGCCTGGCCTGCACTAACAGGAATTGTTCTTAAAGCACAGGTGTCAAACTTGGTTGCATCACATGACATATCATGATGTATCACAATGTTTTTTGCCTTTGCGGAACTGGGGTGGGTGTGGCCTGCACATGATACATCTGGCCTGTGGGTCGCCAGTTTGACACCCCTGTCTTAAAGATTCAGTTGAAGATTGCAATCTGTGGAAGTAAGGGATTGGTCTGAAAAGAGAGTTGGAGAAGCAAACCAGGAAAAGTCACTTGCCTTGAGATAAAATAAGGTTTTGAAGTCAGTTTCTGTTTGTTTGTTTTAATAGCTAGGATGCTTTGGGGATTATGATATTTTGGATATATCTGCCAGCTATTTCTATTAAGAGTTTATTGTCTTTTCTAAGCTATTTGAATCTCAGTCTCCAATCAAGTGGATCTCCCTATACCATTTAATCAGAGTCTTATGTTTAAAGTGATCTTATCAACAAAATGCATTATTCCATCCAACTGTAACTGTCTTGGGCAGAAAAGTTAGTTTTTAAATAACAAAATGAATGCCTTGTTTTCATCTCCTGAAAAGAGACAGGGTTGCTAACCTCTGGCCCTGTGCCTCGATGCTACTATAATCAGACACAAAAATGTTCATTTTTCTTCGTTCACTGGCATTATTGTCACCATAACGATTAGTGAGCCACTTTATGTGTGTATAAGTGCTCAGGCAATGAAGTTGCATTTCTTTCACAATCCAGTGTGAAAAAGGGAAAAACCAGGGCAAAGAATATTTCCTTTCTCTAGGAAGATGAGTGGTGGCAGCAGGAAATATTATTGGCAGCCAATAATGAGAAGCTAAGTGAAAGTGAAGTGCTCAATGATAAGATTAAGAAGGTGAAAGCTTCCCGCAGTCTGCTGATATCTCTTAGAGCAGTGGTCTACAACCTTTCCAGCTTGGCGATCACTTGGGGGGGAGAGAAAGAATGGATGGTTCCATGTGAGTGAGCCTTATGTGCAAGTATAAGCCGCTCATGCGAGTGGACCTGCGCACATGCTTGCCTGCCTCTCATGTGATTGGAGCTGCAAGCACATGTGTGCTTGCCTGATACTTCTGCAGACCAGTTCTAAACAGGGGGTTGGGGACCCCTGTCTTATAGGGTATGTCTTCTCCAGAAATTTTTTTAAGGATGTTGCAGTAATCAAGACTAGAAGTCCCTGGTGCTCATCTTTCTTCCAAATGAAGCTGATAAAAGCTGATAACCCTACCAACATAATATGGCTATCTAATATGAATATCGGATCAAGGAGCTCCCCACAAACCATAAGCTTGATTTATACAGCTGTATGACCCCATTTAGATCAAGTGTATCTCCAAAGCTCTGAAGACTAGGGCCTAAAAACTGCATAACAAAAAAAGGTTTTTGACAACAGAGCTAGTTGCAACCTTCCATTTCACTGAGGCAAGAATTGCAAAGTTAGAGGACCAAGATTCTTATACAAAGAAGTTTCACAAAGTTTACCTTACAGTTACCAAGAACCTCAGCTGCTAGAAAGATATTTATGATGAGAAAAAGAAAAGCTCTGGACAAATCTCTCTTGATGCCTATTTCAAGGTAAAATGTATACGATATTATTGTGTAGTGGGTTTTGGACCACGTGGACCGCATGGAAAAATGCCAGGCAGATGAGTGCAGCATATCAGCTCTTTATTGTGGTCAGACTGAACTGGAACAAAGGGGCTGCCTGATCCCTTATATACCTGGCCAGGTACACCCCTGGCCAATCTCTTTAACTGAATTTCCCGCTGTCCGCAAGCCAGCCAATCCTGTTGCAGTATAGCGCCACCTGGTGGCGTCAGTGGCCACTGCTAATATGATCACCCAACTATATACATCTATATACATAACACCCCTTCCCCCAGAACACAGGTCGGCAACCTGCGGCTCCGGAGCCGCATGCGGCTCTTTGAGCCGTCTCTTGCGGCTCCCAGCCGCCCGGTGCGCGCGCACCTCTTCCAACGGGCAGTGGTGCGCGCGCACCTCTCCAAATGGAGAGTGGCACCGCCCGTTTGGAGAGGTGCACGCGCACCTCCCCGAATGGGCGGAGGTGCGCGCGCACCTCCCCAAACCTTTGGAGAGGTGCGCGCGTACCTCCGCGCGAATGGGCAGCGGTGCCGCTCTTTCAGGAAGCCCGCCTCGGCCCGTCTGTGAAGCTGCCGAAAGCGGCAGCTTAGCAGACGGGCCGCAGCAGCTTCCGCAAAGAGCGGCGCCCCTGCCCATTCCGAGAGGTGCGCGCGCACCTCTCCGAACGACCGGAGGTGCGCGCGCACCTCCCCAAACCTTTGGGGAGGTGCGCGCGTACCTCCGCGCGAACGGGCAGCGGTGCCGCTCTTTCAGGAAGCTGCCGCTTTCGGCAGCTTCCTGAAAGAGCGGCGCCGCTGCCCCTTCGCTTTCGGCAGCTTCCTGAAAGAGCGGCGCTGCTGCCCCTTCGCACGGAGGTACGCGCGCACCTCCCCAAAGGTTTGGGGAGGTGCGCGCGCAACTCCGGTCGTTCGGAGAGGTGCGCGCGCACCTCTCGGAATGGGCAGGGGCGCCGCTCTTTGCGGAAGCTGCCGCGGCCCGTTTGCTAAGCTGCCGCTTTCGGCAGCTTCACAGACGGGCCGCGGCGGGCTTCCTGAAAGAGCGGCACCGCTGCCCATTCGCGCGGAGGTACGCGCGCACCTCCGGTCGTTCGGAGAGGTGCGCGCGCACCTCTCGGAATGGGCAGGGGCGCCGCTCTTTGCGGAAGCTGCCACGGCCCGTCTGCAAAGCTGCCGAAAGCGGCAGCTTTGCAGACGGGCCGTCGCCATCGGGCAACCGGGAACCGGTTCCATCTCATTTTTTTAAAAATGGCAGCCGCGTGCGTCCGCGCATGCGCAAAAAACCTTTTTGCGCATGCGCGTGCATGGACACACGCACGCGGCTCCCTCTTTTTTTAATTTGTGATGGAACCGGTTCCCAGTGGCTCTTTTTCTTTTTTAGGTTGCCGACCCCTGCCCCAGAAGAACAAACAATAAACAACAACACAAAAAAATGAATACACTATTGCACTGGTTATTTCTTTTGAGACACCACATGACCCATACCCTCATGACCTTACATAGTCCTCTAGATACACAGGTGGCCTATGAGTCTCATAGTTTGCTCACCGGCTTGGTCAGCAGAGTCATTAGTTGAGTCCTGGCACTGGGCCCTAACGACCACATTGTCGTGGTAGGCCTGTGTCTGTTGTTGCTCAGCCCTGCCAAAACTCTCTGGCAACTGTTCGATGACTGTGAGATCCTCCTCCATCCCCGGACCCATTGCTGACGGTTGCTGGGGTTGGTCGGTTTGTGACTTTTCAGGAGCCCGCTTCCTCAATTGGTCTATGTGTCGCCTGACCTGGCAGCCTCCCTTCACCTCTACAATGTATGACAAAGGCACCGTTTTGTCAACTACCACCCCCTGAATCCACAAATGCCCCGGCCCATAGTTCCTAACCCAAACCATTTCACCAATGTTTATTTCCCTGGTAGGTTTTGGTTGTTCTGTCTCTGTGGCCACTCTGTCTGTCCAACTTGGTGATAAGCTGTCGTCCCCAACGTAGTTCTGCAGGACTCTTGCCAGTGGTTGTGCATGGTGTGGTATGTTGCGCCAGAAGGAATTGAGCCAACCTTTGGTGCCAGTCTCCACTGATGATGCATCTCAACGTGTCCTTAGTCGTTCTCACAATGCGTTCTACTTGCCCATTGGACAATAGGTGGAAGGGCGCGGATGTGACGTGCCTAATCAAGTTGGCCCTGGTGAAAGCCTGGAAATCAGCAGATGTGAATTGTGGGCCTTTATCAGAGACTAACACATCAGGCAGGCCATGTGTGGCAAATAGTCCCCTGAGCACCTGGACAGTCTTTGCTGTAGTCATACTTGCAACCGGAACTACCACCAGCCATTTGGAATAGCTATCTACCACCACCAAAAATAGTTGTCCTTGAATTGATCCAGTGTAATCAATGTGTACCCTGGACCAGGGAGTGTGTGTTACTTCCCACTTATGTACCGGGGAGTATGGTTGCTCTGGCCTTTGGCAAACGTAGCACCCTGCTACTTGTTCCTCTATACTTTTATCCAGGCCAGGCCACCACACGTAACTCCATGCTAATGCCTTCATCCTGACTATGCCTGGATGTCCTTCGTGTAGTGACTGCAAAACCTTCTCCCTCAATTTCTCTGGAATAATGACCCTGCTATCCCACAATAGGCATCCCTTATGAGAAGACAACTCATGTCTCCTCGTGAAGTATGCCTGCAACTCTGGGCCTGGGCTCTTCTCTTGCCACCCTGAGACTACTCACATTAAAATCCTGTTCAGGACCCTGTCTACTGTGGTACCGGCAGCAATGTCCTTAGCTTGGAGAGGGCACTCTGGGAGATCTTGGATAGCCAGTATTTGTTCAGCCGGCACCGGATCAGGCTCAGTCATGATTAAAGGTAACCTACTTAATGCATCTGCGTGGCCCATATCTTTACCTGGTTTGTGGACCAGTTTGCATGTGTACGCAGATAGAAATATGGACCACCTTAACATCCTCGGGGATAGAATTTGTGGAGTTTGTTTATCTGTCGTGAGCAGTCCCAACAGTGGTTTGTGATCCATGAAAATAGTGAATTCCCTGCCATACAGGTAATTATGAAATTTCTTGACTCCCGATACTGTTGCCAGGGCCTCCTTATCAATTTGAGCATAATTTCTTTCCGCCCTAGACAGTGTTCAGGAGTAATAAGCAATAGGCTTCTGCTCCCCATTTTCCTCTATGTGACTCAGAACAATGCCCACGCCATAAGGGGATGCATCACATGTGATGCAGATGGGCTTATTTTCTATAAAATGTTGAATTACTGAACAAAGGTTGTTTTAAATTTTTGAAACTGTGTTCATGGACCATGGTCCAATTCCATGGGGTTTTCCAACAATCTGTGTAAAGGCTCAGCAATTGGTGCTTTGTGAGGCAAGAACGCATGATAAAAATTAAGTAATCCCAGAAAAGCTTGCAATTCAGCCTTGTTTTTAGGAGTAGGAGCCATTTTAATTGCTCTTACCTTGTTATCAGTTGGGTGAATTCTCTTGGCATCAATTCTGAACCCTAAGAATTCAGTGGATGCCACTCCAATGCTGCACTTTTCCTTAGTTTGAGGCCTGCAGAGCGGAATCTGTTTAAAACAGCCTGCAGCCTGTCAGCCAAAATCTCCTCAGACTCCCCAGCAATCAGGACATCATCAAAATAAGGGCATACTCCAGGTATGCCCTTCAGAGTCTTCTCCATCACCTCTTGAAAAATTCCAGGAGCTACAGAGACACCAAACTGCAAACAGTTAACTCTGAATGCTCCTCTGTGTGTAACAATTGTCTGAGTGTCAGCCGTCTCCCTGGTATTTTTTATTTTATTTTTTTTATTTTAATCTCATTTATATCCCGCCCTTCTCCGAAGACTCAGGGTGGCTTACAATCTAAGCACAAATTAAATGTGCTTAGCAATAGCCTTCATTCTATGTATATGCCTGCTTATTAGGGCTTTCGCCCCCCCCCCCACCAAGCGGCATTATTACAAAGTCAGCTTATTGCCCCCAACAATCTGGGTCCTCATTTTACCTACCTTGGAAGGATGGAAGGCTGAGTCAACCTTGAGCCTGGTGGGATGCGAACCTGCAATAATTGCAGGCAGCTGGTGTTACTGCAATAATTGCTCCCAGCTGGTAACTGGGAGCTGCTGGTATGCTTGCACTTGCGTAACTGGGAGCTGCTGGTACGCTTGCGCTAAATCTAACTTAGCAAAGATGGCACTGCCCTGGACTGCAGAGAAGACGTGCTGGACCGTCGGGACCGGGTAAGCATGCGGATTTAAGGCCCAGTTCACCGTGGCCTTATAATCTGCACAAATTCTAACCTCCCTGTTGGCCTTAAGTGGGGTAACTATGGGGGTCTCCCAATCTCGCCCCTCCATGGGCTCTAACACACCTTGTTTAACTAATTTATCCAATTCGCGCTCAATCTTATGCTTGAGCACGAATGGAACTTTCTGGGGCTTAATTCGTACCAGCAACACATTTGGGTTTAACTTAAATTTAATGGGGGCCCCTGTGTATTTGCCAAGTTTGCCATCGAATACGTCTGCAAACATTTTGCAGACGGATTCAAGGCTTTTTGGCTGGGTATTATGGATCCCAGAGATCCCAATACCCAAAGCCTCAAACCAATTCAGCCCCACTAAACTAGTCCTCTGTCCCTCAGTTACCAGTACGTCCAAGGGACCCTTGAAATCCTTAAACCCCACTAACATAGTGGCCTCCCCCTTGATTTTAATAGGGGCATGCTGGAAATCGGACAACTGTATGCTGGTGGCTTTCAATGGAACCCACCACTTGCTTCAGCCGCAAACCACTTTAAAAGTCTCATAAGAAATTATTGAGACTGCAGAACCGGAGTCAAGCTCCGTCTTGCAAGCTACACCTTGCAGATGGACCTCTAGTTTAATTTTTGGGGTGAGCAGACGGTGGATTTCCATGTGAGACACGGTCCTCCTGCTCTCACAAAAATTAGGAGGTGTGCGCTGAGGGGGCTCAGTACCTTTTAGTGCCGCATTCAGGGATTGAAGTTCATGCCGGCTGTCCCAGTTGCAATTCCGGCAGACGGCTTGGATGTGACCCGTCTTGCTGCAGGAACGACACTTCGTGGTTCTGAACTTGCAGGTCACTCTCGGGTGATTCCCTCCACAGCTGGCACATTTTTGGACGTTTCCTCTGCAGCTGCTGCAGCTGCAACCAGTGCATTTGTTGGCTGTTGTGGTCTTTCTCTGGGTTCCATCATTGTCACGCCGCGTTGTTTTTCTAGCCTTTGAAGTAGAGCATCAATTTCTTCTTCCTCAACCGCTTCCCCGCTTTCGCCATACACAGCACTCTCCTGGTGGACTGTACCTTCTGAGCTGCTGCTGGGTTGGTGTGTGGGCTGGTCTGAGCCACTGGATGCCTCGTGGGCCCTTACCTCATCCAGGAGCTCTTGCAGAGTCATGGACGGTTTTGCTAGTATTTCTTGACGCAGCCGGTTGTCCCTTAGACCTAATACGATCTGGTCGTGAATTCTTTCTTCAAGATCGGGGAACTTGCAAAGACGGGCAGCTTGTCTCACGGCTGCGATGTATTTAGCCATTGCTTCGCCCGGTAACTGCATCCGCTGGGTGAAGTGGATCCGCCAGAACATTTCAGACCTCTTTGGCATAAAATGCCCACTTAGTTTGTCCGTGAGGTCCTTGTAGGAAACGGCTGTGATGTGCACCAGTGAACACAACCCGACAGCCACATTGTAAACGTCCGGGCCACTGAGGCACAGCAAAGCTGCTGCTTTAAACCCATCTTCCATGATCCGGTTAACCAGTAGGTACCCTTTGACCTGTCCCAGATGCGACTCCCAGCGCTTGGGCTGGCTGACGTCGAATTCATGGATCTGGCTGACTTTTGCCATGCTGAGTCCGATCCAGCAGATGCTGCTTCATTAGAATATATTTAGGGAGAGATATCTCTTCCCTCGATCCCTAGGGACTTCAGCTAGTGCATCAGCTCGTGATTCAGCTCTGAATGAAACAGCAATCCCACCCTCATCGCCACTATTGTGTAGTGGGTTTTGGACCACGTGGACCGCATGGAAAGACGCCAGGCAGATGAGTGCAGCATATCAGCTCTTTATTGTGGTCAGACTGAACTGGAACAAAGGGGCTGCCTGATCCCTTATATACCTGGCCAGGTACACCCCAGGCCAATCCCTTTAACTGAATTTCCTGCCATCCATGAGCCAGCCAATCCTGTCGCAGTATAGCGCCACCTGGTGGTGTCAGTGGCCACTGCTAATATGATCACCCAACTATATACATCTATATACATAACATATATACTAAGACAGTTGACTAACACTTGCTGAATAAGAACCATATGTATTTGTTTCAACTTACCTTACCTACCAATTTAACTTAAGAAAGATTTAAAATCAGATGTTATTCATAACCTATACAGCATTGCCTGTATATATGTAGGTCAAAATAAAGTCTGAATCCTAATTTAGTACCTAACTGGCAACAATTGCAGATGTTTTCCTACAATTATGGCCAGTATATAATTTCACTTGGCTGCTGTATTCTAATTAGCTGCAATTTCCTCTTTGATGCCCAACTATGATAAGAGTGCCTCTGAGCATGCCCAATAAATCAGCGTTGTCCAACTCTGTCTTACAGAATTTTTACAGTTTCACAGCAAGCTGATCTGACATTTGCAATATTATTGCCTTGTCTTGGAAACCAACATTTCTTAATGGGCACGGAATGAGAAAACAAGAACATCAGACAGAAAGTCATTTTTTTCTTCCTGAAAATCTGTTTTAGGAAATGAGTCATTCATTCCTTGCTGAGTCAGTGCGATTATAACTGTGCTGAACTGCCATGATATTACCACCTTAGCAACACAAAACAATGGAGGAGCCATTCGGAAATATGTATTATTTGAAGCCTATGTTAAAATAAACAAAGCACTTTATCTCTACTGAAATTAGAGGTTAAATCTTGATGGTGGGCTGTTTTCACAATGCTGTTGAATACATTTCTAGTTTTATTTTACTATTTTTGTGATGGGTTGTTTTTTTTTAGAGCTGCAGGAGATTTTAATGGCTGTGCAAAATGAAAAAAAAAATTAAACTCTCTTTGATCTAATAGCGGATTTTAGTTCAGTTTATTTCTGTTGCTGGAGATGTTTGTTTATAGTCTCAGTACAGATTCTCCATAAGCATCAAAGTCAGCTAACAGACTCAATGTTGACAGGGCTGTGATATTCAGCACAGCAATAAACTGTCACTGTATCCACAGAAATCGTATGCTATGATGACAGTTGAGGAGGAGAAAGCAAAATGTCAAATACATTTTCTTTTACAATCAGCTGTTTAGCTGACCTGGTCTTTACTAATAATGACTTTGATGTTGGCAAACTCCCATGCACTTGCTTTCGAAATTGCTCTTGCCAGGTATCTACAGAACTGGGAAAACTTTACACTGAGTTGCAATAATGTTTCCAGCTTAGGTTCCAAACTCCTTTACACTCTGCTAATCAGTACTCAAATCGGTTCTCAAACACTGTTAATTTTTGTTCCTAATGGAAATGGTGATTGATGGGCAAAATACCTAATAACAGGTCATATGAATGGTAATCTACATCAAGAAAAATAACTCTCCTTTTCTTGTTTCATTTGTTCCCAATAAATATTGGAAATTGCTTCCAGCTGCTGTCAAAGTGTAAAGGTTTTGTTAAATTCTTTTTGGCTTGGAACTATTCTGTATTAATATTGTTTTCCTAATTATAATAACATTTTAACTACAAGATTAAATAACACTAAATGGAACAAAAAAGCTAAAGAGATGGTACCATCTGCCTGCCCACCCATTTTCACAAAGGCCCACAAATAATCAAGGGGTTACTCCTTAGATACCCAACTGAATTCTTACCTGATATATTCATATTTTAAATATGGGAGTCACCAAGTACCTATTGAGAGAAATCTTCTATAACCTCTGTTGTTAGATAGGCTTGGAGCAAATGAGTTGAAGAGGTTGTTATCTAGGCACAGCACATATTTGGAGTTAAGGAGGAACACTAGATGAAGAGTATGTCAAAGAAAGTTGAGATATCTGCTGAATCTACCAAATATCTACCAAACAAGAAAAAAGTTAAGGAAATGATTGGCCCACTAGTGGGGGAAAGTGGCAAGAAGCTGACAAGCAACAGAGAGAAAACAGAACTATTTAACTCGTTTTTTGCATCTGTGTTTACACAAAGGGAAAAAACAACCCAACCTATCAAAAACACTACCATAAAAAACAGATTAGAAACACAAGTTAAGATAGGCAAGAAAATGGTAAGTGAGCACCTGTCCAGCCTAGACAAGTTCAGATCAACAGGACCAGATGGACTACACCCCAGGTTTCTCAAGGAACTGGCAGATGTGATCTCAGAACCACTGAACTATATTTTTCAAAGTTCCTGGAGCACAGGGGAACTACCAGAGGACTGGAAAACAGCTGATGTAGTTCCCATCTTCAAAAAAAGGAAAAAATAGATCCAGGAAACTACAGACCTATCAGACTGACCTCAATACCTGGGAAGATTCTGGAAAATATAATCAAACAGCGAACACCTAGAGGCAAACAAAGTCATTACTAAAAGCCAAGGTCATTTTGTCAGAAACAAATCATGCCAGACAAATCTTATTGCATTCTTTGACCAAGTGACAAAATTAGTGAATAGAGGAATGCTATAGATATAATTTACTTGGACTTCAGTAAGGCATTTGATAAAGTAGATCACAACCTACTACTTGATAAGATAGAAAAATGTGGGTTAGATAGCATCACCACCAGATGGATTTATTGATGGCTGACAGGCCGTACTCAGCATGTGGTCCTCAATGGAACTGCATCTACATGGAAGGAAGTGTGTAGTGGGGTGCGCAATGGCTCTGTTATGGGCCCAGTGCTCTTCAACATCTTCATCAACGATTTGGATGAGGGGATATATGGGGAACTCATCAAATTTGCAGACGACACCAAGCTGGCAGGAATAGCCAATACTCCAGAAGAGAGGCTTAAGATACAGGAAGATCTGGACAGACTCGAACACTGGGCACAATCTAACAAAATGAAATTCAATGGTGAAAAAAGTAAGGTTCTACATTTAGGCAAGAAAAACCAAATGTACAGGTATAGTATAGGGGGTAACGTGCTCAATAGTAGTAACTGTGAAAGGGATCTTGGAGTCCTAGTGGACAATCACTTAAATATGAGCCAGCAGTGTGCTGCAGCTGCCAAAAAATTCAACACAGTGCTAGGCTGCATTAACAGAGGGATAGAATCAAGATCATGTGAAGTATTAATACCATTTTACAATGCCTTGGTAAGGCCACACTTGGAATACTGCATCCAGTTTTGGTCACCATGATGTAAAAAAGATGTTGAGACTCTAGAAAGAGTACAGAGAAGAGCAACAAAGATGATTAGGGGACTGGAGGCTAAAACATATAAGGAACAGTTGCTGGAATTGGGTATGAATAGTTTAATGAAGAGAAGGATGAGGAGGGATATGATAGCAGTGTTCCAATATCTCAGGGGCTGCCACAAAGAAGAGGGAGTCAAGCTATTCTCCAAAGTGCCTGAAGGCAGGACAAGAAGCAACAGATGGAAACTAATCAAGGAGGGAAGCAACCTAGAACTAAGGAGAAACTTCCTGACAGTTAGAACAATTAACCAGTGGAACAACCTACCTCCAGAAGTGGTGAATGCTCCAACACTGGAAGTTTTTAAGAAGAGATTGGATAGCCATTTGTCTGAAATGGTTTAGGGTTTCCTGCCTGAGTTTGGACTAGATGACTTCCAAGGTCCCTTCCAACTTTATTATTAGTATTAGTAGTATTAGTATTATTATCATTATCTGAGATAAAGTTGATTGGGAGGAATTCTTCATATTTCTGTAGAGTTTTGTTTAAAATATATCATATTCTTCTTCTTTTCTTGACAAGAAAAGAATAAGAATTTTCCTTACTAATCTTTTTTTGCAATTCTGCTCCATATGTGAGACAAAATTGTGGCCTTATTGCAAGTCACTCTGAATAAATACCAAAATAAGAGATCCCTGTTGACAAGAACAAACTGATTTGTTAGTTTCTTGAAAAGCTTAGTTCTACATTTCTTCTCACTTCTGATAGGCAGAGGTTAACTAATAGTATAAGAAATCCAGCAGTGAAATGCTAATCAACATAGGTCAAACAACCTGATGTACCATACATGGACTAAAATAAAATAACCAGGGATGCAGGAGGGTGAGAATTCAAAGCAGAAGGCATAAATCTGTGAGTTATCAAAAACTAGTTACATGATGTTGACAAAGGATTTTATCAGCATGTCCAGCCTACCAGTTCTACATTCTCTGTATTAACTATTATAAAGATTTAAGCTCACGTTTTTATGTCCTGTATGACAATGCAAAGCTTTTGTCAAGAAGGAAATCTCACGATAACAAAGAATTGCTGTTCTAACCCAAGTACTTCACAGAATTATAGAAATATACAAAACTGATGACAGAAAAAGATTTTGTGGGCCATCAGGTCTGCCATTTGAGTTTTTTCTTGTTGTTTTTGTTTTCTTTTTACTTTATGTATTTATTGTTTATTATTTTATTTTTTAATTTTTATTGGATGATGGACATGTTTATCCCAAGCATGTTTAAACTCAGTTACTGAAGATTGACTCACTACATCTACTGGAAATTGGTTCTATGTTTCCACTACTCTTTCTTCAAGTAATACTTCCCAACATTACTTTTGAACTTGTCAGTTTGAGGTTATGCCCCCATGTTTTTGATTTCTGATTAATATTGAAAATACTGCCTTCTAGAAACTTACTTCACAACTTTAATATATTTAAAAGTTTTAATCATCAATAAAGAAAGTTCTAATGGTGGTGCTATTGTTGCCAAGCAAATATTAACACTTAGGTAATCTTTAGGATTCAATTTGTGAGAGAACCTTGCAAACCACATACTCAAAGTTCAGTTTGCAAGCACTAGAACCATTTGCTTGCAACAGTGTGATAAAAAATATGGTAAGGTACAGAAAGGAATGTTTCAGATAGATATGTTAGCCATAGGTCATACGGATCACATTACAGAGCACCATAGACAAATAAAACAAAGCAAATGGAATTTTCTATCTTTAAAATATTCTGACTGAAAACTCAAGGTAGATCAAGTAAAGAATTTAAGAAAATTAGAGATTGCTTATAAGCCAACATGTTTTTGTGGATCTTTTATTCCTAGAGTTACCTTGCCTCAATGAATGCATCTATATATTTTTTTATCAACTTAAAGCTCTATTCGTTTTCACTAATATAGTTTCTGCAAAAATATTTAATGTTCTTACTATCAAGATGGTTAACATTACATAAGTACATTTTACAGCACTCTGTTCTGACAATTTCATGTTGTACACTCAAAACTACTGTCTAAGTTGCTGAAATGCACTTACTTTTCAAATAAAGAGAGAGAATTAACAGTCTGGAGAGAAAAATCAGATAACTCTCAGAATGAATTTGTAAATAAAAAGTAACTAGGATTGAAATAGTTATGTCAATCATTAACTGCCAATAAAAGAGTAATACCACCCTAAGAAAAAGTTGCTTCCATATCTCTCATTTATTGACACAAATTATATATTATATGATTGTTCATGAAAATTTACAAGAGTTTTATTCTTTCGGAATGTAAAAACAAAAAAGGACAGCATGAGGCTAAAATGTTTCAACCATTTTTATGGTGCTTGCAACAGAAAGGAGGAGGAGGAGGAGGAGGAGGAGGAGGAGGAGGAGGAGGAGGAGGAGGAGGAGGAGGAGAAGAAGAAGAAGAAGAAGAAGAAGAAGAAGAAGAAGAAGAAGAAGAAGAAGAAGAAGAAGAAGAAGAAGAAGAAGAAGAAGAAGAAGAAGAAGAAGAAGAAGAAGAAGAAGAAGTAGTCCCTTAAGTAACTGAGGCCAAGTGTGAGAAAATGGAAACTGAAATAGTGATACATTTCTGAGACAGCATTTACAAGTATGAATGCCCACAACAAAAGGCTCCCAAATATTTGGATAGATCTTAAGAGACAGAGAGACTTGACACATTGTGGCCTCTGTGTTGGCAGTTGGCAGTTCATGTTTTTCTTACCTTAATGTCTTCTGTAACAACACACACTGGTTTTAACATTCTTTAAAAGCTTCCACTGTGTTTACACTTGCCATGAAGAATATCTGTGGATATCTCTATAAATTTATATCCAGTGGTGGGATTCAAATATGTGAACAACTGGTTCTCTGTGTTGATGCTGCTTCCAGAAGTCCATTCTGGGCCTGGGCAACAAAAAATTGGCTACCGGTTCTGCCGAAGTGGTGCAAACTGGCTGAATCCCACCACTATTTACAGTATATCCCTGTAAATATATCATGTAGCATAGAATAACATACAAAATAAATCTGTTCATGTCTTTCCATGAAGTACAAAGGGAAACACCAAGCATCCCTTGGTATCAGTCCTAGGTAGACCAGATTAGGAAGCCAAAGTTAAAAATGTGAATGCTATTTTTAGTATAAGGTTACAATAACAGAATCTTGCCAGTCTGAATACATTTCCTCCTCCCTCCCTTTATCTTTGTGAGAACTAAAAAAAGGTCATTTTCTCAAACTGCAGATCTGCCTCAATTCAGATATCTTTTATCTGATGGTTGTCTTGATTGCAGCTCTTCCTCCTGTTCCTCAAGGTTATTCTTCTACTCATTATACTTGGCTGCTCACAAGGTAGTTTGGGAAAGATTCTTGTAAGGCGCCTCAGTGCCTGGAGAAAATCTACTCTCTTATTTATAACCCATACTGCAGTTTTCTGGTTGTAAGGATGTGAAATATTAATCCATTTTCCTGTATCATACCTCAATATGGGCATATGTACACTCGCATCAAGAGAAAATATTGAATTGTTGTTTTTTTATTTCATTACTACAATATCTTTATAAGACTTGCCAGGCACTGACAATTTCTTCTTTTCTTCATTTAATAGGGTATACTTTTGCTTTCTCAGTTTAAACCTACTTTTGTAAAGAAGGTACTGGGAACACTTTTATTAATGGATTAAAGGATTATATAATTTCATTGCTGTTTCAAGCCATTTCTGCCTCAAGAAAATGTTTTTTTGGTAATGTTCTAGATAAAAAAATAGAGTTGTGGATTTCAACAGAAATTGTTCCTTTCCATAACAATATCATGTAGCATGTTTCTTCTTTAGTAAAGACAACTGTTCCTGTGAAGTACAGTAGGAAAGTACTGCAAATTTATGTACTTAACATTAATCCTTGGGGCATTTTAACAATTACAAAAGTGAAAACGTTGCCCTAGGGCAGTAATAAATAAATGTTAAAAATTAGAGATACAAATACATTGTACAGAAAAAATTAGCAGATGGGATTTCAATTGTATTTTATAGTCTATTTTTAATTGTCAGAGAATAGAATCTGTACTTCCATAGCCAAATTGCCAGCATCCATGTTCAAGAAACCTTCAAATGTACACTATAACTTTAAAGGGAATATTATTAGCTGCATACAGTGTGGGTTTCTCTCCTTGTAAGATGAGGCTCCTTAGACTTGTCTTATGAGAAAAAATTCTGTAGAAATCCTAATCCACTTGGATAATTAAATGGGGAGCTTTACATTTTATGCCAATTTCACTAAGGAAGTTCTATGAAAATGGAAAATAGTTAGAATATTGCTTGAGAGAATAATCTTCAATACTTATCAGGTTGCCTGCCATTGCTCTGAAATTATTAAATAGTACTTGGAAAGCATAATGAAGTGGAAAATATATATCACTTCTTAACCTTCTGGAGCATTATTTTTATCATTATTCCTTTCTTTTTGTTTAGCTATTATATTCAGGTTCTAATACTTTTTTATGCCTGGTTCCAAATCACACATGGAATTTCTATAGTTGGATAACCTTGACTATAGGGAGGACAATATATTATATTCTCTGAATTGGTCTTCATTAACAATGTTTTCCTTTGCTAAATTTTCTTCATTATCCATCTCATTGGCCACATATATTAAAAAGCATTATGTCCTGATTACTTTACTCATGTATGTGGACAGAATCAAGGATATTACAAATTAGGATTTATGTAATTTATTTTAAATTAAATTTAAATGTGTCTTTAATATAATTAGACATATAGCAGATCTAACAGCAATCTTCAGACTGATTGAGTGAAAGCCAAAAGAGGCTCTTTCTGATTTCCTGAAACATTGCAGCCTAAAAAAAGATAATCCAATTCTTTTAGACTTAATTTGTACATATGATATGATTTTGTTACTTGTTTTCCAGGACCTCCATAATTGCAAGATTATTTATTATTATCCACTTAATGCTGTACCCAATGCTATAAGAGGTTGGGATAGGCCAACTAATAGGTCAGGCCAGTCAGAAGCTAAGATCCTGTCAGAAGGAGGGGGGGCTAGAGTTTTACTGTCAGTTATATGGAGCTCACCTCACCAGTCTTTCATCTCAATTTACTATCATCCCTTCCCCCACCCCAAAAAAATATTCTCCCTTAGTTACCAATCTCTTGGCTGGACATTGTCAAATTGATCGATTAAAAAATAAAGTCAGTAGTAATTTGATACCTGAATTGTTTAAAAAATGGCATTGATTGGTTGGATCCTTTTTTGGCCTCCTTTTCACCCACTTCAGTAACAACTTCCATATTCCTAAAGACTGGAACTGTTCTATTACTGGTGTATTATTTTAAGAAGGATAATAGCATGGACCAATCCAATTATCCCCCTATTAGACTCCTAGGTATTTCCAGTAAACTACACATATCCTTGTTACTTCATAAATTCTTTGACAGGTAAGCAAAGGAACAATTAGAACAAGATGAACTCACACACTTTACCAGGGATCAATGTGCTACCCTACAATTTTGGGCAAATATACTCTCATATATTCTCTCTGTAAGTTGTCTTTATTGATCTAAAATCGATATTTGATTCAAGAGTCAGAGAAGTTGAAAGTGCTGCAATCATTTATAGTTTGGGGAATTAATTAATTAATTATTTCACATCTCATTTTTATTATTTTCCCAACTACCTTAAGGGGGCAAATATCTATCTAACACACCTTCCTTCTTCTATTTTTCCACAATAACAACTTTTTGAGGTGAATTGGGCTGAGAGAGACTGGCTGGCTCAAAGTCATCCAGCTGGCTTCCATGGCTATGGAGGGACTTGAACTCACAGTATTATTCTGTCTAATTAGAATGATTACTCTGAATTAGAAAGAATACTTTCTATTAGAAAGTAATTAAAAATAATTGTAATTATTGTATAAATAATTATATATTATAATTATAATCTTTATAAATTAATTATAAAGATTATTCTGCCTAATTAGAATGTTACATGATGATATGATCATACAAGTTACACGTGGTAGTAATGATCAGCTTTCTGCAGATATATATATATTCAGTGATTGCTGCCTTAACAAAAAGGAATTCCAGTGCTCTACACATAAACTACCCAGAGTCTCTAGACCAGGCATGTCAAACTGCCGGCCCATGGACTGGATGTGTCATGCCAAAACTGCGCCCACCCCATTGCCGGCAATGGGGAAAAAGTCGTGATACGTCATGCGGCATCATGTGATGTCATGAGTTTGACATGCCTGCTTTAGACAGTGAGATGGGCAACATATAAATTTAATAAATAAATAAGAACAGTCAGTTGTTGTTGTATACAGATGATGCAGCTATTGTTTCTTTTGTTAATTTCAAAAGACGCCTACAAGCTGGAGCTGATCACTGCAGAGAAGAATTTCTTACAGTTAACTATTTGAAAACTAAAATTATTTTCAAAGGAATGAGACATCATAAGCATAGGGATACTATTCCAATAAGGTAAATAATAGTGCCAAGGCTATACTCCTACACTCTAAATTAAAAGTGCAACTTGCAGTATCCTGCTGTGTTCCAAATGCAGCACTTTGCTTAGAAACTGGCTCTTCCCTTAGCTTTAAGGCCCCATAAATGCCAGCTGAATTTTGGTTTAAGCTTCATTCTTCTATTTTTAATAATTTCTTCTTGGAATGCTAGGATCCAAAACCATACATCAATGTGATTTTTTTTCAGATCTTCCAGTGAAGCAGGACATATAAGGGCACTCTAACTGGCAATATATAAATAGGAGTCTTTTCAGCTAGAAATGTATTTATTCAACATCACCTTCCTGTCACCCCATAGAGCTTTGCCTCTAGCCTGTGTTAACATCTTCCTCCCTGCATTATCAGATGGATGATATAATTATATTCCTTTTGCATTCTGAACTTGTCCTGTATCTTGGAGGAACCCAGGACCCTAGCCAACATGCTCCTGCAATTTAATTTAATGTTAATTTTGTGGATAGTTGGGGTTCTATAACTCTTTCATAAGAAATTAATCATCTATCTTCCCTACCCTGCAAGGATTTTCTTTAAGTCAGTCCAAACTAAAAAGGGGGTTAAACAGGGATGTATTCCCAGGCTGGGTACGCAATTTGTTGCTTCTGCAGAGAATAAGAAAAATGGAGTGGTTGTTTATGTTAAAAGTGCCTTAACAGCGGACCTAATTGAAGCAGATAAGCATGGAAGATATGTTATGATCGAGCTGTTGTTTGAAGGTAAAAAGACGCTTTTAGTTGGACTATATGCTCCAAATCAACAACAAGCTGACTTTTTTAGTTTACTTCATACAAAGCTTACCCAGTTGGATTATAAATCCTTTATTTTTATGGGGGACTGGAATGGAGTTATGGATGTACAGTTGGATAAGGCTGGAGCCTTTAAACGCATTCCAAGTCACGCTAGACTGCCTAAATCTTTTTTTGAAATGAAGGATGACCTGGAATTGCGAGATATTTGGCGTGAGAGACATTTGCAGGAGAAGGATTATACATTTTATTCTGATAGACACCAATCTTTTTCGAGGATTGATTTTATTTTGTTGACTAATGATTTTCTTTTGAGAACTAAAAAGGTGAAAATCTGCGCAAGAATTATCTCTGATCACAGTCCAGTGTGGTTGGAGATTGATAAGGAAAGAGGAGATAGACGCTCATGGCGCGTAAATGAGAATTTGTTTAGAAATCAGAGAAATGTGGAAGAATGCAAACAGCGGATGAAGGATTTTTTTGAGATGAATATGAATAAGGGTACCTCTATGGATATGGTTTGGGATGCTAGCAAGGCCTATATGAGAGGGGTGTTGATATATATGAATAATAGACATAGACGTGCAGTGGAAACTAGAAGGAAAGAACTGGAGAATGAAATAAAGGAAAAAGAAAAGGCTTTGATTTTGAACCCAGAGGAGGTGAAGATCAAGGAGGCTATTAGACTGATACGAGGACAATTTGTTAAATTAATAGCTGATCAAGTGGCGACCAATCTGCGGTTTGCTAGGCATAATACTTTTTGCAATGCTAATAAGCCAGGCAGATGGTTGGCTTATAGACTGAGGAAAAAACAAAGGGCATCTAATATAGATAAGATTGAGTATAAAGGAAGGGTTGTGTATCAACAGAATCTTATTAAGGATGCCTTTGTGGATTTTTACTCGAAATTATATACTAAAGAGGACATTAATGCAAAAGATATTGATACGTATTTGGAGAAGGCTAGCATCCCGGTTCTTACGCAAGTACAAAAAGAGGGGATTAACCAACTGATTACAGAAGAAGAAATTTTTACAGCTATTAAGGAATTGAAGGTGGATAAAGCACCAGGCACTGATGGCTTGACTGCGGCCTATTATAAAAACTTACAATTGGAGATGATAAAACCGTTAAAGGAACTGTTCCAGACAATCCAGAGGGGGGGAAAGGTGCCCCCGTCTTGGAGAACAGCTTTTATCTCTTTGATTCCGAAGGAAGACCAGGATGCTACTTTAGTTAAAAATTACAGACCGATATCGCTTTTAAATACAGATTATAAGATATTTGCTAAGGTTTTGGCTAATAGACTGATGAGGGTTCTGCAACAGGTGATTCATGGGGACCAAACGGGGTTTATTAGTGGAAGACAAATGAAAACTAATGTGAGACATATAGTTGATGTGTTAGAGTTTTTGGAAAGGCACAACCAGATCTCTGCTGCGCTAATCTTTTTAGATGCTGAAAAGGCTTTTGATCAATTGAACTGGCAATTTTTGTTGAAAGTTTTAGACAAAATGGATTTTGGGGAAAATTTTTTACAACCGATTAGGGCATTATACCAAAAACAAACTGCCCGAATTATAGTTAACAATAGTTTGACAACAGTATGTATTATTGAGAAGGGCACAAGGCAAGGGTGTCCGCTATCGCCCTTGTTATTTGTATTAACATTAGAGATATTATTGGTTAAGATTCGGAATTCGGAAAAAATTAAGGGGATACAAGTTGGAGATCAGGATTACAGATTGAGAGCATTTGCAGATGATCTGGTTGTTACAGTGACCCAGCCAGAGAACTCTGTTGTGGACCTGATGGAGATAATAACACAATATGGGAAGGTTTCTGGATTTAAAGTAAATATACAGAAAACTAAAATTTTGGCTAGAAATATGACAGTTTCGCAGAAGGCTCTCCTAGAAGGATTAACTGGATTTGAGATTGTTAAAAGGGTTAAATATTTGGGGGTGATTTTGTCGCCCTCTAATACAAAGCTATATAAAAATAATTATGAAAAGTTATGGGGGAAAATTCAAAAAGAACTGGAGAGTTGGGAAAAATTGCAATTGTCTTTGTTGGGACGGATTGCAGCAGTGAAAATGAATGTCCTGCCCAAATTTTTATTCTTATTTCAAATGATACCGATTCTTAAGAAAGACTCTAACTTGGAGGAATGGCAGCGTGGTATCAATAAATTTGTGTGGGCAGGGAAAAAGCCACGAGTTAAACTTAAGATTATGCAGGATACTCGTGAGAGAGGTGGCCTTAAAATGCCTAATTTTAAATTATATTATGAAGCTGCTGCACTAGTAGGAATAAGTGATTGGATTAATTTGACACAATCGAGGTTATTAAATCTTGAGGGCCATGATCTGTTGTTTGGCTGGCATGCATATTTGTTGTATGATAAGAAGGTAGATACTGTGTTTAGGATGCATATTTTAAGACAGGCATTGCTGAGAGTTTGGAAGAAGTATAGACATAAGTTAAGCAGCAAGATACCATTGTGGGCAATCCCAAAACACGCAATAGAAAATATACATGCTGGTTTCAAACATGATGAGACTACTTACAAGGAAATTTTAAGTTTGGAAAGGAATATTTGGTGCTTGAAATCATATAGTTTCTTGCGAGAAGAGAAGGTTGTTCAGACTTGGTTTCAATATATTCAGTTACAGGCCAGGTGGAAAGAAGACCAAAAAAATGGATTTGCAACGACTGATGAAAATTTGATAAAGCAAATTAGAAATCAAGGACCAGCACATATTAAACGGATATATCTTGCATTGATAGAGATTGATTCAGAAACAATTGAGTTTATCCAGAATAAGTATAGGGTCAAGAAGTTTTATCTAGCATTTGAATAAGTCTTCTTTCGTTTTCTTTTTTCTTTTTTTATTTTGTCTTCTATATATATTTAATAATGCTAAGTTTTGTTTGATCCTATATAAGTTAGAGAGTGATGGATTTTAGAATTTATAGTTGTTAGTATATGGTTGTTTATGATTGCTTTTTTATATATATATACCTTGTATTTAGCTCTGGGAAGTCCGGGGGGGGAGGGGGGTTGGGGGGAGGTGGGGGGGGAGGAGGGAGGGGGGGAGGGGGGGGAAGGGGGGAGGTAGGGAGGGGAGGAGGGAGGGGGAAGGGGGGTTTTTTAAAGGAAAACTGTATTTTTAAAACTTTTCAATTAAAAAAAAAAACAGGGATGTATTCCCCACCAAAAAGGGATGCGGTGGCTCAGTGGGTTAGGACCCTGAGCATGTCGATCAGAAGGTCGGCAGTTTGGTGGGTCGAATCCCGAGTGCTGCGTAACAGAATGAGCGCCTGTTACTCGTCCCAGCTTCTCCCAACCTAGCAGTTCGAAAGCACATAAAAATGCAAGCAGAAAAACAGGGACCACTATGGTGGGAAGGTAACAGCGTTCCATGCGCCTTTGGCATCTAGTCATGCCGGCCACATGACCATGGAGACATCCTCGGACAAGCTCTGGCTCTTCGGCTTTGAAACGGAGATGAGCACCGGCCCCTAGAATCGGAAACAACTAGCACACATGTGCGGGGGAACCTTTACCTTTACCTTATTCCCCACCACACACGCTCTTCAACTTCTACATTAATCATATGGTAAAATGGTTAAATAAACCAAACTACTACCCCCACCCCCAAAATAGGTGATCAAAGCATTGCTCGGTTGCTCTACATCAGACTTGTCAAACTCGTGACATCACATGACGTTGCAAGACGTATCAGGACTATTTTGCCATTGCCAGCAATGAGGTGGGTGTGGCTTCCAGATGATGCGTCCTGTCCACAGGCCAGCAGTTTGACACCCCTGCTTTACATAGATAATGGTGTAACCCTTTCCTGGACACCTGTAGGTCTTAAAAGAGCTTTGCAAGTTCTTATCCCGTATTGTAATAATGACAAACTGGTCAAAAACTATAAGAAAACTAAGGTTATGGCCTTTGCTAAAAGGCCAAAACTCCATTCATGGTATCTTAACAGACATGATATAGAGCAAGTGACCACCTTTAATATCTAGGTATGGTCTTACATGCCACTGGCTCAAAAAAAAAGTACATTGTGAATATGCAACTGACTCTGGCCAAAGATCAGCTAATGCTATTCTCAATTTTTTCCATACAAAGAAAGAGTATAATGTTCTGCCACAATTATGCTTTTTCAGGCCAAGTCACTAGCAAAACATTTTTACGGGTTGTGCTAGGATCCTCAGCTTCTTGTTTTACACCCTGTAGAAAGGGTTCAGTCCAAATTTATTAGAACAATTCTCCAGATGCCTTGTTGTATTTAAAATACACTTCTATTCCTGGAGACAGGATTGATAAAAGTTGAAGCAAGAATTTGTATAGCTTCCTTAAACCCTTGGAAGCTTAATTTCCTTCCTCAAGGCCTTGCACCATTAATCTGCCAATGTAAGTTCTTGTCTTCATGGGTCAAGGCTGTTGAATCCAACCTTGTTAAATTAGACTTCTCTCCATCTTCAATACTCAAAATGGAAAAACAAACTTTGAGACAAAGGGTAGAGGGCATAGAGAGGCAGCTGAACTGAGAGAAAATTCCATTATTTCTAGTTCCAGATACTGTTAGATAATAATAATAATAACCAACAACAACAACAACAACAACAACAACAACAATAATAATAATAATAATAATAATAATAATAATAATAATAATAATAATGAGGAGGAGGAGGAGGAGGAGGAAGGGACCTTGGAGATCATCTAGTCCAACCCCCTGCTCAGGCAGGAAACCCTATACCATTTCAGACAAATGGCTGGCCAGTCTCTTCTTAAAAACTTACAGTGTTGGAGCATTCACAGCTTCTGGAGGTAGGTTGTTCCACTGGTTAATTGTTCTAACTGTCAGGAAATTTCTCCTTAGTTCTAGGTTGCTTCTCTCCTTGACTAGTTTCCATCTGTTGCTTCTTGTCCTGCTTTCAGATGCTTTGGAGAATAGCTTGACTCCCTCTTCTTTGTGGCAGCCCCTGAGATATTGGAACACTGCTATCATGTCACCCCCTCGCCCTTCTCTTTGTTAAACTACACATACCCAATTCCAGCAACCGTTCCCTATATGTTTTAGCCTCCAGTCCCCCAATCATCTTTGTTGCTCTTCTCTGTACCCTTTCTAGAGTCTTGACATCTCTTTTACATCATGGTGACCAAAACTGGATGCGGTATTCCAGGTGTGGCCTTACCAAGGCATTGTAAAGTGCTATTAGTACTTCATGTGATCTTGATTCTATCCCTCTGTTAATGCAGCCGAGCACTGTGTTGGCTTTTTTGGCAGCTGCAGCACACATGTAGATGCACTTCCATTGAAGACCACACGCTGAGTACGGCCTGTCAGCCAGCAATAAATCCATCTGGTGGTGATGCTATCTAACCCACATTTTTCTATCTTATCAAGTAGTAGGTTGTGATCGACTTTATCAAATGCCTTACTGAAGTCCAAGTAAATTATATCTACAGCATTCCTCTGGTCCACTAATTTTGTCACTTGGTCAAAGAATGCAATAAGATTTGTCTGGCATGATCTGTTTTTGACAAACCCATGTTGGCTTTTAGTGATAACTTTGTTTGCATCAAAGTGTTCGCTGATATGTTGTTTGATTATCTTTTACAGAATCTTCCCAGGTATTGAGGTCAGGCTGATAGTTCAGTGGTTCTGAGATCACATCTGACAGTTCCTTGAGAACTTTGGGGTGCAATCCATCTGGTCCTGGTGATTTGAACTCGTCTAGGCTGAACAGGTGCTCAATTACCATTTTCTTGCCTTGTACTGTCACAACTACCAGCTATCTTAATCAAATAGAGATAGCAAATCATTGGAAAGCCTTTTCAGTTGCACAATGCCATCTGCTTCCATCAGCCATCCTGGAGGGCAAGTATAAAGGCATACCACTGATTGAAAAGTGAGCTGTGCTGGCTCAATGGCTTACAGGTGCTAGAGACAGTCTCAGCTCTGACAGTTCGAGCCCAAGCACTGTGTAGTGGGGTGAGCTTCTGTTACTTGCCTGAACTTCTTTCCACCTAACAGTTCAAAACCAAGTAAATAGAAAGGCACCATTTTGGTGGAGAGAAGAGCTGGTGCTCTTTGCAGGAACTCAGATTCCGATGGCCCTGAACCTTCCCAGTTGCACTGCCCATTTGCAAGGCAGCTCCAGGAAGGGCTGGTGCCTTGGGTGTCGCTGCAAGAAGAGTCGCTCAACTTTCTGGTGCAAAGACAGCTTGCCCTCCTGTGGTGCCCCTTGGGAAGCGTGCAAACATGTCCTAAAACAGGGCTGGTACCCTGGCAAACCAAATTACTACCGTGCAATAGCATTGTGGTCTCCTGGCTATTGTAACAACACCATATGCTAATAATAACAACTGGATGAAAGGCTCTGTCCCTGTGATTCTGGAGAGATGGAAATCTCTGGACACATCCTTCTTTGCTGCTCTTTTTATAGAGATATTTGAACAAAATTTATTTTTCCGATAACTAGTAGGTGTTTCTGGTTGTTTCTGACAACATTTATCTTCAGTGGCTACTTAAATTAGCTAAATTCCATGCAGCAGCACTAAAGATTTGTCGGAACCTGTTGAATAAATCCATTATGCTATTTTATAGAATTAACGTACTGAAGCTTTTCACCTTGTTGAATTTTAGTATCTAATGGCTATAGGCCTTCACAATTTAAGGACTAATATATTATTCCTTAAGCTGTGTTCTTGTTTATGTACAACTGACATACAGTTGCAAGAAAAAGTATGTGAACCCTTTGGGATTATGTGGTTTTTTGCATGAATTGGCCATAAAATGCGCTCTAAACGTCATGTAAATCACAACAATAGAAAAACACAGTCTGCTTAAAATAATACTACACAAACATTAGCTGTTGTCATGTTTTAATTGAAGATAAGATGGAAACATTCACAGTGCAGGATGGAAAAAGTATGTGAACCTTTGGACTTAATAACTGGTTGACCCTCCTTTGGCAGCAATAACCTCAACCAAACGTTTCCTGTAGTTGCAGATCAGACCTGCACAACGATCTGGAGTAATTTTGGACCACTCCTCTGCACAAAACTGTTTCAGTGTAGCAATATTCTTGGGATGTCTGGTGTGAATCGCTCTCTTAAGGTCATGCCACAGCATTTCAATCGGGTTGAGGTCAGGACTCTGACTGGGCCACTCCAGAACGTGTATTCTGTTCTGTTGAAGCCATTGTTTTGTTGAATTACTTGTATGCTTTGGGTCATTGTCCTGTTGCATCACCCATCCTCTGCGGAGCTCCAGTGGCGGACAGATGGTCGTACGTTTTCCTGCAAAATGTCCTGATAAACTCTGGAATACATTTTCCCATCAATGACAACAATCTGCCCAGGCCCTGAGGCAGCAAAGCAACCCCAAACCATGATGCTCCCTCCGCCATGTTTTACTTTGGGGATGAGGTTTTGATGTTGCTGTGCTGTGCCATTTTTTCTCCACACATAGTGTTGTGTGTTTTTCCCAGAACTCAATTTTGGTTTCATCTGTCCATGTTTGAAGTTTGCAAAAGAGCACCTGGATGTTCCACAGCATTACTGGCAAAATATACTGTGGACAGATGAAACCAAAATTGAGTTGTCTGGGAAAAACACACAACAACATCAAAACCTCATCCCCAAAGTAAAACATGGCGGAGGGAGCATCATGGTTTGGGGTTGCTTTGCTGCCTCAGGGCCTGGGCAGATTGTTGTCATTGATGGGAAAATGTATTCCAGAGTTTATCAGGACATTTTGCAGGAAAACGTACGACCATCTGTCCGCCACTGGAGCTCCGCAGAGGATGGGTGATGCAACAGGACAATGACCCAAAGCATACAAGTAATTCAACAAAACAATGGCTTCAACAGAACAGAATACACGTTCTGGAGTGGCCCAGTCAGAGTCCTGACCTCAACCCGATTGAAATGCTGTGGCATGACCTTAAGAGAGCGATTCACACCAGACATCCCAAGAATATTGCTACACTGAAACAGTTTTGTGCAGAGGAGTGGTCCAAAATTACTCCAGATCGTTGTGCAGGTCTGATCTGCAACTACAGGAAACGTTTGGTTGAGGTTATTGCTGCCAAAGGAGGGTCAACCAGTTATTAAGTCCAAAGGTTCACATACTTTTTCCATCCTGCACTGTGAATGTTTCCATCTTATCTTCAATTAAAACATGACAACAGCTAATGTTTGTGTAGTATTATTTTAAGCAGACTGTGTTTTTCTATTGTTGTGATTTACATGACGTTTAGAGAGCATTTTATGGCCAATTCATGCAAAAAACCACATAATCCCAAAGGGTTCACATACTTTTTCTTGCAACTGTATGAGTTCCCAAATTATGATTTTAACATACTTTGTTATTATTTTATTCTAGAATTTTGAACTAGATACTTGAGTATTTTAATTGTGCTGGTCTTTTAATATAATAAATATTTGGCTATCTTCGCTACTCCAAAATTGTTTTAAATTATTTTATTTTCTGATATCTCATTCTTTGATATTCAGTGTTTAAGCATCTAAATTTCAAAGACTTCTAAAATCTGAAAAGAAACTGGAGAAAAAAATTAAAGCATATGCTCTAGACCAGACATGTCAAACACAAGGCCAAGGGGCCAGATCCGGACCATGAAGTGGTTTTATGCGGCCCGCGAAGCCATCCTGGAAACAGTGAGGGAACAGCCCCCGCTGCCTTGGCCCTGGCCCAGACACCCTCCTTCTGCCAGAGACCCCCAGATCTGTCCCACTCCTGCCCAGGCCCCCATAGGCACCCTTGATGCCAACGATGTAGAGCTGGCCACGGCCACCCAGTAGGCCATATGCACTCTAGCCACGCCCACCCAGAAGGCCACACCCACCCAGGCCACACCCACCCGGCCCCTTGAGGGCAACCGCAATGCTGATGCGGCCCTCAATGAAATTGAGTTTGACACCCCTGCTCTAGACACTAATATAATTTATGATTTTACCACTGTTCAGCTTTTTGCTCACTGCAATGAAAAATTAACTACATTTTTTAAGTAGTCTTTCAATGTGCCTTACTTGAATGATAAATATGTTATTGAATAGATTGAAGGAGAAATGACAGACATTTTTTCGTTTTATGTTCAGGTCATTGTCTTTTACATGGAATAGTGCTAAAGCATTTATTCAAGGTCAGATTATTAGATATATTTCTCATAAAGGTAAGCAACAATTTGCTACAGCTTAATTTTTAAAAGATAAAGCCAATATGTTGTCTCTCTATACATCTGTCCGTCATTTCTGCATCTCTGTCTGTCCATCTATTGCTAGTTAGGTAGCTAGCTAGCTAGAGTTTCTGCTAATGTGACTTGAAGAACCATTATACTCCCAAAAACAGAATTGGTATCACTATGCAATAGAAGGCAATGAACTTGGGAGAATGGACAGAGAGGTAAGTCCATTTAGTTATTTAACCAGTATAATATTGTATTATCTATTTGGGATAGGTACAAGAATGTCATACACATCCAATGATTGATCATTTGGGGAAATTTTATTCTGAATTGCATAGTACAAATCAAATCTAATCAAATTTATTTATCCATTTAAAAGATTTGTAGAACTGTCCCTTTTATGTAATATAACCTTCAATGGCTCACAACAGTAATAAAAGAATAATAACCTCAATAACATTAAAAAAGTATAAAAACTAACAAAATAGTTTTAAAATAATTAAATAATTCCTACTGTAAACTTTTGTATTTTTATTCTTCTGAGCAGAGGTTTAAAGTAACACGTGTGTACCTGAACCCGTTACAACATTTTGTTACAAAACCAAATTTGTCCTTCCTTGTAAAACTATTGCTCTACAATTCATAAATTATAACATGACAGTAAAGGACATTTGGAAGGAGAAGAAACAGCAAGCCACTTAAAATAATCTCTGTCTTCCTATTTTTTGAATGAAATCTTCCTCACAATACTTTCTACTATTTAGTTCATATTTTTCAAAATCCATTCTAATTATCTTGTCTTATTTGCATTTTATTTTGTATGCAGGTTGAAACTTTGGGATTGTCTTATATTATCTGCAAGGTAGCACTGCTCTTTTCTAGCATTTGATGAGAGATGAGAGATGAGAGATGAGAGAGAGAGAGATACAGTAGATAACCTTTGTCATTTTTTACTGCGGGCACAATGGCACACATTAAAAATGAAATTTAGTTGCTTGCTCTCAAAGTGTACACATATACAACACATTTAAACATACTATATACAACATATATATAGACCTACACCCTTACATATATGTTCTTTTCAGGCATAGTATGAAAATAAAAGTTGATATCTGAATGTAATATAAACAGGTTGTCATATAAGAGTATGGTAGACAGCTAGGGTCACGAGAAATCTTCTGCAAACAAGTCAAGCTATGAAAAGTTATTGTTGTTAGAATGCCAGGAATCTATTAGGCATGGAAAGCCATAGGGCTGATGAGTGAAAAGATGGTGGCTTTGAACATGAGTACAAGCTGCTATCTTGATTTTTTTAAAACACTGTTCTTCTCCCCCCCCCCACACACAAGCTCCTGCTACTAAGTCACATGGCTAATTAATTAATACCAGGTACAATACATTAAGGAGCTTTATGATCATCGAGACTACCGTATTTTGAAGTAATTACTATGAATTGACAAAATGGAAAATTCCATTAGATCTTTATAGAAGAATTTTCTAGTCTTAATTAATTGCATCCAACATTATGTTATTCAGAATGGGGGAAAAACAAAGTAAAACCACAATTCAAATGATATTATGATATTATGTCTTAATTTTTATGGTAATTTTATTGAAGATTATAATTACAACAATAAAAACTAATACAAACTGGGGGGGGGAAGAGAAAAAAAAGAAAAGACAATCCAGGATAGAAATGAAAAAGGGAAAGAGAAAGAAAAAAAGGATTTAAAGAAAAGAATATAATAAAGAAAAAGAAAAGTAATAAAGAAATAATTTCCCACCTTCATCATAAGTATAAACAATTTTAGTAACATCACCTTCTCTTGAAATATAAAAATGATCTTTTTTTCCCATATCCCATCTCTTTATAAACAAATCCATCAAGCATGGTTATTTCAGTCCTGATATCAGCAGAAGCTCATTAAGCACAGATAACAATATATCTGTTTTAACTTTGATCAAATAAACCAACTTTATAGTCTTTCCTTTTACTTCTAACTATTTTAATCTTTAGTCCCTTCAAATAATATTGTAGAACTTGATTACTTTTCTTTTTTCCTTTTCTCTTTGTTCTCTTAGAAATCCACTTTCAATTCACTTTTTTCACTAAGGATTAAAGGAAACTCATCTGGTGCTGTAAAACCTGTCAATCCAAAAGATATTAATTGCTGAAAAGTAGTTAATAAGCAATTTCTGAAGCTGATTCAAAAAGTAAGTATGTAAACCTAGTTCTTTCAAAGCTGCCTACCATGATTTGAGCAAGATGGTTATTTCCTGGTCTCTCAAATCCTTAAAGTTGCCAGAAGCCAGTATCATGTAAATTCATTGCCAGGAGTAGGTGTCTGGAGCCATAAAATATGTGGTAACCATTAAACTCACTTCTGAATGATAAAAAATATCAGGGGTACTTACTCTGTGATACTTAGCTATGGTTTAGTTTCCTTACTGTACTTTTCTGTGGTAAAATTCATTTATACATATACGCACAAAACACACAAACTTAAATTTAGAGAAAGTTTACACAGAATCTTTCATATCAATTTTCTAAACAATTTGTCATTCCACAGAGTAACCTGTAGAAAGTAAACTTTGCCTATGCCAAGACTCACATATAAATGCAGTCCTTGCTTGGTCCCTATGTTTTCACAGCTCATTCTAGCTGTTGCCAAAACATTGTTGTCTAGCTACCAACTACCCATTTCAACTCTTAAAAGACATTGCTTCAAGACAATGCTTCAAGGCAATGCTTGAAGCTTGCCATATGGAGAACTTTTTTCCTTGAAATTTGTAAGTATCAAGAAAAAAATAAAAGTACAGCTGGAAGCAAGCCTCCAGGGGCTAACTCACTCCACATACACAACAACCAGGCATGTGTATCCAAAGCTGTGCAATCATCTATATGAAAATCTTACAAAATGCCTTGAACAGACTAAGTTGCGGCATAGATTTAAAATTTTAAACTGATTTTTAATGGGGTTGCAATGTGGACAAATGTGTTTCCATTCCCTACCTATTCCAAGTACTCTCACAAATATATCTTGCATTAGAGGGAGCATTTGCAGTCCAGATATATGCAATCATTGCAATCATCATGAATAATAATAATAATAATAATAATAATAATAATAATAATAATAATAATAATAATAATAATAATGTTGGAAGGTACCTTGGAGGTCATCTAGTCCAACCCCCTGCTCAGGCAGGAAACCCTATAATTATCAGAAAACCTGATAAACTTTTCATAAATTCTTGAATGCCAGAAAGCTACAAAATGCTATGCAAGGCTGATTTTCTATCTACAATGTTTCTAGTTATAAGAAATTTTATATTCATTTTCTATTAATAAGGGTCAAAAGTGTAATTATAGAGTAGCCTCAAGCAGAGTTGAGACTACACTACTGAAAGCTACAAATTCCTAAGAGTCAATCAGTTCAAATGCAGTAACTACAATGCTGAAACATATTGCTTATTTCTTTTTGCACATATTATTTCTTCCTACACATTCAGATACTGTGCATGGTTTTCTGACTGATGGGCAAAAGCAAATTGTCTTTATGCTAACTGTGTTTGTTTTTTTAAAAAAGTATGTTCCATTTGTTGTGTGGAATGGAGCAGCATAGAAATACCAGTGGCAGATAGATCTCTGGACCCCTGGACCTCTCAGCACATTTTAGTACTACCAACATAGTACCCCTTCTGGACCAGCTTCAGGGGTTGGGAACGGGAGATACTTTCTTATGGTGATTTTCCTTCTTCTTCTGCGGCCTGTTCCAGTTGGTGGGTGAAGAAAGGTCAAACCTAGGACCCTTTCACCTCTCCTTTTCAAAATCTACATGAAAGGGAGAGGTTATCTGTCAATATGGCATGCAGTATCATCAATGTGCAGATAATCCCAGTTATATGTTTTCATACCTAGTCAGGCAGGTGACATAGTATTGGCTGAGTGCCTGGAGACTGTAAGGATCTGGATTGGGAGGGTCCAGTTTTAACAATCCTGGCTAGATGAAGTGGCTCTGGGTTTTTGTCCTCTCCTCCCCCAGGATCAGGTGATATATCATCTCTGACTCCGGATGGGGGTGTCACTCCCCTGGACAGAGTTCATGCACAATTTGGGGGTCTTCCTAAACTCACAGCTGCTCTTTGAGAAGCAAGTGGTAGTCATGACCAAGGAGAATCTTTGCACAGATTCATCCAATGTATCAGTTGCACTCCTTCCTAGACTGGGAGGCCTTGCCCATGATCACTCATGCCTTAATCACTTCCTATTTAGATTACTGCAACACACTCTATATGGGTTGTCCCTGAACACTGCTTGAAAGTTACAATTGGTCCAGAATGTGGTGGCATATACCATGATGGGTGTCGCTAGATTTACCCATCTAGCATCTCTGTTGTGCAAGCTGCACTGCCTACCAGTTTCTTTCTGAGTGCAATTCAAAGTGCCGGCTATTACCTTTAAAGTCCTACATGGCACAGGGCCAGGTTATCTGTCGTACTGCCTCTCCCTAAAGATATTTAACCATCCTATCATGGTGGTGCAGTGGTTAGAATTCAGTATTGCAGGCTAACTCTGCTATGGACAGAAGTTCAATCTTTTTTTTTATTGAAAAGTTTTAAAATACAGTTTTCCTTTAAAAAAAACCCCCTTCCCCCTCCCCCCTCCCCCCTACCTCTCCCCCTCCCCCCTCCCTCCTCCCCCCCCTACCTCCCCCCCTCCTCCCCTCCCCCCCAACTTCCCAGAGCTAAATACAAGGTATGTATATAATAAAAAAAAAAGCAATCATAAACAACCATATACTAACAACTATAAATTCTAAAATCCATCACTCTCTAACTTATATAGGATAAAACAAACCTTAGCAATATTAAATATATATAAAAAAACTAAAATAGAAAAAAAAAAGAAAACGAAAGAAGACTTATTCGAATGCTACATGAAACTTCTTAACCCTATACTTGTTCTGGATAAACTCAATCCATTTTCTCCATTCCATAATATAACGTTCTTGCGAATGATCTTTCAAATAGGCCGAAATCTTCGCCATCTCTGCCAGGTCGGAAACCTTTAAAGTCCACTCTTCTATGGTCAGCAGTTCCTCTTTCTTCCAATATTGGCCTATCAAAAGTCTTGCTGCCGTAATTAAGTTCAACATCAACTTGGTGTCCACAACTTTAGCGTCGGCAATTATTCCCAACAAAAAAAGTTGCGGGCAAAACTTTATCCTCTGTTTAAAAATCTTCTGCATATTCCACCAGACTTTTATCCAAAAAGCCTTAACCTTCTTACATGTCCACCATATGTGAAAATATGTTGCATCTTCATCACCGCACCTCCAACATTTAGGCTGATAATTCGGATACATACTTGCAAGCTTTTTAGGATCTAAATGCCATCTATAAAACATTTTGTAAAAGTTCTCTCTTAGATTTTGAGCTTGAGTAAATTTTACGTTCCTCACCCAGATCTTTTCCCACGTATCCATTGTGATAACTTCCTGGATGTTTTGGGCCCATTTTATCATACAATCCTTAACAAGCTCTGTTTCTGAATCAATCTCTATCAATGCAAGATATATCCGTTTAATATGTGCTGGTCCCTGATTTCTAATTTGCTTTATCAAGTTTTCATCAATCATTGCAAATCCATTTTTCTGGTCTTCTTTCCACCTGGCCCGTAACTGAATATATTGAAACCAAGTTTGAACAACCTTCTCTTCTCGCAAGAGGCTATATGATTTCAAACACCAAACATTCCTTTCCAAGTTTAAAATTTCCTTGTATGTAGTCACATCATGTTTGAAACCAGCATGTATATTTTCTATTGCGTGTTTTGGAATTGCCCACAATGGTATCTTGCAGCTTAACTTATGTCTATACTTCTTCCAAACTCTCAGCAATGCCTGTCTTAAAATATGCATCCTAAACACAGTATCTACCTTCTTATCATACAACAAATATGCATGCCAGCCAAACAACAAATCATGGCCCTCAAGATTTAATAACCTCGGTTGCGTCAAATTAATCCAATCACTTATTCCTACTAATGCAGCAGCTTCATAATATAATTTAAAATTAGGCAATTTAAGGCCACCTCTCTCATGAGTATCCTGCATAATCTTAAGTTTAACTTGTGGCTTTTTCCCTGCCCAGACAAATTTATTGATACCATGCTGCCATTCCTCCAAATTAGAATCTTTCTTAAAAATCGGTATCATTTGAAATAAAAATAAAAATTTGGGCAGGACATTCATTTTCACTGCTGCAATCCGTCCCAACAAAGACAATTGCAATTTTTCCCAACTCTCCAATTCTTTTCGAATTTTCCCCCATAATTTTTCATAATTATTTTTATATAACTTTGTGTTAGAGGGTGATAAAATCACCCCCAAATATTTAACCCTTTTAACAATCTCAAATCCAGTTAATCCTTCTAAAAGAACCTTCTGTGAAACTGTCATATTTCTAGCCAAAATTTTAGTTTTCTGTATATTTACTTTAAATCCAGAAACCTTCCCATATTGTGTTATTATCTCCATCAGGTCCACAACAGAATTATCTGGCTGGGTCACTGTAACAACCAGATCATCTGCAAATGCTCTCAATCTATAGTCCTGATCTCCAACTTGTATCCCCTTAATTTTTTCCGAATTCCGAATTTTAACCAATAATATCTCTAAAGTTAACACAAATAACAAGGGCGATAACGGACACCCTTGCCTTGTGCCCTTCTCAATATTACATGCTGCTGTCAGGCTATTATTAACTATAATTCGGGCAGTTTGTTTTTGATATAATGCCCTAATCGGTTGTAAAAAATTTTCCCCAAAATCCATTTTGTCTAACACTTTCAACAAAAATTGCCAATTCAATTGATCAAAAGCCTTTTCAGCATCTAAAAAGATTAGCGCTGCAGAGATCTGGTTGTTCCTTTCCAAAAACTCTAACACATCAACTATATGTCTCACATTATTTTTCATTTGCCTACCACTAATAAACCCCGTTTGATCCCCATGAATCACCTGTTGCAGAACCCTCATCAGTCTATTAGCCAAAACCTTAGCAAATATCTTATAATCTGTATTTAAAAGCAATATCGGTCTATAATTTTTAACTTGAGTAGCATCCTGGTCTTCCTTCGGAATCAAAGAAATAAAAGCTGTTCTCCAAGACGGTGGCACCTTTCCCCCCCTCTGGATTGTCTGGAACAGTTCCTTTAACGGTTTTATCATCTCTAATTGTAAATTTTTATAATAGGCCGCAGTCAAGCCATCCGTGCCTGGTGCTTTATCCACCTTCAATTCCTTAATTGCTGTAAAAATTTCTTCTTCTGTAATCAGTTGATTAATCCCCTCTTTTTGTACTTGCGTAAGAACCGGGATGCTAGCATTCTCCAAATATATATCAATATCTTTTGCACTAATTTCCTCTTTAGTATATAATTTCGAATAAAAATCCACAAAAGCATCCTTAATAAGATTCTGTTGAAACACAACCCTTCCTTTATACTCAATCTTATCTATATTAGAGGCCCTTGGTTTTTTCCTCAGTCTATAAGCTAACCATCTGCCTGGTTTATTAGCGTTGCAAAAAGTATTATGCCTAGCAAACCACAGATTGGTCACCACTTGATCAGCCATTAATTTATCAAATTGTCCTCTTAGCAGTCTAATAGCCTCCTTGATCTTCACATCCTCTGGGTTCAAAATCAAAACCTTTTCTTTTTCCTTTATTTCATTCTCCAGTTCTTTCCTTCTAGTTTCCACTGCACGTCTATGTCTATTATTCATATATATCAACACCCCTCTCATATAGGCCTTGCTAGCATCCCAAACCATATCCATAGAGGTACCCTTATTCATATTAATCTCAAAAAAATCCTTCATCCGCTGTTTGCATTCTTCCACATTTCTCTGATTTCTAAACAAGTTCTCATTTACGCGCCACGAGCGCCTATCTCCTTTCTCCTTATCAATCTCCAACCAAACTGGACTGTGGTCAGAGATAGTTCTTGCACAAATCTTCACCTTTTTAGTTCTCAAAAAAAATCATTAGTCAACAAAATAAAATCAATCCTTGAAAAAGATTGGTGTCTGTCAGAAAAAAAAGTATAATCCTTCTCCTGCAAGTGTCTCTCACGCCAAATATCTCACAATTCCAGGTCATCCTTCATTTCAAAAAAAGATTTAGGCAGTCTAGCATGACTTGGAATGCGCTTAAATGCTCCAGCCTTATCCAACTGTACATCCAAAACACCATTCCAGTCCCCCATAAAAATAAAAGATTTATAATCCAACTGGGTAAGCTTTGTGTGAAGTAAGCTAAAAAAGTCAGCTTGTTGTTGGTTAGGTGCATATAATCCAACTAAAAGCGTCTTTTTACCTTCTAACAACAGCTCAATCATAACATATCTTCCATGCTTATCTGCTTCAATTAAGTCTGCTGTTAAGGCACTTTTAACATAAACAACCACACCATTTTTCTTGTTCTCTGCAGAAGCAACAAATTGCGTACCCAGCCTCGAATTCGATAAGTACTTTTGATCCAAAAGTCTAATATGCGTTTCTTGCAGACATATAACATCTATCTTAAATTGTTTTAAATATTGAAAAACTTTCTTCCTCTTCTGTGGTGAATTTAATCCATTAACATTCCAGGTTAAAAATTTAGTTGCCATGCATATCCTCCACAAGCTCTTGGACCACAGCTTTGATAGGACTAACTTCTTTAGGCCGTGCTCCTCCCACAGCTTGGCTATAAGTACGTTGTGAAGATTCTGAGGACTTTTGCTGATCTTGTTCTTTTATTTTCTTTGCTCGTTTTAAAGCAGCACGCGTTACTCTTTGCTCTCTAGGATCATCCAAAGAAGTTGTAGCTTGATCTCCTCCAGCACCATTTTCCTCTGTTCCATCCTCTTGATATTCTCCTTCTCCAGATCCCTTTGCAGCTTCCAGAAGTGTTAATGAGGTTGCTTTTAAGACATTATTGTAGAAATCACGCGCTTGCTTCACAGTAATCAGCCGATACCTTTTACCTTCATACATCACCATCAGCCCATCTGGAATCTCCCATCTGAACCTTATATCTCTTTGCTTGAGCTCATGCACAAGAAATGTATAGTCCTTCCTTCCCCTTAAAATCCTTGGAGGAATTTCTTTTAAAACCAAGACTTCTTGTTCAGCAATCACAACTTTAGCATCATAGGCAGCTTGTATAACTTGATCTCTAATTTCTCTTTTTGCAAAATAAACCACCACATCTCTAGGCAACTTTCTCTGTCTGGCAATCCATGAATTCACCCGGAACACTTTATCCATAGCTGCTCTTATTTCAGATGCTGGCTGGTTCAATACCCCTTTGAGAGCCTCAGAGATCAGCTGCTTTAAATCTTCTTTAATATTCTCTTTTAAACCTCTGATTCTGACAGCAAACTGCATCTGATAATATTGGGCAAGGCTTAACTCCCTTTCTATTTTGTCTCTTACATTCTCATTCTCCCGTGCTTTTACTTCTAATATTGCATTCCTTTGAGCCAGATCATCCATTTTTTCATCTAAATCTTCCACACATTCCGCCACTTTATGCACTGAAGACAAAATGTCTACCTTCATCACGCTGAACTTCTGTTCCATCCTCTCTTCCATTCTCTCCTCCAGTTTCTCCAATTTCTCCTCCATCTGTGCAAATTTGTCAGCAATTGATTGATTAATTGATTCCAAAAGTACCTGGGCATGTTTCTCCAAAGCCTCTCGCAAATCCTTCGATGTCAGCACTTCAGGAGGGTGCAATGCCTGTAATGATGATTGTTGCACCGGCGAGGATCCACCACTCCGAAGAGTTTTAGGGGGAGGTTTAGCCGCCATCTTTTACTCCTCAATTATGACGCACTTTCACTTAAACTTTAAAAAGTCCAACAAACTCGAGAGTATAGTAAAATAATCCTCTTCACCTTTTCTCTCTTGTACCGCTCTGCCTGCTCCTTTAAATCATAGTCCTTTCTTCAGGCAGGGATGGTTCGCAGACGCCTGGCTCTGCTCCAAGAAGTTCGGAGCAGAGACGCTGGCCAGCTGGGAGCAACCCAGGCTTCGGGGGAGTTCAATCCTTCAGCCGCCCAAGCTCCAAGCTCAGGCGGCCCCGGAGAACTCGACCCCTACCTGGGGCCTCACCCCCTCCTCTTCTCCCGAGGAGGGGGCTTCAAATTCGCCCAAACAGCTGATCGGCGCTGTTTCGGGCAAAAAAAACACACAGCTGAGCCGCGGGCAGCCCGGGAAGGCTGTCTTCGGCGCCGCACCGCCACCGGAACGACAGAAGTTCAATCTTGACTGACTCAAGGTTACTCAGCCTTCCATCCTTACGAGGTCAGTAAAATGAGGGCCTAGTTTGTTGGGGGCAACATGCTGACATCAGAGAGTACTGTAAAGCAGTATGGAGTGGTATATAAGTCATACTATTGTTATTGTTAGCAGAACAAATAGGGTGGGCATGCTCCTAGTCTTTTCTCTTAAACATTGCCATCTTTTGGGATCTAGGAAATCTGCCTTTTCCACGGCAACTGCAGCCTAATGGAAGAGTTTTCCCCCTGATGTTCAGCAGGCGCCCACTCTCCTAACCTTCTGGAAAGCACTGAAGACCTGGCTTTCCCCCCAAGCATTGGGCTGATGTGAGATTGATGGCAGGACTTATTGATGGTCTGCATGTGAAAATTTAATGTTGGTGCCAGGTTTTAAAGTTTGTGGTTTTAATACATATATGTATTCTAGGGGCCACCTAGAATTTGATATAACATGGGTAGCTATATAAATGTTTAAAATAAATATATAAGTAAAATTTTTGTCATTCATAATGAATACTTAGTTTTGACTTCTCTGATTAACACAAAAACTCAGTGTTGGAATAATCCTAGAATAATCATCATTCTTATTACAGCAGCTTTCTAACAGATTTAAAACACAGTTGATAAATATATGCCCATGTTGTAGCCAGTATACTCATATTAGGTTTATTTCATGAATTTATTAAAACAAAATTGGGATAAAGTGGTGTTTCAATTAAAATATTTTGTTAGTTACCATTACAGGTAGGTGGATTTAGTTAGTAGTCATAATTTCCCACATTCAGAATCATATGCTTACCTGAAAACAGGGAACTGCTAAAATAGCAGATTCTTTTTTTATTATTACAGAATACACCCTGTAGTAAAATGAGGTGAGATCTGAAATTAGGTCTGAGACATATAATTTATTGTTACATGAAATGTGGGCTTTCACATGAACTTTGGTATAATGTCTAGGGAATATTTTCATATGTTCTGTTCAGGATGTTATATATTTCATTTTTAGTATATACTGTATGTATTTTATAGTCTGTCTTTTCTCTGGGAACTAAAGTCAACATAAATAGCATTTTAACCCCTATCTCTCCTCCCATAATAACAATCTTATAAAGTTTAGAGATTGTGACTTCTGCAAGATCTCATGTTGAGTTTCCATAGTGGACTTGAATCTGTGTCTCCCCAGTCCTGGTCAAACAGTTTAATTATCTCACTGAAGCTCAATCAAAGTCTCCAGACTCAAACATGACCAATGCTCTTTCATATAATTAGGAAACTATGCTGTAGTCCCATAATTAAAATAAAAGAAATAGAGAGATATTTTATAATACTACACTGTTGGAAGAAAAGTCTTCATCATGGTTCCATCCAAGCTGGGGATAAACAACATGGCAACTGCTTTAGGAAGAAGGTTAAAGTTTATTGCAGAGGAAAGCCAGACAGAAAGATGGATCCAGCAGAAAAAGGACTAAGCACACGTGGGAAGTGGGTTTTTATACCCCCTGGACTCTATTGTTTGGTTATTTCCTGTTTCAGGCTTTGTATTTCCTGTGACACATATTCTGACCTGAGTCCGGGTGTGCCTTTCTGGTATTCTTGGTGGTTGTGGGTCAATCCTATTATGTCCAAAGGTCATATCCTGCTTTCCTGGGGCTGGGATATGTAGATGTTAGGACTTTGTCTTCCTAAGCTTCTAGCTCCAACCTTCTTGATGGCTCACATTTGCATGTCTATAGAACTGGTTTTCTGCTTGAGGGAAGGAGACCTGAGACTATTAAGAAAACTGGGCATGCTTTCCTGGTTCTACAATATCTTTTAAGAAAATATATTTCCTTTTAATATTTCCTTTTCTGGGGAGCTGACTTCCCTCAGCTGTTTATCCATCAGTGAGCATATTTCATGAGTTGTTTAGATAAGTAGTTTAGGCAGGATGAAAAAATATTTACCCAACCGCAGAAGAATGTGATATAAAACATGTAAGTCATAGTGAGATATTTCAGAGTGGAGGTAAAGAGAGGTTCATAAAATGCTTCCCTTTGGAAAGGAAAAAAATAAATAAACACACCCACTGGCACATAAAAGAAGCTAACTGTGAATTGCACAAGAACATGTGTGGTGATCAAACTCAGAGGTTTCTATAGATTATTGTTGCTCTAGGTTTCCTGCTGAGAAAAGAGTAGAAAAGCCCAGGTCATGGTAGCTATGCTTTGTCTACACTATCAACTGTGCAGATGGCCCCTACTGTATATCATGGCAATGCCACAGAGGGTTGTTTTGTTTTTAAATCAAGATGGTGGCTTCAACCAAGTGATTGTGGTTTCCTGCTACTCCCCATGAAACTCTTGCCCATTCTGAGTACTGACTTCGTGTTGTTTCAAAGATATAAAGCCAATGGAACTGAGAACTGGTTGTCCATTGGTTAATTTGCCCAGGATAAGTGTTTTCTTTGAAAGCAATTTCAAATTAATGGTGCTGAGTACTTTCTATTCCAAGTTAAACACCATGAATGCTTATTTCCAACGTCTTTGTCAGGCTGCTAATTCTATGTGAGGCAAAGAGCTGTAATAAAATTCAGGACCTCATTCAACAGCCATAGCACACCAAGCTTATTGTAAATGACAAATATAGTAATTATACTATAGTAAATATAGTAACAATGCTTATACAACTATCCTTGGGAAAATTTGACTTTTTGTTTTCACCCTCAATTCACAACTGAACCAGAGTTTCTATTTGTACAAATTGCCTCAGCAACAAGTCAGAATGTAAATAAGATGAATCTTACTACAGAGAATGATTTAGATATTACTATAATTTCTGTTCATATAGACTTCTACTAAACAGATTCTTTCAGACCAAACAAGCCTGTTGACTGGCATTATCAAACTTCATTGCCTTACTCTATCAGCTTATCAATCTATGTTTTACTTGTGGTATGAAGTATTTTCAGGAAACATATCCCAATGGCCAGATTTATTACAAGTTAATTTACTGTGAAAAAACATGTGTTACATGTCAAATTGATTTTCTGCATGTGGTGGATAAGGCAACCATATTACTTTTTGTAGATTATAGTTGTGTTATCCTTGTTCTAATAGCTTCCATATGTGCTAAGAAAAATACTGCTATTCCTGCCAAATCTATCACCTTCATTATTTTTGTCTTTTCTATTACAAGTGAGTAAGAAAAGGAAGCACTATTTTAGGATCACTAGTGTCAGAGGTGTTTTTACACTTAAAAGGAAGAGATCCACAAAAATAGCTTCCCTTTTGATATTTTTAGTTTTTGTGTGAGATCACAAAAGTGAACATAAGAGCTCTTAGACTAGATCTTCACAAACTTTGTCAGAATAGACATTGCAAACTTGAGGAAGACTGTTCAAGTTACACTCTACTCCACTCTATGAAGGGTATGTATTATTGGTGAATATCAGCTTGTCCAATTTTAATGTCATAAGCACTAATAATAGCTGTATGAAAGTTATTTCCATATTATAAATGCCAAATCCACCCAAATCATTACAAAAATGCATTTCTTCACATTGGTGGGTGGTAATGCCATCAGTCAATGTGTTTTATGGAGGGTGCATATGCCCTTGAGCCTTTTCATCTCAGACTATAGCCCTTGAAATATACCGTATTTTTTGGACCATAAGACGCACCTGACCATAAGATGCACCCAGTTTTTAGAGCAGGAAAACAAGAAAAAAAATATTCTGAACCAAATAGTACCGGTATACTAGGAAGGAAGGAGGGGAGAGAGAGAGAGAAGGAAGGAAGGAGGGAGGGAGGGAGAGAGAAAGAAAGAAAGAAAGAAAGAAAGAAAGAAAGAAAGAAAGAAAGAAAGAAAGAAAGAAAGAAAGAAAGAAAGAAAAGGAAGAGAAGGAAGAAAGAAAGAAAGAAAGAAAGAAAGAAAGAAAGAAAGAAAGAAAGAAAGAAAGAAAGGAGGGAGGATGGAGGGAGCAAGGAAAAGAGAGAGAGAGAAAGAAGGAAGGAAGGAAGGAAGGAAGGAAGGAAGGAAGGAAGGAAGGGAGAAGGAAGGAAGAAAGAGAGAAGGAAGGAAGGAAGAGAAGGAAGGAAGAAAGAAAGGAGGGAGGGAGGGAGGAAGAAAGAGAAAGAAAGAAAGAAAGAAAGAAAGAAAGAAGAAAGAAAGAAAGAAAGGTAGTTTCTTTTCCCTGAATAGGTTTTCTAAGATGCCGAAGCAATTTCAAACAATTAGCAGTATTATCTTGCAAATGGGAAATCACTTCCAATAAACTTTGCAGAGAAACCTGCAGGGACAACTCCTCACGGCTTTGCTGGGGCAAGTCGCCTAGGTTTAGTTTAGCAAAAACTATTTCTTTAGCAGCGAGGTAAAAGAAAGAAAATGTGCGCGCGCAGGGAGGGGGAGGCAGTCAGAAGGCATGGCAGGCACGTCCGTATTTCCTCCCCTGCCGACCAATCACAGGGGCGGGGTGGAGAATTCATTCAATCACGTCTCTCCAATGGAGCTGATGGACTGCGTTGACTGAACGGGAGACAAGTGTTTTCGCTTACCTTCGGACCATAAGATGCACCTCGTTTTTCCACCCACTTTTGGGAGGGGAAAAGTGCGTCTTATGGTCCGAAAAATATGGTACTGGTGGGTGGAAGATAGAAGGGGAGGTAGTTAAAAAATCACCCATTCTTTGAAATGAAAAGAAGTAAAATTCAAACTTTTCTTATAGGGAAATTATATTTTGATATCTACAAACAGATAGATTGTGTTAGAAACAAATGAGTGATCTTAATGCTGTAAGGTATGTTTGAATTGTATATGTTGAATTATAAATAATTGAATTAATAAATAATTGAATAATTTAATATTAATAACACTTCATTAAGTGTTATTAATCCTTAAATAACAGACTCTACACACAACATTCTTTCAACTTCCTTTTCTTCACAGGTGAAAAAAAATATTTAACAACTTAGTTTCATTCGAGCAACCATACTTGAATGGAAAGGAATGAACCCATTGACCAAAATCTAATGTGGCAGTTCTCTGCTTCAGGGCTAGCTAAACTTGACTGTCTGAATCAAGTTTCTCAGATGCTTAGAGGTAATCTAATAATTGGAGTGGAATGGATAGGGAATGAGGAGAATATGCTTTTTGGAGTATAGTGTATATAATGCATAGATATTAAAGACAAAGGGAAATATATCTTATTTGAACTTTTTAGAAAAAAAATCTAGCACAAAATTTCAAATTGAATATCTTGCCTTATTCAGACATACATCTCACAAACATGTTACATCATTTTTTTTAACAAAGCACAACCAGCTATTCATTTAATAACTGAATATAAAGGAAGCTTTTTGGCACAAATATGCATGTATTAGATCAGATTATCCAACTAATCTAGTGGTTAAGGTGCTAGCCTAGAAATCAGGAGATTGTGAGTTGCAATCCCACTTTAGGCATGAAAAAATAGTTGGATGAACTTTTGACCAGTCATCCTCTCTCAGCCCAACCCACCTCATTGGGTTGTTGTTGTGGGGAAAGTAAGAAGAAGGAGCATTATGAATGTTCACTGCCTTGAGTTTTTTTTTAAAAAAAATAATATAAAATAAATAAATGAGCTACAGAATAAATGCATAGTCAGAATCTGGAGCCCAATGGGATTCACACCCAACAAGTATGAAAAAGACTGCAGCTTAACAAGTAGAACTACCAAATTCCCTCTTTGTAACAAAGGTTAAAAGCCTAATACAGCTCATTTTGCTTTCATAATATTAATAAGCTAATAAAATTGTTTAGCACATTTCTTCTCCATAGAACAAAATTGTCCATACAACTTCATCAGTAATAACTGGCTGACAGGCTTGCCTATAAAATTACTGGAATTTCCAATTAATTTTAACTAGATTAATTTGCTTCTTCCATTACTGAAATGTAGACATCAAACTGAGCATTGCACACTTCACCAACTGGTAAGCAAACTGAATTTATCAGTACAACACTGAAACTTTATTAATATATTTTCAAATCTTGCTGCATCTTCCGTCTAAGAGAATCAAAGTATGATGTAACACTATTATCACAGTTCATTGTATGCTTAAATGTAAAGACTGATACATAGTCCAGCAGCAGAGGGCAACCAGTAAGCCACATGTAATCTCCCAGAAGCAAGCTGCAGTCCACCTGCCCCCTGGCTTCCAAGTTGCTCTGCAATATTTGTCAACAAAATGGCAATGCAATTTCAGGGCATTCTCGAGGAAAGATAGAGAGAGAGATGAGAACAGTTTGCCCTTCAAAGCCTTCAATTTCTATTCTCACTATTCAGAGCCTCCAAATCTCATTCCCAAAATATTAAATTCCAGCTATTCCACTTATGTCACAGAATCATGGGATAATACTATCTTGCCCTCCAAAAGCTTGGGAGGTAGAAGTACACCCTGATTCTCAAATATTAAACACATTACAGTTAAACATTCAATACAGTCTGGTTTGTTCTTTCATTAACAAAATTAACACAAAACAATTGCTGACATGGCTTTGGGCTAATGCATAGAAACCAGTATGCTTTCACAAGTGAAAATGGAGCTTTTGATGCAGATTTCATTATAACATGGATCATTTGCATGATATAAATGATGCAATGCTGTGCACTACCATAATCGTATACTCTGATTCCTAGACCTTTGGGAATAATATACATATTACTACCACCAGAGATTTCTCTGTTGCATTTTGTGACCAAATCATATAAAGAAAATAAAAGCAAAGAAATTATCAGAATCTTGATTTTTTTTCTTTCTATTACTGTTTTTAAATGGGATTTCTTCCTTCCTTGCAGCTCCTAGAACATCCAGGGGTCACATTGCTAATCTGACAGTTTTGCAATAATTGAGCTTTGAGCTAAAAATATTAACATAAGAGCAGATATGGAAGTGTAAAGCTGCCAGTGATATCACCATGACACCTGAATTCGAAGGAAGGAAGGAAGGAAGGAAGGAAGGAAGGAAGGAAGGAAGGAAGGAAGGAAGGAAGGAAGGAAGGAGGGGGGAGGAAGGGAAGGAAGGGAAGGAAGGAGGGAAGGAAGGAAGGAAGGAAGGAAGGAAGGAAGGATGGAAGGAAAGAAGGAAGGAAGGAAGGAGGGAGGGAGGGAGGGAGGGAGGGAAGTAAGTAAGTAAGTAAGTAAGTAAGTAAGTAAGTAAGTAAGTTTTTTTTCTACCCTACCTGAGTTTTGGAATAAAAGTAGGTATTTTGGAACCTGCAATTCACAACATCCTTAAGAAGCAAGGCCAGCAGTGGAGATGAATTCTAAGATCTGTGGTTCAGCAAGGAGCACCATACATTACCTGCCCATCTCTAGCAGCTAAATTTTAATTATCTGCAGGTTTGATTCTGTTTTTAGTTGCAAGCAATCTAATTGGGAATGAATAATTTTATACCAGCTATTTGAAAAGCATATATTAGAGCTTAATCTGTTTTATAATTTAGATCTATGCAGTCCAAAGCAAGCTTACTTGCTATGAGCAGGAATGGGGGAAAACTTTCTTCTGCCAAGGAGCTAATTTCCCAATGAATAAATATGATGCACAAGGCAAAAAGATGCTATGGAGGCCCACAGTCTCTGCCTCTCACTGCTCAGACCACCTTTCCTCTCTCTTCAAAGCAGCAAACTGCAATGATAAGGAAATAGGTCTTTTTAAACTGCTAAAGTGATTGTCCAGTTCTTCTAGATGGCCAGGGAAAATTAAGCTCACAGATTGTGCACACCTCTTTATTAGGATTGTGGTGAAGTGACTAAATTGTATATTGTATCAAAAGCATTGGTTAGTGTATTCTTGAATACACTGTGATGACTCCTACACTCTTAATATTTATATGTATCAGGCAGAAACAACAAAACTAGCAGAGAAGAGGCATCCATGACCTACTGTACCAAGAAAGAAAATGGTCTGCTGAGCAAAAAGAAGTCCTGGACAACAGAAAGACGATGGTGACTATTGATCCATTTGGTTCACTGTGCTATCCTAGCCTGATGAAGGGATAAGCTCTGATCCTCAGTCAACAGGCACCTACTTTACACTCAATAAATCACATTACCTGAACTTTGTTCATCCAGCTGGCAGTGATAAGGACTGAGTGTTTCCTCATCCTTCTCCATTTCTTTTGCTTGTATATCACATCTTTGAAATGGTAAATCTGAAAACAGAAATTGTCTTGATCCTGATATTCCCCTTAAAGTGAAGGACAGTTCTTTATGCAATGCTTGTACTACTGAGTAATGAGGCCTTTTGCCTAAAACAGATTTGAGAAATCTGTTTCCCACAGGCACTTGGAGTGTTTTTCCTACAGCCAACATTTGCTATCAGTTCTACTTATTTCTGGAATTTTATAACTTAATGCCACATCCTCACATGAAATATCTTCTAAACAAGTGTCACATTAACATAAAGCCAATCTGAAACACACTTATTGCTTGATTATAATAGTCTCCTGATTATAATACAATATTAAAATGTTATATTAAAGTGGATAGGAATACATAAAGACATTTCATTATTGCCTACTTCCAAGTCTGATTCGTAGTCTATCTAACTCAAACTATCTATGCTCATTTACAAAAACAGGACTTCAGATTTTAGAAAGGTTTTTTCCCCCCAACCATGCTAAGAGAGTTCATAATGTAAGTATAGATTAGATCAAAGGCAAACAAGATTCACTACAAAGGGAGTATTTCTCCCATAAGGCAAGAAGCAGTGGGTAAAAGCAAAGTGATTTTCTTGCAAATCCGGAAAAGTGCCATCCAAAAACAGAGCTCAGATTCTTATCAACATATGTGCATATGACTCAACCCAACATATGGCTATACTTCAAGGAATTTATTGATATGTTTAAAGAGAACATCAGCTGCAGTTTTCTAGAAAAAAAACTATGCCAACTAAGCCACAAAATTAAATAGTTAAAGTAGAAAATCTAACCCTAATCAGGTTAGAAGGAAACAAAATTAAACTTATTTAAAATAGGATAGAATGAACATTGAAATTTATTTAGCTTCACCTTACGATATTGCAAATTTGTTGGAGTTTCGGTGAATCACCCAAACATACTGCAGGGTGAATGAGTGTATAAGCAATTCAAAAAAATAACCTAGTAGCAAAGAACAGCATGTCTCTTGAAACAGCAGGCAGCCAAAGCAACTGACAAGGCACAGAAAGATGCACTTAGTGATGAGTTGATTGTCAACAGGATGCATAACAACCACTATGCAAAAGGAGGGCAGTTACTGCACAGTCTCTCAATCACATGAGCACGAATGCCTGATTGCATAATTCAACTTCAACTCTGTCAGAAAAAGAGTGCTTCCCCATGGTCTTCATGATGTGTCTTGGCAGCAAATTAAAAGCAACTCAGTTATCATTTCTGGGGCTACTATAAGCTCAAACACATAAAACTGGAATTCATGAGTTTCAAACAAAAGACAGATTAGAAAAAAAGTTTAAAGAAAATAACCAGAGAAGGATGGAATTTTAAAATGCAGAAACTGATTGAAGCAAATTTGGGAGAAGGAAAATATGATCCGTGTTATAATTGCAAATGTGTTATTTTGTGTGTTTTTTAAAAGGAAAATCCTGACACCTTGAATCCATGATTATGTTGTCTTTTTGTAAAGAACCTCATTGATGAATCCAGAGCAGAGATCCAAAAATATCAGTCCAACTTAAATACCCTCCACTAGTAATATAAACAATTGCTATTTTCTACTCAAATGTTCTCATGAGCAAAAGGATCGACAAAGAATTTCTGAAATGTTCATAAGGTATTTTTGGATTATACATGTGCATATGTGCATACATACAGTGGTGGGATTCAGCCAGTTTGCATTACTTCAGCAGAACTGGTAGCTAATTTTTTGTTTCCCAGACCCAGAATGGACCTCTGGAAGTGACATCCACACAGAGAACTGGTTATTCATATATTTGAATCCCACCACTGCATACATAGATACACATGTTTGACTAAGTTGCTAAATGTTACAACATCCAGGAATCATATGATGTTTACACTGAACACTGCCCTGATTGCAAATAGTTTGTTAAGCACAAATTGATGCAAGGACATTTGGCATATGGCCCGAATGTCTAAATTGACAGCTGTTAAGATCTGCAGTTAATGTCCTTTTCAGGATGGCGCTATGATTACAGATAGGGATCTTGTTTGGTTCCCATTCTGTAAAGATACATCTTTTTAAAAGTACATTTTAACTCTTTTCAAATTAATTAATTAAAACTTTTAACTAAAACAGTTGGTTAATTAAAGATTCTACTACTCTTTGTTGACCCCTTCTTCTCTCACTTGTGATTCTGAATGAAGAATGGAAAATGCAGCAGAAAAATGCTACTGATTCCAAACTTGGTTAAATTAAATTGTGAAGAAAGTTGGTTAAAGCTGGTAGAAGCCTTGTAACAAATAGTTGACCTTGGACAGGTATCAAACAGAATTATAGAAATCTTTCAAGGAATCCTGGAGAATTTAGCATAAATAAGGGGGAAATATTAGCCTGAAAAATGTTACCTATATAAGTATACAATTTCTAAAAGCAAAGACACTGTTGAATTTAGCTTGCTTCTGTATTGCAGATTTCTTAGCAGTATAACAAAATTGGCTGGTCTCTGCTTTCTTTTAGGATATTTTCCCAATCTAACTTACAGTTGTGAAATTCTCATCCAAATACTAATTGGGATTGATCCTGGTTAGCTCACAAGACAGATTAGTGTTTTTACCAGCTAAGCATTTTTAAGATACCTTGTAATATAGGTTTTCTGCGTAACTTTGATTGAGAGAGCAGCCACTCATCTACATTCTACTAAAAATCTCGTCATGATCTTTAGACTGGGCAAAAGATTGTGCATTATGAGGCAACAATTTTAAACCAAGGTACCTTAAATGAGCTAACTTAGAGAATGTGACCAAAATGTGAGGCATCCAAAAAAATGAAATTTGGGGAAATTGTAGCTGCTTCTGTGCTAGTGGCTGCTGCTGAGGCCCTGGGTTGCTGCTGCAGTCATATGATCTTCACCTTCAATGCTCCATGACAATTTCCCAGCCAGCATTGCAATCCTCACTACTTCGTCTACTCAATATTAGCCATTTATCTGCCTGCTAGGAAGGGAAGGGGAGGAGAGGGGAAAGGGATAGTTCCAACACTTCCTGTCAAGTCCCATAAGGAAAGTCAATGGGGAAGCCAACAGGAAGTCAGAAGTTGCTCCTGTCCCCATTGCTTTTTTCCTGCCTTTGGTTATTCTGTTTCTCTGTTTCACGTTTCTCAAGCAGCAAGTTAAGTTGGCAAGAAAATCTGATGTGCATGAAGTGTATAAAAATACATCAGTTGAAAAACAGTGTAGGGAAGTTTAGTTTTGTTTCGGTTTTCCACCTTAATTGAGCCTTCTTCACCTCTGCTGAACATAACCTATTGCCTAATTTGGCCACTAGGCCAATTTGGAAATAGTGATCTAGGACTGATTTTAAACAGAAATCATCTTGATCCTATCAGCTAGTCTTTTTTAAATAAGGAAGTAAGGGATTTACCCTTAGAGCTGCATGCACTAGAAATTCTTTATTTGGGACCCTGCAGGTCTGGGCCTAACAAATAAGATGCAGTAGCTCTGTGTGCTGCATAAAATTACATTGTTGCTATCTACTCTCTTGCTGTCAGCAAAGATAATATGAAGAAGTGGGATGGTTCACTGAAGCTCATCCATCCCACTACCAGATGAGAGGGATGATGCTGAGGCTAACTCAGGCAGAGAGTAGAGAAAGTAACATCTAAAACTGAAAGGCTTGAAAGAAGGAATGGATCTTTCATTTTAAAATTCTTATGCTTGTATATATACTTTTTGTCATTTTAGTGTTTCATCACTCATGGCTATGTTGGAAGGGCACTTTGATGATCTGAAATTTATTTCAAGTACATGGTTCTACCTTAGAAGCTTTTTTCAGGTACTTGAAATCCATTCATAACAAAACTGTTTTCAAGAACCTAGGTGGGTGTATGCAAGACAGATGTAGCAATAGTTTTAATGAAGTGTTTTCTGTTCTAATTTAGTTAAAGAGTAATATATCTGTTTGGGAGAAGTCTAACGTAAAGGTTGCTTGTTATTCTGCAAATAGCTCTATGAAATATTAAATACCGTACATGAGAGCCTTAAAATGCAATCCTCATATGCTGTGGACCTTATTTATGAGTAGGCAATGAGGCTACACAGCCAATTCTTAACACATAAATGATAGTTGAGCCAACAGCACTTTATTATCAACTATCCAGGAAAAAAAAGGCTCTTTGGAGCTCAATTATTGGAGATTTCATAAACACATCCATGAGCGAACTTTTTTGGCAGGAATACGGAAATGGGTTGCCACTGCTTTCTTTCAGAATTTTATTTTGCTTCCCATTTTAGCCTGAAGCTCTGGTATTCTTTGAAGGTTTTCCATCAAGCATTAACCCAGCCTGATTCTGTTTAGCTTAGGTATAGCCACTTCCTCAGACCATTCATCAGAAAAAACATATTTCCATAAATGTGCTATATTGTGTCAGCTTATATGGTTTTATGCATGTAGTAAATTAGTGTATTTGTTTTGAGTATAACGCAGCAGCATCACACAAAAAATGAAAAACTTGGTCAGCAATGAAGGCATGCTGAAAATATTTCTCTCATTTTAGTTAAAATTTATTTTACCACAAGAACAATATAGTCAGTAACAGCTGAGATTGTTAGGGTTTTCTTCTCAACTTGGGAAAGTATACATTATGAAGACCATAGGCCCATAGGTTTTTCTATGAACTTAGGTTCCTACTCCAATGAGACAAAAGTAGCATTTTTTTTCTAACTGTTCATCAGTTCAGTTGATAACTAATCATTCTTTACATAAATTGGGCCATTTCACACCAATCTTCCAGAATGATTCTTTCACATTCTTATGTGTATGTCTGCATTCTATTAAAATTTTTGTGTCTGTAACCTTTAACTGGGTGAAATGGTGCAAAACCTTTACAGCCAAGGTACCTCAAATGGGATAACTTATACACTGCATCCAAAATTCAGAATCCATCATTCCCATGTTATTGAAATTTGGCATTTTACATTTTATTATGTAAAAAACTATCACAAATCTTTTTATGACATGATACAAAAGTTCCAAAAACATTTTCTGAAGTTTGACTGTGCTATACAAATCAATACAAGCTACTTTCAAGGCAGACTATCTTCCTAAATTTTAAAGAACATTTGCAGTAAAGGCAATACATTACAAGCTCTGCTATTGTTGAAGACATTGAGGAATCTGGTAAGGAAATATTCAAAGAGCGTGAAACTAAATGGGGTAGTGATCTTTGGCCACACAGTAAGCTTTTATGCTGTACTTTAAAAGAGGAAAGCATGACTACTACATTTGTCTGTGGTTATAATACTACTCATATACACAGAGACAAACACATATACCAATGTCATGCCAATAAACATTCTCAGTGCTATTACATCCAGGACCATAACTGGGAAGAAGATTTGATTGTATTCTGAATATTCATTTCTGTCTGCTACATACTATAAATTTTAAACATATCAACTAACAGAAAACTGTAAAGTACATGCACAGGTATATTGGTCTGATGAGATATAAAGTATAAGAAATCTGATCTATTCCTACATTGATTAATTGTAGATTTACATGTTTAGTCAATTAACTGTGGTATCCTTGGAAATATCTCTGTAAAATATTTTTGTTCTTGAGCTGTTGAGCAAAGCCTACACTGAGTAGCTAATTCTATATGCTTATGCATATATGTATGTGTCTGTGTGTAAATTTTGATTATAATAGTAACATCTAATATAAACTAAATTTAAAGAAAGAAAAGAGAGTAGAAAGAGTACAAAGTACAAAGTAAAAGAAAGAAAAAAGAAAAAGTAGAATATTATAAAGGAAGAAGAAAGAAATCCATAAAACATCATTCAGTCCTTGTGTCAGCAAAAAGTCTGCAAAATGGTAGCCAGAAGTAATAATGTATCTTGTTTTAACATGGATCAAATAAGCCAACTTTAAATTCATTTCTTTTACTTCTGTCTTAATCTTTAATTCATTCAAATAGTGCCAACAACTTTTATTTTTCTTCATTTCTTCTGTGGCCATCACACAGAGTCCTTCAAGGTCTTAATAAGCCTCTTTTGTAAATCCACTAAGAAAAAAATATCCAGATGATTGTTTTGGTTTGTCATTTGTATTTGTATTTTAAATTTTAAAAATTTAAAGCCTTGGGCTTTGTTTTTCAGATCCAGTGAAGCATTGTTTTCTAAGTCATTCTCTTGGCCTGTCAAATGTAAGTTCATTTTCAATACCATCTCTTTCTTGTGAGATAATTTTTTTCTATATTTGTCATTTCTTCAATAGTTTTGAATATAGTCTATCCACAGAAGCAGACATTACTGGCATTGTAGATACTGTGGCTACTATTTTCTGATTCTATTCTTCAGAAATCTGCTTCAATATTTTTACTGTAATAATGTTTTTTATCATCTAACAGACCTGCATATTTTTTCTCTGTCTAAAATCTTTAGTCACAATATCCATTTTTTAAAATCATAAAATTGTTTATCTATCTAAAAACCAAAATGGGATCTATTTTCTCCAAGAAGCTCTTTGCATTTTATAATTAATTCTAAAATCTTATTGTAAAAGTTTCAATACCTTGATCCCTAGTCTGTTTATAACTTGCTAAAATCAGAATCTTATTTAGTTTTTTAAAGGTTTATTTCAATTCTTTAGCTTATAATAAAACATTCTTTTTAACTGATGCAGATTTACCCAGTGTTTTCAAAGTTGAGAGTGTGAAGGTCTCTAATAGCTTAGAAATAATAAATAATTTCTGAAAGTGATTAAAAAGTGAGGTCTGAAAACTTAGTATTCTTTAAAGGTCTCTGCTATGGTTATAAGCAAGACGGCTAATCATGTCATCTCCTAGAGCTCAAACCCATGGAAAATCACTGTCCTGTGGTCTCCTCATAAGGAGTAGCCACCTAGAGCATATGTGGGCCCAAGGAAACCCCAGACGTTTTTTAAAAATGGGTTAACTTATGATACTAAATTTAAACAATTATTAATCAATAACAAGACTTTTACAAATCAGGAAAGAAAATAATGATCTTTGTCTTGGAAAAAGTATACATTTAATTTTTTGAATTCATTTAAATGAGGACTTCCTTTTGTCATAAGAATATCCTAGGTCAGGGGTAGGCAACCTCAGCTCTTTTATGACTCGTGGACTTCAACCCCCAGAATTCCTGAGCCAGCATAGCATAGCATAGTCCACGAGTCATAAAAGAGCCAAGTTTGCCTATCCCTGTCCTAGGTCAACATCTATGCATAAGAAATATAACATCCTGTTCCTTTAATGAATACCGTGGTAGCTTTCCATACTATTATTCTAGGGTATAAAAGTGCTCTATTCTGAAATTGTTTTGAGACAATTCAATTGAATCAGACTTCAAATCAAATGAGTGGGGTAATTAGATCTTTTGAATTAAATTGGATGCCTCTGAAATGATATGGGGGATTTCTGCCCATTTAGAAAGTGTGTCCGTCATTCCATCTGGGTTCATTTTCCATTCTTATATCTGACAGTCCTAAGTCACAAAGGTGGAACCGTATTATGAACAAATTGGGACTATCTTGTCTCTCTGTGGAATACATGCTGTTTTCAGGGTCAGATCAAGCCAAAGAATCAGGCAGTGCATTTGGGACACAGAATGACAAAACTTTTTAAGCCAAACAACAGGGACCTATTATGAGCTCAAGGAAAGGCAGAGAATCTCTCTTACAACTTATCTATTTTCAGTTAACCACCTGAAGTACCCATCTGCATTCTCCAGAGGCCACTTTAATGCTTCCCATTCAACAATCTTAAAGGGTAGCTACACAGAGAGTATGTTCCTGCAAAGCAGAGGAGATGGAAGCAATCAACTGAACGCTTTATAATCCAATTTACCAGGTCAGAGAGACCAAATTTATACTATTTACTTGCTGAGAGAGGCCTCAGAATAACTTACTTAGCTGCAAAATATTGCCTTTTTGCAACTAGAACCCACCATCACACAGCATCTTCAAGGTAGTAGATAGCTAATTATATGATCCAGGATATAGCAGTTGACATTTACTAAGTGCATTAATGTCATTGTATTATTGTTCCTTGTACTATTTTTTTTTCTGTTCATCTAAGAGCACAATGAAGTTGTTGTTGCTTCAGATGAACAAAATATTTTGGTCTAGATCATCTTCAAATTGGATTTGTAGATCTTTACCATTTACAATGGTATCCTTTCTGGTAGATAGTATGAAATTTATAAAATACAGTTACTGTGGCATGAGATTTGGACAAAATAAACATAGCAGCAGGACCAACTTCTCTTCCCAATTCTTGTCCATCATGACTAATTACAACTAGCTGGTGTATGAACCTTCCGAAAGATAAATCAAAGCTATAATTAATGCATTATAAATTAGGAAATGCTGCTGCCTGCTCTTAAACAAGCAATTCTGTGCCCCCTCTAGAAAAAAAACTGCTACAGGTGCAGTATTGGAAAACCATCATCCAGTTGCAGACAATCTTTTCAGAAAATATGCTCTAGAAAGAATGGCTAATAAATTTCCATCATTCCTGGAACAAGCTGATTTTTCTAACCCTATTTCAGATCCATTTGAGGGCAAAATATGATGATGATGATGATGAACTCTGTGGGAACAGGATGGAGGTCGTGTATCCATCCTTACTCTTCTTGACCTCTCAGTGGCTTTCAATAGCATCGACCATGGTACAATTTTGGGAGGACTTAGGGAGTTGGAAGTGAGCAGCAGTTTTGTGTTGGTTCACCTTCTTCCCTTGAGGCCTATGGAGAGAAGGGAGTAAGAGGTCCAGCTCACAGCCTCTCCTTTGTAGGGTGCCACAGGAGTCAGTGGTCTATCCTCTCCTTTTTTACTTCTACATTAAACTGCTGGTAGAGATCATCTGGGATGAGGTATCATCAATATACAGATGTTACTCAGCTATATATTTCATCCCAGGTAAAGTGAATGATCCAATGGATGTCCTTTCATGGTGCCTGGAGGCTGTGGAAATCTGGATGAGGAACAAAAGACTTCAATTGAATTCTGGTATGACAGAATGGTCCCTCTGTATCCAGGAGTTTGATCTTGGATAGGGTTGCATTAATGGACATATTCAGCATGTAACTTGGAGGTCCTCTTGGACTTATTGCTCCTGCTCAAAGAGCAGGTGGCAGCCATGGTCAGGACAGCCTTTGCCCAACTACATGTTGCGTGCCAATTACACCCCTTCCTGGACAATTCAAGGTATTTGTTATTGTGTATAAATCCCTACATGGCATAGGGCCAGGCTACCTATGGAACCAGCTTCACCCCATCATATCAGCCCATCCCACTCATTTTGGCAAGGAAGGTATGCTACTGATCCTGTCAATCAAAGTTTGGCCACTGCCCTGCCCTGTGGAACATCTTGTCATCAGAGATGAGGAAAGCCCCCAATCTCCTGGCAAATGGCCCAAAATTTGGCCCTTTAGCCTTACTTGGGGGACACAGAGGCCCATATAACCATGGGGTTGGCTGGCCCAGTGACAGCCCCTGTGCCTGTATTAATAACTGCTAATCTCCCCATCTTGGAAATCTCTATCTTTTGAAGTTTTATAACTTTAAAACTTTTGATCCTAAATTATTATTTTATTTTGATTTTATTGATTATATTGTACACTGCCCAAAGCCTCTCTCCGAGGGAGATGGACAGTTGAGAAATATGAAATAGGAAGGAAGGAAGGAAGGAAGGAAGGAAGGAAGGAAGGAAGGCTTGGTTATCGTAATGGATCATCTTCATTAACAGAAAAATGGAAGAATGAAATGGCTTTTTAAATCACTGCCTATTGTACCTTATTTCAGGAATCCTCAATTCCTGGTCCATGGATCAGTACCAGCCCATGGTCTGCTGCGAACCAGGCTGCAGAAGCAGATGGTGAGAGTGCAAGGCTCCATTTGTGCATGCACAGGATTAGGCTGCGTGCATGAAACCATCCCCTCCTCCCCGTCACCACTGCCGGTCTGCAGAGCCAGCAAGTTGGGGACTGCTGCCTTATTGGATTGTTTAATTGAGCTGGATTTGAGAAAATGGACCCTACATAAGATCCATCTTTAGAACTGATTCCATTTGGTGTACATTTCTCAATTTATAGATTATGTTTTGTTACTGTATTATCTTAGGCTTTGAGATCCTGCATGATATTCTGCATTTACATGAATGAATTCATCTGATGATTTACATATGTGAAAAGTATTAAAAGTGTTGCATGACCTCAGCTAGTGTTTCTCAAACTTTAAGGCAGGCATTTCAAACCACGCCCACCCCATTGCCGGCAATGGGGAAAAAGTCCTGTGACGTCACAAGTTTGACATGCCTGCTTTAAGGTGTGTGGATTTCAACTCCCAGAATTCCTGAGCCAGTCCTGCTGACTGGGAAATTCTGGGAATTGAATTCCACACATCTTAAAGTTGCTAAGGTTGAGAAACACTGACCTCAGCTGTGGTATCTTCTGTACCAGGCAAATTATGAGATTGCATCAGTTGAGCATGCTTCTCCTTCACTGTTCATTCTAAAGATATTTGAAATACTTTCATCTCCTACACTACAGTACAGGGGAATATAACTGAAGACTATGTCTGCTTCTTTTTTTATTGAAAAGTTTTAGAGTACATTTTATTTTTAACAAAACAAAACAAAACCCCTCCCAACCCCTTCCTCTCTTCCCAACCCTCCCCAACACCTCTCTCCCTCCCCCTCCCCCCTCTCCGACTTCCCAGAGCTAAATACAAGGTATAACAGTAAAAACAATCATAATCTACCATATGCAAACAACAATTACTATTAAATCTGTCGCACTTTAACTCTTATAAAATAACTACAAGCAATATAAATATCACATCAATACTTATTCAAATGCTAAGTGAAACTTTTTAGTCCCATATTTATTCTGGATGTAATCAATCCATTTTTTCCACTCCACAATATATCTCTGTTGCGAATGGTCTTTCAAGTACGCTGAGATCTTTGCTATTTCCGCCAGGTTGGAAACTTTTAAAGTCCATTCTTCTATGGTCGGCAGTCTACTATGTCTGCTTCTTATTCTGTGAAACGATTACAGTTAAGTTATCATTACAAACCACAGACTAGGAGGTTCCCCTGCACATACGTGCTAGTTGTTTCCAACTCTAGGGGCCGATGCTCATCTCCGTTTCAAAGCCAAAGAGCCAGCGCTTGTCCGAGGACATCTCCATGGTCATGTGGCCGGCATGACTAGATACCAAAGGCGCACGGAACGCTGTTACCTTCCCACCGTAGTGGTCCCTATTTTTCTACTTGCATTTTTATGTGCTTTCGAACTGCTAGGTTAGCAGAAATTCAAAATATACAAATATATAAATGGTAATGGTATAGCTTTAAGTGACAATACTTGACCAAATCTCAATTTTATTTTATCCTGTGTTCTTAAATGTTCATCTTTCTTAGCACAATTCTTAGCACAATCCTAATCTTTATCACAATTCTTTTCCTAGCCCTCCCCTTTAAGGACAGGGAATTCTGTTCCTTTTACTCAAAGCTTAATGTTCTTTTATCTTACCCTTAGACTTATATTACCCTCCACTTTCTAGCTTTACACTTCACTAGGTCCTGATGAAGTTTAAAGTAGCCAGGTAATTGCTCCTTTTTACTGAGTTGCTTCTCCATCACTCAGTTCTTATCAGTTTGTAGGAGAGAGAAAACAATTATTTATTGCTGGTTGGTTATAACTGGTCTCTGTCTTTGGAAGGCATGTGAGACTGTAAGTCTCTGCTACTCCTTTTCCAGCTACTGTACACTAACCTCAGAATCTCATAGCTCACTCTAATAAATGTTTTTAGTTACAGCTCCTCCATGCATAACTGGCTGTTTTAGATCTCTTCTGCACTTTACTTTTTCTCTTCCATTGAAACTCATATCCGGTTCTTTCAACTTTTCTCTTTTGTCTCATTGTATAGGCTTGGTCATTTGCTCTCTTAAAGGGTCAGAGAAAACAACATCACTTTCCTTCTGCATACTTTTATACTCACTATAACATAAGGTTGTTAAGTTTTTCACTGCAGCAAGTAAAATTTGTCTGGCCACCAAGAACTCAAAGGAGAATATAGATCAGATCATTGGGAGTCTATAGTCATGCATCTGTATGCTACTATCTAAGTCACATAGGTTTCAGTTTTCATTATTATCATTGCTACATTACAGCTGTTATAGTCTTATAACTAATATTAATTATGACTCTCACATATACTTTTGAGTTCTAATGTTTATAATCAATTTTTTATTACAGCCATAATAAAGATTTAATTGAATGTTCAGAATGCGTTAGTGATACTTTAGTTTTCCTACATTTTATAATTTAGATTTCTTCTGTTCAGTGGTATTTGTTACCTTACCTATCTATAAATGCTGACAATGTTTTATATTTTATATTGTATCTTCTTCTATACAGTAATGTCTTAATGTTACTATTAATTCCCTGGGAAATTCTGGAAGTTGAAGTCCACGCATCTTAAAGTTGTTGAGATTGAGAAACACTTTTCTAAGAGCATAGGTTTTCAAACTTTTTCAGTCTTTGGTCCCTTTAAAAAAAAATGCCCAAACTCCTGATCAGAAAGCAAAGATGATGGTCATGATGACAATACAGTAATTTAGCACTTAGTCAAATTGTTTAACTTTGTCAAATTGTTGTGGAACCCTAGGATTCCATGGAACATTATGTGAAACTCCTTGGCCCAAGAAATAGACATCTTTCCAAAAGGAAAAAAAGGGAGCAGCAGATGCTTTCCCCTGTCTGTTCCCCAAAGCACCTGGTCAGATTTTTCTTTAAATATGCAGGAATAAAGGACTGATGTTTTGAATGTATGTACTTTCACAGACAGTAAGTTAAACTAAAACATATATAGAGCTAGTGAAGCATGCAACTGTAGTAATAAGGCTTGACAAAAAGACCATTTCTACATTCTAGGTACTTAAATTATTCATCAACCATTTGCCATTCCCAAGCCCAGATTAAATGAGGAGGGTTAGGGAAAGTAATGGTGGACTATCTCGGAAAAAATCGCACCAGAACACTTTATGGCAATAACTCAACATGACTCGGATACCTTTTATGGCACTCATGTTCATTTTATCTATTTGCCATTGTTTATCCTTGTCAGCTACTGAGGTTGTTAAAAGATGGCCAGCAGTTCTTTGGCATGATCTTTCATTTCAAATACTATTTCACAGATCACAAAATAGGAGAGTTAAGGTTTTTTAACTATATGTCTCTTATTTACATAAGATGCTTCTTAAATCATTACAGTCAGTTTGAATATTTTTCAGTGCTTTGCCATAACCTAAGAATGGCTTTCAAGCAATTAGATTGTTTTTCATCAAACAGAATAGTATTAAAAAGAAATGCATGGACATATTTTCCTTTTTATTTCAACTCAAGGAAAAGCTTAAAATTAAATTCTAAAAAAATGTGATAGTAGAGTACAGTACTTTACAGTATTGGATGTTCATATTTAAGATTTTGGAGAAGTCAGTGATGCTAGGAATGGTTAGTGGAACAAGAAGGGGAAAGCAAAGAATACGCTGGCCTGATAATGTCAAATCTGATACAAAGAATATCCAACAACTGAAGAAAACTATACTTGATAGGATAGAATGGAGAGTGCTTGCCTATAAAATTACCAAGAGTCACACATAACTGAATGGTTAAAACAACAACATTTCAGATTTAGCCAACTTATTCCACCGCCACTACCACCCATTTTTTCCCCATCCAATTCATCTCTCAGTCAAATTTCTCAAATATCTACAGTGGCCCTATTGGGTTGCTTTGAAGAGATTATTTTTTCCAGTTTTGTCAGTATTTGAGTTTTGATAGACTTGAGGAGGTGGACACATTTGTGCCTAATCTCAAATGGAATAAAATCTTGTATCTGCCTTTCATTTCTGTGGGCAACCCACTTTCATTTAAAAACAGCTTCTCTGTGTGAATCAAAAAAGCTGCCAGAACAATATAAATCAGAGGTCTTCAAAGTTGGCCCTTTGACTTGTGGACTTCTGGGAGCTGAAATCCACAAGTCATAAAAGGGCCAAGTTTGAAGATCCCTGATATAAATAGTTCAACTGAAAAATTATCTACGTAGGCCTTTATTCTACATCCCCTTTTCCCAACTGATAGCCACCCTTTTAACAAAATAATGTAGATTGCTTTGTTCAGCATTCCAATCATTTTTTCTTTATATTGTTATTTTCCCTAGTTTGATTTTTCCCCATGACAATGGACGCACTTTTACTAATTCCAACTACATTATACTGTTACATTTTAACATATGGGATACCTGTCCTGTACATGGTGACAGTTTAAAATAACTTAACATTATTACTCGTGAAGAAATCCAAGGGGCTTTCTGCAAATCTATGTATCTTTTCTTTCCCCTTTATAATCATTTCTGTCCTTTCTGAATATCAAAAATTCTCTTTCCAGCCCAAGTACAAAAGCAAAATATGGGGATTTCTTTCCTCAGTTATAAAGCCTTGAAAAGGAAACATACTCTACTAGCTGTGTCCTCAACATCAAAGCTCCTTGGACTTTGGCCTTCTTTGCTATTTTCTGCTAGCAGAGGAATGATTACCTACGACAACACCTGCGGCCGGCGTCAACTTCCCTCCGTCCAGTGCGCTCCCACAGAGAGGGCCTCCTCAGGGTGCTTCCGATCAAGGAATGCCGATTGGTGGCCCCCAGGGGGAGAGCGTTCTCTGTGGGCGCGCCAGACCTGTGGAACCACTTGCCGGTCGAGCTCCGGATGGCCCCCGACCTTCGCTCCTTCCGGCATGATCTCAAAACCTTTTTTGAACAAGCTGGCCTGGTCTGACGGGATGGGGTTGGGTTTTTTATAATTAGTTTTAATTTTTAATATGTATCAATTACTACGGGCATAGTTGTTTAATCACTTTTTAATTTTTGTATCCTGTTTTTTATTATGTATTGCCCTGTTCACCGCCCTGAGTCCTTCGGGAGAAGGGCGGTCTACAAATTAAATAATAATAATAATAATAATAATAATAATAATAATAATAATAATAATAATAATAATAATAATAATAATAATTATTATTATTATTATTATTATTATTATTATTATTATTATTTGGATATTAATAAACATAACTACAACCTTGCTAAGGTATTTCTTAAGAATAATAAATAAACAATGTATTTCCATGCCTTTTCAATTTAATTTAACAAGCAAGAATCCTGCTGATTAAGAAGAAAGGTACGGTAAGTCTAATTTATTGCCCTTTGTCCATGGCAGTAACTACAGGAAGTCCCTGGGTGAAGAACATCTGACTTAAGGACAACCCTTAGATACAAATGGGCTGCCCATTGCCAAAAATGGCAAACAGTGCTTCCCACCCCCCAAGTCAATGAACCACAGAAGCTGTGCAAGGCCCTCAGGAACTGCCAAAGTCTCGTATTTTTAATATACAGTCCATTTTCAGTGATTTTCAGGTACTTGTAACCCCAGTGGTCCACTGGCCTGAAAGGAAAGAGACTGCCATTCACCATCTCCACCAACTCATTTGTAAGTATGAGCTCTCACTACGACACAAATTCTGGTTAGAGTTAGAAATGGAATTTCCTGAGGACCTTGCACAGCTTCTGTGGTTCATCGACTTGGGGGGTGGGAAGCACTGTCTGCCAGATTATGTTTCATTAATCAACAATTACTATTTAGGATCTGTTAGACTTCACTTGGGGTACTTTGGAAAAACCTCTCAAGAAACTTCTGAAACAGCTGTTCTGAGCTTGTGTGATGATCCTTTGACATTAGGAATGTCTTTACACTCATGGATGGAAGACTTCAGTATCTTATTTTTGTATGTTTATTGAAAACAATTTTAACACTTCCTCTTTCTAGCTTTAACTTACACATGCTGTAGCTAATTAATATAAAGGTAGTTCAAATGGGGATGGCACAATAATGATTTTTAGTGCTATCAGGAATTTAAATGTATTACAGTAATGACATGGTTACAGATTGTGACCCATTTATCAATTCCTACACTTTTTCTGGTTATGGCAAAAAGTGACTGCAATTTCTGCTGGCCAGTAATCGCTTCAATTTTTTAAAAAACTTGACTATAATCTCAGTGGCATGTGGCAACAACTCTGATCAAACAGTTTGGAGCATTAACTGGGGAGAAATGGAAGGTTTTGATTTCTTCCTTGCTAAAGAGCCAAATATCTAATAAAAGTTATATTTGTTTAAACTCAACTTCAGGTGACTTCATGGTTTATCTCCATCTGCTTTCTTGGCAACAAAATAGAAGTGCTTTGCCATAGATGACTTGAATATTTTTCCAAATTCCCCATATATCAGTTGATACTTTTGAGTGGTCTCCCATTTAAGAACTAATCAACTAATCTACACCTACCACTCCAGACTTTTACCAGGATCATTCATGAGGCTGATTTAAAATGTGCCAAAAATACTATATTTGCCTTACCACATATCTCAAAAATACCTTTTTGGAATGAAATCAAGCTAATGGTTATTAATGGTTATTAACTGTTATTATTCTGAACAGTGTCTGTGCCTACACATCATGGAACATTAAAGAACCTTATTTTTGGTGCAAATTAAGAAAATATCATCTTCTTGGTTTACACATTATCCTCTCGGGTATTAAGAATCCTGCAGAACAATTGATTGTCTGTGTATTTGTAAAGAAAACACATATCAGAAGAACATTTGTATCTAATGCTCACTTATCCAAAAGATAAAGTCTAGTGAAAATGGAGGTATTCATGGAACTATTGTATGTTATTTAGGTCTTAAAATATTATTGAAATTAATGGGCATACATTTATACACCAAGAATATGGAAAGGAGCCTAAAACACTGAGGAATAAAACATCTTCTCCACAAAGATTTGTATTATTTCATAATAAGATCACAAGACACGTCAAATGTCAGTATATGTGTACAATGAGATACTAACAGGATAACTGAAAAAATAACAGAAATCAAACAGATACAATCCAATAAATGAATATTAAACACTGATGAAGTAAAAAATTACTTCTATAGCTCTAAGAAATATTAAAATATTAGGAGTGCCTTTGGCTAGCTAGGTGATTCCTACTTTCTACTTTTATGCATCAAGGTTATTGTAGCTATGGTAACACTGGCATTCTAGAATATATTTGGTCTTGAAATAATTACGGGAAATATGTATACAAGCTGCTGAACTGCATCTTTCAATTTTAGCAGGAAGATGCTCTGCATTCAAAACCGATGGCAGGGAAGCAGTTTTAACGCCTAAAACAAGAAGAATATTTAAGATTTATGCTAACATAATTATGTGAAGCACATGAAGAGACTTCCTGTGGGAGCTCACTCCTTTGTACCATCTGTTTCTCTTTCTGCCAGTTCACAGAATGAGCCTACAAATGCCATTTTCTTCTGTTTCAACAGCACTATGGGCTTTGATTCCTAAAGCAAAAGGTTATGCTGCACATATTACATAAAATACCCTAATTAAAGTAATCATAAAATATGTGGGAATTTTAAAAATTAGAAATGTTAAATTTCCATCTTCACAGATTTTAAAAATATTGTGCATAATATTTCACAAGGATTTTTTTTTCTGCATGCTTTATAATGGACATGTTCAGTATTGGTTGAAATGAAGTATATTTAGTTCAGGAGAAAATGAAAGACCTTCTCTGTTGAGCATTGAGAAAGTCCAGCAGGACAAAAATTAAATAAGAGGTTGCTGCCTTCATTATGAAAAGGCGTTTGTTCCTAGTACCTCTTCAGGTAGCTACTCTAATGCTGCAAAATATTATTATTAGCAGATTTCTGCTTCCACGAAAGGGATACCGATTATTTCAAAGTGATTTTTTGGGTATGCACTTTTGTGTAAATAGCATGCACTTTTGCAAATTTCCTCTGATATTAAAAAAATATATCCTTACAATTTAACAAAATTGGACAGAATTTACCAAATATAAAAGGCTGCATTTTCCCCCCTAAATCATAAGTTCAGCTTCTTAATACCTTCTGTGGTTAAATTAATTGCAATACAGCATTATGAAAATATTACTATGGTTTCCCAGTGTACCTTTTTTCTTACTTTGATCTATTATACCTTATGCTCAAAAATCTGAAAAGGGTATTGTGAAGATAGAATCCCAAATCTGATAGAGCCTGATGCATGTGGAAACTATTTTAGCTGAAACACAGACATTTAAAAAAAATTATTATGGTAAATGATAAAGGTGCAAGAAGAATCCGTAATGTGATTGAGATTAGATATGGTTCCACTATAACAAAGGGGGTGGAGGGAAAAGAAGAACAATCCATTTTATGATCCTTTTTCTAAATAAAGAAATAACTATCAATTAAGCTGGATAGATCCATTTGAGACAGTAGATAAGGTCCAATTTGTGAAGTTTGGGGCAGGGGGTGGGAGAAAGATGAAAATGAAGAACAGTTGTAAGACTTATTGAGTATGAGAATAGGAAACATGTCCTTTCGCCAAACATAATTTAAAAGATTTGCTTTACTATAGGTAGTCCTCAGCTTATGACCACAATTGGAACTGGAGCTTCTGCTGTTGTTAAGTGAATTGTACCCAATTTTACAATCCTTTTTTGTATGGTCTGTTAAGTAGCAGGTTCTTTGGCGCAGGAATGAAGACAAGGTAACTGAGTACAGGGAAACTCATAGTTTATTTCGTGCAGAATCTGTACTGAGCAAATGGCTGCAACTAGCTGCAATATATAGTCTAGCCCCTAGGCGGCAGCCAATAGGTTTGAAGCAACCATTGCCACCTAGGGATAGCCAATTATAGCACTGGAGTCTTGTAGTCTGGGTTGCTAGAGAGCCGTTAGCTGCTCCAGCAACCCACATGGTATTACTAATGAGCCCAGTACATAACATGGTCATTAATCAAAACTGTAGTTATTAAGTGAATCATGTGGTAGTTAGTGAATCCTGCATCACCCATTAGCTTCGCTTGTCAGAAGCCCTCTGGGAAGGTCACAAATGGAGATCACATGACTTTGGGACACTGCAACCATTGTAAATACATGTTTGTTGTCAAGAGTCAAATTTTGATCATTTGACCATAGGGATACTGTGAGAATTATAAGTGCAAGAACTAATCGTAAGTGACTTTTGCAGCACTAGTGAAATTTCAGTCATCAAATGAATGATTCTAAGTCGAGGATTACCTGTACTCTTTCTCTCTATATTTGGGTCCCCTACAATCAACATATGCAGTGTTTGTGTATTGAATGAAATATAATCTTGACATTAATCATCTTAGATGCAAATGACAAACCAAATACACATATAAAGCACAACACAAAATACCAATTTCATGTTGGCATCGGTTGGCAGTCAAATATTATTGGCCGTTGAGCTCCAGTGGAATTTGAAGGTAAGATAGTCAAGCAGCAAGATATACAGGTTATATGATTATTCAGTGCTTTTTTTGTAAAAGAAAAAGGTGCCGGAACTCACACATGTCATACAACCCGCCTTGCCTACCCTACAAGGTTCAACTCCGTTCTGAGCGTTCTATGAGAAAAAAAGCCTTGTGATTATTGTATTTACAGGAACAGAACCGAGTGCCTTTTTCCAGAGATTTCTGGGAAGAGAAAGCTAACTTGCCAACCCTTCTCTTAGAGATTTGTACCTTTAAAGACCAGAGTCAATCCTTTTCAACTGCAACCTCCTCTCTTTAGAACAGTTTACCTCCTGATATCAGATTAGTTTCTACCTGTGGGGCTTCAGAAAGCCATTAAAATTTGACTTTTTAAATAGATCAAGGAGCGGAACTCATTTTTGTCCATCCTCATGAGTTGCGTTTCAATGTTTACATGTGGAAAACATTCAATATGTAATATTTATTGCAATTGATTATCTTATTATATACTTTTTTGGTTCCATCTTCTTACTGAAGATAAGTAATGTAAGCCACTCAAAATGCTTTAGGACTGTAGTAGCATATAAGCCAAATAAAAAACAAAGCACTGCACCATTGGCAGCTCCACCCTTATTAGCTGTCTGATCCACCAGGGAGGATGCAACTATTTTGCTCAACATGGTACCCTGTGACCATGAGAAATACGGGATTGTGGATTTCACTGAGACCTGGAACGAAGCGACTAAGCTAAAGTCTGCACATCAAGAGCTTGGGCAAAACGTAACCCTGCTCCTTATTTCCTCGTAATTCCTAGTGTAACACAAAAAGATGCATATATAATAAATGCAATTTTCTCAATAGATTATTTTGAAAATTTCCCCTCTAAAACAAAAGCATGTTGAAATGCAAGGTCTTTTATGACTTAAACTTCTGGTATTGCTTCAAATACGGTAGGTCATTTTTCTTTGTATCCTTAGTCTAGAGAAAGAAACTTCTAAGAAATGGAAATCCAAAAGAAAAATATAATGACTTTGTTGGGCTCGAATATTCTACAGAGCAGTGGCAATATTCCTATATATAAATACACACCCACACCTATTTCTTTGTGGAATATATAGCCAGAGGGCATCTTTTTTACTCACTGTGGCAGATGGCATTTTAACAGCTAGGACACTGCAAAGAAAGGCCTGCTCTATTGCTTGAGGCCGTTGGGACAAACTCAGCAGAATACAAATATTGGCAGGTTTCTAAGAAACAAAATTAAGGCATAAATCATATCATTTTTCAGACTGCTTGTTTGTAATAGAGTTGTAAATGTAAGTAAAGGCAGTTTATTACTAATTCACATACATATCCCAATTTCTCAGGCAGTGCTTTTCTTTGAGAAACAGAAAATGTCTAAGCTATCTTTGCTAAGAATTACAGCAATGGATTCTATTAAAAAAAAGCACTAGAGTCTAGCAAATTGATTTCAAGAGTTAAAATTTCTAGTACAAGATCCTCAAAAATGTCAGGGTCATATAGTAGTTATATGATAGACTTACAGCAGAAAGTTCTAGACTAAAATTGTTACCCAACAATGGGAAGTGACAAAAGAAGTAACAAAGGAATTTTGAGCAACTAATCCTCATTCTATTCCACAGAGTACTAGTGGAAATAATATGAATATTAATGTAATAATGAATACAATAAAATATATAAATGGAGGATGTCCACTATATAACTTGCAAAGTATAAATAAGAATTACAATCTTGGCTCTTCTAATGTGAAGAACATACAGGCAATCATCAAGTGCAAAACTATTAATATAACAAAATGCAGGGCTTTTTTTTTGTCATAGAACACTCAGAACGGAGTTCCGGCACCTTTTTGGGGATGGAAAAAGGGTACACAAGGCAGGTTGTATGACATGTATGAGTTCCGGCACCTTTTTCTTTTACAAAAAAAGCACTGACAAAATGCAACAGAAAATAGGTAAAACAAACTGATCAATGATGAGACATTAGCATTTTAAGCAAGTTAAGTAACTTCTCTAGTCCACTTATTTAAAAAAAAGGTTGTTTCAGTTCTCAAATATTTCTTAAATATTTTGTTTAAAAAAAGTTGGAGATTCTCCATTTGCTTTGATAAACCTTCTGAGTGATTCTTGTCTGATTTGCAATGTACATTTTTTAATGTTTTTTGCTATGCTTGAACCAACAGTTTGATTATTTAGGACCCATAAACTATAAATCAATTTGTACAAGGGACCAGAGCAGAGGTGGGATTCAAATATGGGAACAACCGGTTCTCTGTGTGGATGCCGCTTCTGGAAGTTCATTCTGGGCCTGGGCAACAAAAAAATTAGCTACCGGTTCTGCCAACTGGTGCGAACTGGCTGAATCCCACCACTGGACCAGAGACATTAGCCACCCAGAATGTATTTGTCATATTCCATCAGGACAAATGATGCATGAGGGTTAAGAAAAAGTCACAATATATTATTTTTTAAAACTTATTTATACACATCCAATAAAAGCAGTGTGATGTTACTTTTGAGTTGCAAAACACTAATTCACTACTGTACACAAAAGCTTTAAGATGACAAATGAGTAATAGAATTACCCTCAAACCTGCAGGCTATAACCTTTTCTTTCAATTCACCTATAGTAAAATTATTCCATCATATAGCTCTCTACTGCATTGTAACAAACTCTCAGCTCACTCACAAAACTCATTATATTCCACATAAAATATATTCTGTGAAAACTGAACAACATTCCTCAACACCCCATCAACATTAACATTAATTTCTTGGTTTTCCTATACAGTTGCAGACAGAGGTAGCTGGGCACAGGAATAAAGTTTTTTTGTTCCCAATTCTCACTAACAGCAATAATAGTCTCCCCTTTCATAATCTGTATCTTACACTTGTTGTAGGCATTTCTAAAAGTGGCTAGCATTTCAGATAATTGTGTACACAGAAGCAATTACAACAGCTGATATTATTACCCATGACTGCACATGATAGAATATACTTCTTCAAAACAGATCAAAAGACACTTGTGGTAATTATAGCAAACATGATTAAGCAATCTTTTTAAGACTTTTTAAGGCTAAGGGTGACATTCAGTCTTTTCTGATAGGCTGAGGGTTTCGTGCTAAAGGTACAAATCACAGAAATGAACACTAACATTTCAGTATATTGAAACATTAGTGGGAAGTGGGAAGCACCCTGAGTTCTCTTACAGAAACTTTAGGATGTCACATTGGGCTGTGCAGTTCACAGGACTTGGGTTGCCCATCCAGAAATGTGTCTCTGGCATCCTCATCATTTCTATTAAGAATTATTGACAATATTATTTATTTGTTAATTTTATCACGGAATTTCAAGTTATACAAGTCTTGACTTCTACCTGAAATGCTCAGAAGCAACCAATATTTTTACCTCTAATTGAGGGAATGAGATTATGGATCATCATGCAGATGACAGCAAATCATCTCCAAATAACTAGAACTGTAACTCACCTGGAATTCTGATGACTTAAATATAAATAGAAATCTTGTTGTGCTTATAGTATGTTAGCTTAGTAAAGACCAGTAAAATAGGCTGCTAGGATTATTCTCTGTTGTGAGTTCCTCCTAGTACCGGTATTTTCAAAAACAGGTTGGTCACATGAATGTTACATTTCTAAAAGTCTTTTTTAAATCTAAAAAAAATTGGCACATATTTCTCGCTCTTTATAAAAAAAGAAATATCACTCAGAGTCAGAATATGTTTTCCATTTCAACAATTGGTTTAATAAAATTGTGCAGGGCTTTTCAACCTTTTCACAGATTGTACCACTTTTAGGACATGACAATATTTGAGTACAACCAGTGCTTAGTTAGCAAGGTGTCAAAAACTTGATGACTAAAAAAAAGGGGGGGGGTTTTCGGTTTTACTGATTAGATTCATTTGTTGTTATAGAAATGGCTAGTTTATAATATTATGGAAAAGTAAAAAGGTGAGGTTCAATGTTAATACTTCCTTCTACTGCAACAGAGGAAGTCTTTTCTTTTTCCTTTCTCCCCCTCACTTTCCCCCCTTTTCCTCCCCACTGTGTCCTACTATTTATTTTTCTATTTTTGTATTTTATTCTATAATCCAATAAAATATTACAAACTGTAGGGGAAAAAAGGAAAAAAGTACCAATTTCTTCGGTAGCTGTTCCTTTGCTGAATCACTTTCCCTTTGCACTGACAAATGTATGATGAATTTATCCATGTTTATTAATATGCACCACTACCAGCTACCTCAGGGGTCTTCAAACTTGGCAGTGTTAAGACTTGTGGACTTCAACTCCCAGAATTCCTCAGCCATCATGGCTGGCTCAGTGTAATAAGAATGTACCCCTCAATCTCTTCCCTGTACCCTTAAAGACACAGGAATCAAGTGCAAAGCAAGAAAGGCTCACAAAATAAAGAAACACATAAACTCTGGGGGGTTTTCCTCAGCCTTGTCATGTGTCACAATATTGCAATCCTAGACTGAAAGGCTGTGGCAATTGCAAAAAGCTTTAGCCTTACGTTAAGCCTGTTTACCTTCAAATAAAACTTGCTAAAAGCCATTGACTGACTCAAAATAAGGGGGTAAAACTAATTACATTTGTTGAAATTAAGAGTTCCCTACAAAGAACCAATTCTTCTTCATTTTAGTCGTATGACTACATACATGAGTAAATAGCAAACCTTTTACCTGTAAGTGAAAATCCAATTATCATAGCCATTCCAAAGATTTCATCCAGTGCAAATTATTGGATAAAGATGTGGGACTGAATTCATGTAGTTTCCAGTATAAGGAAATATCTGGACCAAGGCTGCCAATACTACTTATAAAATTGATGTAGATTTGAAGGGGGAAGGGAAAATAAAATTTGATGGTTGTCAGTATCCATTTAGAGATGTGACAGATGGAGAAATAAATCAATACAATAACTTGCTTCCACTGGAAGACTTGAGACCAATTTAGAAGGAAGTAAATATCTGAAAATATTAGTTTGCATTCATGAAAGATGAGATAGGAAGAAATCTCTGTATGGTGCACAATTTGAGTCCAGTTTGTTGTGGCCCAATGTTACAGGACTACTTTCCATTAAATGGAACAGAGGTCAGACAAATTGACAGAGAATGCATCAGCGGTATCACAGTAATGTTTAGAGAGGTCAGCATGAGCAACGCTAGGAGATATAGTGATTCCTATGACTCATTGACAGAAAAAAAAAGTCAGAAGCCAAATGGCCACAACAGATATAGAACCACTGACTGAAGAGAAAATACAGCGAACTTTCTGCAAAAGCCTATGAGAGAGTGTAATTTTGATATAACAACTGCCTTGAAGTACAGGTAGTCCTCGACTTACAACAGTTCACTTAGTGACCATTGGAAATTACAACAGCACTGACTTATGACACTTTTTTACACTTATGACCAGGTGATTTACATTTGGATGCTTGATAATTTACTCACAATTATGATGGTTGCAGTGTCCCAGATTCATGTGATACCTTTTGTGACCTTCTGACAATCGGGAAACCAGGTTCACTTAACAACCATGTTACTAATTTAACAACTGCAGCAATTCACTTAACAAATGTGGCAAGAAAAGTCCTAAAATGGGGAAAAACTCACTTAACAAATTTCTCACTTAGCAACATAAATTTTAGGGTCAATTGTGGTCATATGTTGAGGGCTAATTATAGTGTCTTGGAAGACAGAAAAGTCTTCAGGATGAGAAAATGATGCTTATAAAAACTGCCATATAGCTATCCCAAATGGATTGGGACAACTCACCGCATGGCCAACTCATCACAGTCAACTCGCCACAGCCAACTCACCATGAAACAACTCACTGCAGCACAATTCAACAATTCATTTTAATTATTTAAAATAATTTTAAAAATAATTTTATTTTTTGTCATTCATATTTTATTTTGTCCTTCCTTGACATTATTTATTTATTTATTTATTTATTTATTTATTTATTTATTTATTTATTTGTTTGTTTGTTTGTTTGTTTTTATATATCGCCCTTCTCCCGAGGGACTCAGGGCGGTGTACAGAGCAAGGTAAGTATACAGTTAAACAATAGTAAAAAACAAATGAAACCCCAAGAGCTATCAGGCCAGGCCGGACTGCTGGAACAGGTAGGTTTTTAAGTCGCGCCGGAAGGTGCGAAGGTCGGGGGCCATCCGGATTTCGGTAGGCAAGCAGTTCCAGAGGGTTGGTGCACCCACTGAGAATGCTCTCCCCCTGGGGGCCACCAGCCGGCATTCTCTGACCGGTGGCACCCTGAGGAGGCCTTCTCTGTGGGAGCACACAGGACGGAGGGGTGTTGACGCTGGCAGTAGGTGCTCCCGTAGGTAATCCGGACCCATGCCATGTAGGGCTTTGTATGTCATCACTAGCACCTTGAATTTCACTCCGAAGGCAACTGGAAGCCAGTGCAGCTCATGGAGGAGAGGTGTGATATGGGAGTATCGGGAAGCCCCCAAAAGTGTTCATGCAGCTGCACTCTGCACCAGCTGAAGCTTCCGAGTGGCTCTCAAGGGCAGCCCCATGTAGAGAGCGTTACAGTAGTCAAGGCGAGAGGTCACAAGTGCATGGGTGACTGTACGTAAGGCATCCAGGTCCAGATAGGGTCGTAGTTGGCGCACCAGTCGAACCCGAGTGAAGGCCCCCCTGGTCACAGCTCCTATGTGATCTTCCAAGGATAGCTGTGAATCTAGGAGGACACCCACGTTGCGGGTGTCTTTAATGGTTCTATATGACTATTTCTTTGATATTAATGTAACTCTTGTCCCGCGGCAAGTTGCTCCACAGCTGGTTGGTCACAGTAAGTCAGTTGTGGTGAGATGGCCACGGTGAGTTGGCTGTGGTGAGTTGTCATAGACCCATCCCAAGGCATGATTTGATAGGAGAATTAAAAAAGAATGAGGTAGGAGGCTAAAACTATAATGGCTTCCTTTACTATAGCTTATTACAGGAAATATGAGTTCATTGACCAGGATTGTGAAAAATTTGATGCCAAGAGAAAAGCAAGAAGGCATAGAGAGACGATGCTATGAAGCGTAAAGGGATCGCTTATTTATTTCACTCATCTTCAGACAAACAAAGTGAAAGGCCTTAAGTATGACAATCCCAATGGCCTGAAGAAGTAGAACTTAAAAAGGATCTCTTCATTCTTCTTTTCCAAAAGTGACTCTGTGCCTGAAATGGAACTCATGAACACTAAAAAAATATTAAGAGTTGTGTATTACTCCAGGTAAGATTCAATCAGTCTTGAAATCCATATAGTGTCTGGAACCTAGTGGATAATGATGTATTGTTATGCTGAACAGCTATGATTAATTTCCTTTTTGGTGTTTATCTTTCAGTTTACAAGAAAAAAAAGAACCTTCTCCTGTTTTTTTTATAACCAATCTCTTTTCTTGTCCCTTGTTAAACTATGCTGTGCCTTGTTTCATATGTGACATTAAAATAAAGTAATGCCAATAAGATTATTTTTAATAAATCCTCATGATCAAATACCATGATTTTGTAACAGATTATGTCTAGCCTTTAAAACAAAAGCATCATGATTAGTGATCCCTGATCACATTACTTATGTTTTCTAAGAATTACAAAAAAAATCCTAATTAATAACTAACAGAGCATACAACTCATTAGTCTGATACAGCTATCTCATATGTTTGGAATTACAGAGTGCATTATATGTACTCTAATTATGAAATTAATTATGGCATTACCAAGTTCTAATAAGTTTTCTACACTGTCTATCTTCAACAAAATTCCATTCCTACAAGAACCTTAACATATATAAATTGACAAGGGTACTGTATAATCAATTAATCATTCACATAGTAGAATAATCTCTAAAGCCTTTAAGTTATAATAACAAGAGTGCTAATAGATACAAAATTCAAAGTTTTTTTAGTAAATGACAAATCTGGACTGTAAACATGAAGCTTATAGTAATAATATGAATGTTTTACTGTTTGTTTGTTCAAATGTGTAAGATTTTTATAATAAGCCTTCTGAATCAGTCAATGTTTGCTGTAGCTTCAAGAACTCTCCTGAAACAAAGGGGAAGTAACAAAGCTGTTCAATCTGGTGACATTGCCGTACCGAAATGGAAATAAGCAACTGCAGTTTTCACATGCACAATGAATATTACCAAATCAAGTTTGTTAAGGGGTGGAAAAAGGAAAATACATTTCTAAAATAAATTTAAAACCAAGTATCCTAGCTCTTGGACCATAATTTTGGATGGTACTCTACGCTTTGGAAAATTATGAAAAAGTAATTCTTTTTAGCTCTTGACTATCGTAGTTATTATTTTGTTTTGTTTCTGTGCAGATAACAACTGGCAGCTCTGTAATAACTTCAGTTTCCAAACAATATGTGGTGTGTTCAATGCATACCCAACACTGTAGTCTGTATTTTTGATTCAGTAGTTTCAAAGACTAGCAATTAAGTCCTGAAATAAAAGGAATTGCTACTCCAGCCTAAATTAAATTGGTTTGAGTTACTGCCAGGTCTGGTAATTTTTGGAGACACAGCCAGAGTCTTGTCCCATTTCAGTATATAAAACTGGATAGCACTTTGAGGCAACATCTTTAAATAAATATGTCTGAAAACTAGAGTGTCTTTTGCTATCAAATATGGATCAAATGTGATCAATATATAGATTAGAGAAAGCATCAAATGGGTGCTTCAAATAAGAACCTCTTATTCTGTTCCACTGTCACCCGAAAGCGGGTAGCAGCTTTGCAAAGCAACCATATTATTTTCACTTGGTTTTGTTCTAAGGCCACCTGCGGCATAAGGAACTTCCAATCTAATCTAGTACTGGAAGTGTCACACTACATATGCAATAGCCTCTTTCAGCTTATAAAAATGTTAGAAGAGGACTTGGGATAATGCAACAAGTCACCCCATCAAAACAAACTATAGCCAGCCAGACACCGCAATTAGCATATCAAGCAATTAGAATTATCAACTGTACTAATACATCTGTGCTTATTCCACTTTCAGAGCAGCTGAAACAGTCCTGAAGAATATAAAACATATGGCATAAAACTTAAGTTCCAAGAATGTAGAGCTGTGATCTAATTGAAGAAATCTAAATCTCTAGATTCTTAGAGAATTAAAAGTATGTGGGTGTGATATGGAGAAAAATTGGAATTATTTAGGTCAGGGATAGGCAACCTCGGCTCTTTTATGACTCATGGACTTCAACTCCCAGAATTCCTAAGTCAGCTATGCTATCCACCACCAGATGGATTTGTAACTGCTGACAAAATAAATAGTCCTTACTGGTACTATATCTACATGGAAGGAAGTAAGCAGTGTTGTACCACAAAGTTCTGTCTTAGGCCTAGTACTCTTCAATATCTTCATAAATGACTTAGATGAGGAAATAGAAGGGAACTCATCAAATTTGCAAATGACACCAAGCTGGTAGGAATAGCCAACATCCCAGAAGACAACCTCAGGAACCAAAAAGATCTTGACAGACTTGAACAACATGAAATTTAATGTACAGAAAATCAAGGTTTTACATCTAGGTAGGAAAAACCAAAAATACGAATTAGGCGAAACCTGGCTCAAAAACAGTAACTGTGAGAGGGACCTTGGAGTCCTAGTGGACAATCACTTACACATGAGCCAGCAGTGTGCAGCAACAGCCAAAAATGTTAATACAATCCTTGGTTGTATAAACAGAGGCACAGAATCAAATCACATTAAGTATTAGTACTACTTTATAAATCCTTAGTAAGACCACAACTAGAATACTGCATCACGTTTTGGTCACCACATTACAAAAAAGATGCTGAGACTTTGGGAAAAGTGCAAAGATGATTAAGGGCCTGGAGACAAAAACATATGAAGAACAGTTGCAGGAATTGGGTATGGCCAGTCTAGAGAAAAGAAGGACATGATAGCAGTATTCCAGTATTTGAAGGGCCGCCATAAAGAAGAGGGGGTCAACTTATTTTCCAAAGCACCAAAAGGCAAGACAACAAACAATGGATGGAAACTAATCAAAGAGAGAAGCGACCTGGAATTAAGGAAAAACTTCCTAACAGTGAGGACAATTAACCAATGGAACAGCTTGCCTTCAGAAGTTGCAGGTGCTTCATCACTGGAGGTTTTTAAGAAAAGCCTGGACAGCCACCTGTCTGAAATGGTATAGGGTCTCCTGCTTGAGCAGAGGGTTGGACTAGAAGACCTCTAAGTCCCTTTCAGCTCTATTCTGATTGAATATTTTCCTTAAGTGAGACCTTGTGTCCGCGGGAGGCCACAAGGCATTGGTCGCGCTGGTGAATGATCTCTGGAGGGCGCGGGACAGGGGACATTCCTCTGTTCTGGTCCTATTAGACCTCTCAGCGGCTTTCGATACCATCGACCATGGTATCTTGCTGCGGCGTCTCAGGGGATTGGGAGTGGGAGGCACGGTTTTACAGTGGTTCTCCTCCTATCTCCAGGGACGCTCGCAGTCGGTGTTGGCAGGAGGGCAGAGGTCGACCGCGAGGTCTCTCATTTGTGGAGTTCCTCAGGGGTCGGTCCTCTCGCCTCTCCTGTTCAACATCTATATGAAACCGCTGGGTGAGATCATTCGTGGTTTTGGAATTGGGTATCATCAGCTACCCAGCTTTTCCTTTTGACCGCAAACCACCCCAGTGATGCCCTCAACGTGATGTCCCGTTGCCTGGAGGCGGTTCGGGTCTGGATGGGGAGGAACAGACTTCAACTCAACCCCGACAAGACCGAGTGGCTTTGCATACCTTCATCCCGGGTTTATTCGGACATTCCACCTCTCGCTATGGGGGGCGAACTATTACCCCCCCCGTAGATAGGGCTCGCAACTTGGGAGTCCTCCTAGATTCACGGCTCACCCTGGAAGACCACATAGGAGCTGTGACTAGGGGGGCTTTCACCCAGGTTCGCCTGGTGCGCCAGTTGCGGCCCTATCTAAGCCGGGATGATCTATGCATGGTCACTCATGCGCTCGTGACCTCTCGACTAGACTACTGCAATGCTCTCTACATGGGGCTGCCCTTGAGGACCACCCAGAAGCTCCAACTGGTACAGAATGCAGCCGCGAGAGTTGTGTTGGGAGTCTCCCGATACTCCCACGTTACACCTCTGCTCCGCGAGCTGCATTGGTTACCGGTTGCCTTCCGGGTGAGATTCAAGGTACTAGTAATGGTGTTCAAAGCCCTACATGGCAGGGGTCCGGAGTACCTGAGGGAACACCTGCTGCCGGCATCGACTTCCCTCCGCCCTGTACGTTCCCACAGAGAGGGCCTCCTCAGGGTGCCACCGGTCAGAGAATGTCGACTGGTGGCCCCCAGGGGGAGATCCTTCTCTGTGGGCACCCCGGAGCTATGGAATCAGCTACCGGTTGAGCTCCGGATGGCGCCCGACCTTCGCTCCTTTCGCCGCGAGCTAAAAACATACTTTTTTGAACAAGCTGGCCTGGCCTGATGAAGGGATTGGGGGGGGTTGTTATGGTTATTTTATTGGGTTTTAAAGATGTATTTTAGTATGTGGGCATTTATTTAATCTTGTTTTAACTTTTGTAATCTGTATTTTTATTCTTGCCCTGTTCACCGCCCTGAGTCCTTTGGGAGAAGGGCGGTATAGAAATAGTATTAAATAAATAAATAAATAAACAATCTCCAGTTTTGTTCCCACGAATTTCTATTCTCGGGACTCCTCTAACATTTTTCCCAATTCCTCAGCATGTAGCAATTACTTCTCTTCCTCTGTTGCCCAGGAGAACTTGCTTCCTTCCGTACCCACTGCAATGTCTATATGAGCATTCTGTCTTCTACTCCAATTCTGTCCATCGTCAGTTAATCTTCACTAACCATTCCTGACTTCTTAATATTTCTGAATCTAACTATATTTTGGTTGACAGTGGGACTGATATATATTTTAGGTTCAAATGTATGGACCACTTTTTATATATTACAAAAAATTTCTTTGTTTCTGACAAGCAAAAGCAAGATCCTGAAGAAATAAATAGGAGTAGAGTTCAACCTTCACAGTTAAACCAACATGCCTTTAAACAGGGGTTCTCTCTCATGCAGTTTCTCCCTCCTGATGCTCATAATTATGGCTGGGAATCTGGTGTCAAATATATGCTCAAGAAAAAGCAAAACAAAAGGATGGTGATAGACACCGTGATATACCCACAAAGTCACATTCTATTACAGATGTGCTATCAAGCAGTTCAACCATATGATAATGGAAGTAAAAGTAATCCAATAATTAAGGGAACTCAGTGGTCACCTTAAGTACTTCTGTTCTTATTACTTCTTGCTCTGGATGTTGGTGAAAACCATTTTATATAAAATGTAATGTTATTTTTTAAAAATCTAGTTAATATATTAAAATTTTATAAATTAAAATTATTTGTATTGAATTTATATTAAATGTTTTAATGCACTTGACCATACCTGTATATTATAGGATTATATTAGTCTGGTCATATATATTTTTTTGGTATCTTCAAAAAAGAGTGAGCATTTCTTCGCCATTAATTTACTCTCTCTGAATTGTAAATTGTTTGTCTATAAGAATTTCCTGCCCTTCTGTATTTTTTATCAACAATAATACGTTTTATTATGGTGATTCTTAGTAGTAAATGTAATTTAATTTCTCTCCAGCTTTTTCATTTAAATGGATCTTTCAAAATAATACATTACTGCTTATAATACATTACCTCTCAAAATAATACAATACCAGTCATAATACAGATTAAAATTCTCTAAAACAAAAAAGTATTCCAATAAAAATCATTAAAATTCAAATTATACATTTCCCTGACGCACTGCACTGAGTTGATATTTTAAGAAAAGAGGAGCAGAATTACACAGCTGTGTGACTAAGAAAAGACTGCTGTTTCATCCACAAAGAGAAAAAAAGATCCTAGTTCTCAGACAGGTTAATATTTAATTGCTGAAATCTGAATATAATATGCTGTTTAGGCTTTCCTAAGTAATAATACAGTATTAAGAAATAATTCAGAAGTATAATTGTCTTACTTTGGGGCCTTCCTATTCCCTTTCCAGAGGTTATATGTGAACTGAGCTGGCCATCAGAAATACGGTTCTTTTTCAGATCTCAGCAGTAGTTAGTATCATCTGTTCCTTAGAGGGGAGGAAAAGTATTCAAAATGTTCTTTGAAAAATATACATTTATTGAATTCATTTTTTCTTTCAGTGGGGTCTGACTATTTTTTGTGTGCATATTTGTCAACAGCAGGGACAACGCTAGCTATGAGCAAAAGGTCTTCTACATCTCCATTTAGGGTTCTGGTTGACTGGCTAAATCAAACAAAGAAGTTCAGAATCCCCAAGGGATAACTCTGGAATACAAACATCTGCCTAAACCCAACACTCTAAGCTTGCTTCTATGACTATTAAGATGATAAATATTAATAATATATAACTTGTGCATACTCATACACAATTACAAACATGTTGCCCACTGCAGTGAGAAATAGTTAATTCAACTGTGTATCTGTATTTGTGATGATTCCTCTAAACGTCTAAAATTTTACATGTCTAATATGATAGTCAGGAAACACAAGAGTATTTTCTTTCTATAATGGTGGGTTTTTAGTTCAATTGAAAAATATATTTTTGAAAATTATGCAATGAATGTATAGCAAATAATGAAAATAATGAAACATTTTATATTATTTGATGACACTCAAAAAATTCAGTACATTTTCTTCTCTTCTCCATCTTAAGAATTTTCTTATAAAGGTATAAAAAAACAACCTGAGTGAAACTATTGTTGGCTTTATAATTTATTTATTAAAGTTGCATTTTCTATAGCTATATTCAACTATTTCATTGCTTTTATCTTTACATAGAAGTGTCTAATGCAGATGATATTATTCCAATATAGATTGGGGAGAACAAATGGTACAAAGTCTCCCTTTGAACCATTTCCTTTTAAGTTAACACAACATTATAATACACATAATATTTATATTTATGTAATGTGGTTTAAGTGTTAATTAAAGCTAAATGAAGTGCTGACATAATGAGCATCTTAGTTTAAATACCATTGGTTTGGTTTATATAAACCAATATTTTGAAACCAAACTCTAGTTTTACACTGAGTTTACATACATGCACAGATTTAATGCAATTGCCAATACTCTTGTGATTAACAGCAAAGGTTTAATTTGTACTGAAACTGAAGAATTGTAGGATAGGCAGTGTACTAACCTAGCAAGCAGTTTCCCGCACAAACATAAACATAAACCGCCCTGAGTCCTTCGGGAGAAGGGCGGTATACAAATTTAATAAATAATAATAATAATAATAATAATAATAATAATAATAATAATAATAATAATAATAATAATAAAACATCAGTCAAAATGAGGTATTTAAAATCTGAACCTTCCAAATACAAATATATACATTTATTTATTAGTAAATTCCTCACCAGCACTTATTGCTCACTGAAGTCTTAACCCTGAATGAAATTAATTTATGGATGAGTGAATATCTTTAAATTTATTATCTGCAATAAATTACAGGATGATATTCTGGTCTGTTAGAGAATTCTTTTTTAAATCTGGTATTTTTTTTCAATAGTTTATATTTGTAATGTCTCCTAACATATGACGCTTTCATACACTTTCCAGTACCTGATATAGCAGTTTCTGCAAATTAATTGCTTTTGTAATGCAAATTACTCTACTTTTTTTCTACAACGCAAGCTTTTAAAAATTCAAATTGCTGTCATGGAAGCAACTTTTCAAAACGTAATCATTATAAATGGGGAGAAGCTTGATATCTGAATGCAACATTTACTTTTTCCATTTATACAAAACTACAGCACAAACATACCTACTGACATCCTTTATTGATGGGTTCATTTAATTTTGCATTCTTAATTGTATCTCAGTTTGTTACCATGCATGAGTAGCCCTATGTATTTAAAATCCGCTAGTCTTTGTCACTCATGACACTTGAGGAAAATCAGGTGGCCACATGGGGAAAGGGTTGATTTTATTTTCAGAATTTTTCTCCAAGTTTGCTTGCTGGATCTCACAAGATGAGAACCTGACTAATTATTAGGCAGTCGAGTGGAAGATGTTGGGAACAAGGCACCATATCCTATTCAGTCTGTCTTTTGCTCTCAAAATCAACATGCTACTTTAGACACACTATAGAATGCCATAGAAAGAGCTGAAAAAATTACTTGCCTTATTTGATGAAGGGGAAGAAGCAGTGGTGGGATTCAAATATGTGAACAACTGGTTCTCTGTTTGGATGCCGGAAGTCCATTCTGGACCTGGGCAACAAAAAATTAGATACCGATTCTGCCAAAGTGGTGCGAACCGGCTGAATCCCACCACTGGGAAGAAATATTACTTTACAAATCACCGCAGGCAACAAGGCATGGTGTGCCTGACGATGTGAGCACTTATGCCATTATGAAGTTTAATGGCTATATAACATTCTGTTACTTCCAAAAGAGACCATGGTGGATATTTTTTTCCACATCTATGATTTATATTTGTACTGTGAAATAATTTATACCAAGGAAGTCACTATTACTGAAAATTCAGGTAATAATTACATATGAATATCAAAATTCTTTCTATATAGTGTATGATCTAATGACTGTTTGATACTTGGATAAGTATTATAGATTATCAGATATCTTCATTTAGCAATGTCTTTAAATAAATCTTTATGCTCTTTTTGACACACATACAGTACAAATTTAGAGCTATTCCTCATGACCACAACTAGCATGCATTTCTTCAGTCCCTGGGTATGTCAGCATCAATAATTCTATACAAATTGCCAAACCCTATTCTAGTTTAGTGAAAATGCTAACAAGAGTTGTTCTTATGGTGATAATGAGGAACAAGTTAACAAGTTAAGAACAGTCTCCAGCAGAAACACAACCACAAAATCTCGTCAAAAGTATTTTGAAAGTCTTTTGACAAAGCCACAAGTCAAAAGTTTTTCAGTTTCATGCAAGCCTATAAAGAGTTTCCACTCAATCATAAATGTAGATATTGTCTTTTGTCTAATCAGGGAAATCAATTTACCCATTTTCTTTTCCAACCATTCCTCACTTGTAAATACCATGTTAAGATTGGAACAGCTAAAGATAAATTTAAGCTGCCACCACAGTGGGCTGGACCTGACAAAAAGGCATTTCCATACAAGTCCTTTAAAATACCTAGTTTTGGGTAATGAAATGTCTGCAAGAAGACAAGCAAGCTCAGAGAACACCAAGGACCCCTCCTTTAAAAATAATTAATCAGACATCTTTGTGACAATATCAATGGGATATGAGGCGGTGCCCTCAAAAACATATTTTTCTAATTCCAGATATTTGTTTAAACCTAGAAATGAATTCTACTAACTACCATGAGTACACGTACAGGGTGAAGGTTCAACACAATTACTGAATCCACAAAAGAGGCAAGGGGCAGATAATAAAACTTGTATCAAAATGTTGCAATGCAAATTATGCCCCTGATATGCTTGAGTGCCACACTGCAGTGCCAGTACAAAAAGTAGAGAGTTTATTTTATGACTCAGAGAACATGCATTTCATCAGTTTGGTATCAGCACAGCCAGCTATGTTGCCCCAGTACTGAATGCCTTTTTCCAATAACAAGGATTTTGACCTAACTATTCTTCAAGATATGGAAACACAGTTGAATTCAGTTCAGGTCTCATAAAGTAACTTTGCAACCTATCTGTATTATAAAGGACAAACCTGAGTGACAATACCATTTTCTTAATAACTACATTTGAGTATGTGACAGAATTCATGAAGGGAAAGAAATTTTGATTAAGAATACCTCTTCTGAGTTGCAGTTTTCTTTCCATAAAGGGTTTTCATTTGAAATGATAGCAGCTATGTGATAACCATTAGGGAGCTATGGCAGAAGGAACTTATTAGATTGTAATACCTTTTGGTATCATGACATTTACAAAAAAAGTAGTAATAATAATTTGTCCATCCTTCTCCCAAAATAAAGCAATGGCTTGTTCTAAAACAGCCACAAAATCTCAGCAGTGAGCAAACAGCCCTTAAATAATAATATAAACAAATACCCCTAGAATTTTTTTGGGTGCCAAAGACAAAAAAGGAAATAATAAGAATTACTTCCTATTTGAAGTATTGATCAGGCACAGCACTTCTGTTGCCTGGATAGATAGCTCTTATTTCTCTCTATAACAAGAAGGTTTAGATTTCTTTTTGCTATTAGAGGATGGAAGCAAAGTTGTAACTTTCTGGCCATCAGTTCAGGTTTGAACAATAGTTCAGGTGTCTGAGACTGTGCATATGAAGTATTCAATATTTTTAAAAGTATGACAAGAGAAGAAGAGAGAAAAATACAGCTAGTCCTCAAGTTACAACTATAATGGAACCTATCCATTACAATCATAAGTCATGATGGTCATAAAGCAGGTTGGTCTCACCTGATTTTACAACCTTTTTTGTGGCTGTTGTTAAACAAAGAACATAGTCATTGAGGCTGGTTCTGCCCAAACCATTAGTGCCAGTATAATGTATTGGGCTTTGTCTTACCAAAGAGTATCATGTGGGGTTAATTGCTGGAAGGTTGCTTAAGCAGGGAAGCTGGCTAACGGCTCCCAGCTCCTCAGACAACCCATCTCCAGTGCCGCCATTGGCTGCTTCTAGGGTAGCAATAGGTTGCTTTAAACCTATTGGCTGCCACCTAGGGGCCAGGGTATAAATAGCTGCATTCGCAACCCTGTTTCTCAGTTCCGTTCCTGTAAGCAAATAATGATTCTTGCTGAACTCACTTGCCTCGTCTCTTCAATCAAGCACAGAACCCGGTATATAACAGCCAGTTTTCAGCAAAATCATCAAAATACATGGGTTGCAGAACTGGGGGCACTGTAAATGACTGTAACTGCAGTCTGATTACTGAGGGTCCAATGGTGGGGTACTTTGAATCCAGCATATAAGTACCCCAAGTAGATCTGTCAGACCTTCAAACAGTTGCTAAGTGATCAGTCGTAAGTCAAGGACTACCTATATGTAAATATTAGCCAATTGTAACGTCAGAGAGGTATCTAAAGATGGTAAACTAAAGTAGATAAACTGGAGAATTATAATGATTCCAACTGTAGTAGCAAAATGACATACTCAGGCTATGGCTGTAGCTATGTATTTCAATAATTAAATTAGCGGAAAGGTAGAAGCCGTTGTAGAATTTAAGCAACATCTGACAGAAAAATATTGCAAGGTCTACGCGTCTCTTGCATCAAAATTAATCACTTCAGATTTAGATCTGTAAAGAAAGGAGGCAACTACTTCATTAGGTTTCCCAGCTTGTTTACTGCTATCTCCATCAGAACTACTTCCTAAAGCTTGAAACACTGTGAATGTGACATATCAAAACAATATTCAATTAATAGTTTGTGACAACAAAGGAATCATTGTATCACATGTAAAAACAGCTACATCTTTGACATAATATAAACTAATGGGTTATTTGATGCCAAAACAGAATACTATAAAGTGATGCCTGAAGCATCTGTTCCTACAATGCAATATTCTCAGAAGTAGGAAAACTAAAAATACAAGCAAATGATCTACTATGTACTAAGGAAAAACTGTGCTCACTGCATAGATTATAGAGAAACAAAACATGTAATAACTGAAGGCATTCAGCTCCTAATTTTACTGAATATAGACTGTCTGGGAGGGCCATGGGTATTTCTGTAGCAAATGATTAAGAAGATTTAAGGAGCTATACAGATATATCTACTACTGGAAAAGGCTTCAGGAGTCAACCTCGAGGTAAAATCCAGAGCCGGAGTCCCGGAAGCAGTTTGTGACTGTGTACAATCACGTTCTGGTAACTCCTGTGATGCAGCTGGAACTAATCGTATTGGCCTTGCCGTTCCATTGGACTATTTCAGCAACATGGAGAGGGGGATCTGCTGCTTGGGTAACAGTCTATCCTCCATATTAATCTACCCAGGCCTCATGCTCTGGAGAGGACACTCCAGCTTTGCATACAGCATTGAAACAACATGGGAAGTGGCAGTTGCTGCTTATGAGTCTTTGCTTGATTGGCATAGAGCATGATGCCAGTGGCCACTTTTGACGGTGGGAGAGGTCACTGTACCTCACTCGGCAGCTACCACCCGCCTTAAGCTGGGCAGCCTCCAGCCAGTAAGGTGCTGCCCTGCCATGGTCTGTTAACCTCACAGGGTGCATGGGGTTTAGGATCAAAGCTGACAAGCAGATCAATGACTTTGCACCATGCAACAAACATAAGAAAATTTTAGCCCTAAAGTTGGGCACTTGGAATGTTTGGACAATGAACCCCAGCCTTTCTGACAATTTGCAAAAAATAGATGACGTACATAAGACAGCTGTCATCAACATGGAGCTGAGCAGACTGCAGATGGACATCATTGCCCTTCAAGAGACAAGGCTGTCAGACACAGGATCTGTTAAGGAGAGAAACTTCTCATTCTTTTGGCAGAGAAAACCATCGAATGAGACTAGGGAATATGGGGTTGGCTTTGTAGTCAGAAACACCCTACTAGGATTCATTACTCCACCTGCTGCAAGAAGTGAAAGAATTCTGTCCCTGCAGCTCCACTCATCAACAGGGCTGGTTACTTTTATTAGCGCATATGCACCGACATTAACATCTTCAGTAGAATCCAAAGACAAATTCTACGACGATCTGGCTGCTACTATCAAGAAAATCCCTGAGAAAGAACCACTGTTTATCCTTGGCAATTTTAATGTCAGAGTTGGAGCTGATTATAGTTCTTGGCCCACTTGTTTAGGTCAGTTTGGAGTCGGGAAGATGAATGAAAATGGCCAACACCTGCTGGAGTTTTGCTGCTACTATGGTTTTTGTGTTAGCAATACATTCTTTAAAACAAAGCCTCAACACAGAGTCTCTTGGAGACATTCAAGATCGAAGCAATGGCACCAGCTCGACTTGATTCTTACCAGGCGCTCCAACCTTCCCACAGTATTACAATCATATGCAGCTACCAGGGCACTGATTGCAATACAGATCACTTCTTGGTGTGCAGCAAAATAAAACTGAAAACAAAGAGACTGCATCACTCGAAGAAGGAAGGAAGACCACGAATTGACATCAGCAAGACCTGCAATCAGGGCAAAGTGGAGGAATTTGCACGTGCACTCAAGGAAACTCTCCCAGGCCCAGCTGAAGCAAACACATCTGAACGATGGGAATATTTCAAGAATGCTGTTTATAACACCGCCTTGTCAGTATTTGGTAAAGAGATCAGAAAGACAGCAGATTGGTTTGAAGCCCATTCGGAGGAGCTGACGCCAGCCATCAAGGAAAAAGAGAGCTCTAATTGCATATAAAGCCTGTTCCAATGAGCACAACCTACAGGTTCTGCGAGCTGCTTGCTCGTAGCAAAGTTAAACAGACCACCAGGAGATGTGCTAACGACTATTAGCTGCAGCTTTGCTCTCGGATCCAGATAGCAGCTGACACAGGCAACATCAAGGGGATGTATGATGTTATCAAGCAGGCCTTAGGTCCAACACAGAAGAAATCTACCCCTCTGAAGTCTGCTACAGACGAGGTTATCCAGGACCGAACAAGGCAGATGGCACGCTGGGTGCAGCATTACTCTGAGTTATATTCCGGAGAAAATGGGGTAACTGAAGAAGCATTAAATAATATTGAGTTCCTGCCTGTCTTGGAGGAGCTTGACAGTAAACCAACTTTAGAAGAACTAAACACGGCCCTGGATTCCCTTGCCTCCGGCAAGGCACCCGGGAAAGATAACATCCCTGCTGAAATTCTGAAGTGCTGCAAAGAGAACATCCCCACCGAACTGCATGAAATCTTCTGTGTTTGTTGGAGGAAAGGTGGAGTGCCACAGGACATGAAGGATGCAAATATCATCACACTGTATAAGAACAAAGGCGACAGGGGTGACTGTAACAACTACCGCGGCATCTCTCTTCTCAGTGTTGTAGGGAAGCTGCTTGCCCGTGTCGTACTGAAGAGGCTCCAGGTGCTTACAGAGAGAGTCTACCCAGAATCACAGTGTGGATTCTGAGCCACTGACATGGTATTTTCCCTTAGACAGTTGCAGGAGAAATGCAGCGAATGAAGACAGCCACTTTTTGTAGCCTTCATAGATCTTACTAAGGCTTTTGACTTGGTTAGTAGGGACGGCCTTTATAAAATTCAATATATTCAGCTACGGGCCAGGTGGAAAGAAGATCAGAAAAATGGTTTTACAATGACTGATGAAAATCTGATAAAGCAAATCAGAAACCAGGGTCCAGCACATATTAAACGGATATATCTTGCCTTGATAGAAATTGACTCAGAAACAGAACTCGTTAAGGATTGTATGATTAAATGGGCACAAAATATCCAAGAAGTTATTACAATGGACACATGGGAAAGGATTTGGGTGAGGAATGTAAAATTCACACAAGCTCAAAATCTAAGAGAAAATTTTTATAAAATGTTTTACAGATGGCATTTAGATCCTAAAAAGCTGGCAAGCATGTATCCGAACTATCAGCCTAAATGCTGGAGGTGTGGTGAAGAAGATGCAACATATTTTCATATATGGTGGACTTGTAAAAAGGTTAAGGCCTTTTGGATAAAAATTTGGTGGAACATGCAGAAGATTTTCAAGCAAAGGATAAAGTTTTGTCCGCAACTTTTTTTGTTGGGTATAATTACAGATGCTACGGTTGTGGACATTAAGCTGATGTTGAATTTAATTACGGCAGCAAGACTCTTAATAGGCCAATATTGGAAGAAGGAGGAACTGCCGACTGTAGAAGAATGGACTTTAAAGGTTTCTGACCTGGCAGAGATGGCAAAGATCTCGGCTTATTTGAAAGATCACTCACAAGAACGTTATGTTATGGAGTGGAGAAAATGGATTGAGTATATCCAGAACAAATATGGGACTAAGAAGTTTCATGTAGCATTTGAATAAGTCTTCCTTTTTTTTCTCCTCTTTTTTTCTCTTTTCCTTTTTTATATATCTTATATTAATAGTGTTTGTAATTACCCTATATGAGCTAGAGAGAGATGGATTTCAGAGTTTATGGTTGTTAGCATATGAATGTTTACGATTGGTTTTTTTTTGTTCTTTATACCTTGTACTTAGCTCTGGGAAGTCGGGGGGGAGGGGGGGGAGGGGTAGGGAGGGAGGGATAGGGGAGGGTTAGGGGGGATTGTTAAAGATAAAATGTATGATAAAACTTTTCAATAAAAAAAAATTCTCCCCAAAATTGGATGTCCACCTCAGCTCCTCAACATCATCAGGTCCTTTCACGAGGAAATGAAGGGCACTGTAGTTTTTGATGGCTTAACATCAGATTCCTTTGACATTCGAAGTGGCGCAAAGCAGGGCTGTGTCTTCGCACCAATTTTATTTGGGATCTTTTTTGCTGTCATGCTGAAACACGCTTTTGGAACTGCAACAGAGGGTATTTATCTCTGGACCAGATCAGACAAAAAAAACCCTCTTTAATCTCTCTAGATTGACAGTAAAGTCTAAAATCCAGCTGAAATGCCTACAGGATTTCCTCTTCACTGACGATGCTGCCATTACTGCTCACTCTGCCGAAGAAGTTCAAGAACTTATGGACTGTTTTAGCAAGGCCCGTCAAGACTTTGGACTAACAATCAGCCTGAAAAAAACACAAGTCATGGGTCAGGACATGGATTCACCTCCCTGTATTACAATCTCTGCACAAGAACTGGAGGTTGTCCATGATTTTGTGTACCTCAGCTCAACCATCTCCAACACTCTCTCTTTAGATACTGAGCTGAATAAACATATTGGTAAAGCAGCCACCAGATTTTCCAGACTTACAAAGAGAGTACGGTTTAATAAGAAGCTGACAGAACTTACAAAGATCCAGGTCTATAGAGCCTGCGTCCTGAGCACACTCTTGTACTGCAGTGAGTCTTGGACCCTTTATGCATGGCAGGAGAGAAAGTTAAATACCTTTCATATGTGCTGTCTCCGATGTATTCTTGGCATCACCTAGCATGACAAAGTTCCAAATAGCGCAGTCCTGGAATGTGCTGGAATTTCTAACATGTATACACTATTGAAACAGTGATGTCTACGCTGGCTTGGGCATGTCGTGAGAATGGCTGATGGTCGGATTACAAAAGATCTCCTGTATGGAGAAGTAGTGCAGGGAAAGCGCCCCAGAGGGAGACCAGAGTTGCAATATAAGGATATCTGCAAGAGGGATCTAAAGGCCTTGGGAATGGACATTAACAGTTGGGAAACCTTGACCTCTGATTGCTCAGCTTGGAGGCTAAAGACGCAGCATGGCCTTCTCCAATTCAAAGAGACACTTGTGCGGCAGGCTGAGGCAAAGAAGCAGTCTTGGAACCAGCAAAATCTTGGGGGCTACACAGGGGACAGATTGTATCTGCCCTCAGTGTGGAAGGGACTGCCACTCTCAAATTGGCCTTTTTAGCCACACCAGATGCTGCTTTAGGATTTTGGCTGCTGAGCATTCAGGTTTAGCAACATTTGCAACAAATCAGCCAACAATTCGGAATATGGTTAGTTTATTATGGTGTATAAATATTTTGATGTGCTTTTTTCTCCTTGATTTATTTAGAGTTGTACCCTGACCTGCCTGCTTATGGTACTCACTGCAGCTCCAAAAATATAATCACATTTAAAATTTCAAATACTAAAACATTTTTAAAACATTAGTTACCATTATTACAAATATAAAGGCCTGTCTGATGGGTCCCACCAATTATAGCTTTGTAGCAGATGGAACTTACAACATATCATTTTTACCAGACCTGATATAATGGGTAAGAGGCAGTCCCTCAAACATGAGATCTCTGAGAAACCGTTTCTCACAATTCCACTTTAAGGGCCTCCTTCAATCCATAATAAACTGCTTCAGTCCTAGTGCAACTGCTGTCCCTCAAGAAGGCCACCTTGTGTTGGTTCCCCATGGCCCAGCACTCCCAAGGATGTGCCACATACCACTTATCTTCACACGGTGTTCACTTTCTATTGACAGCCCCCTGCAGCAGATGATCAACTAGAACAGACATGTCAACCACAAGGCCCGGGGGCCGGATCCAGCCCGCGAAGTGGTTTCATGTGGCCCGCGAAGCCATCCTGGAAACAGTGAGGGAACGGCCCCCACTGCCTTGGCCCTGGCCCAGAGACCCTCCTTCTGCCAGAGACCCTCAGATCTGTCCCACTCCTGCCCAGGCCACCATAGGCCCCCTTGATGCGAATGATGTAAAGGTGGCCACGCCCACCCAGTAGGCCATACACACTCTAGCCATGCCCACCCAGTAGGCCACGCCTACCCTCACCATACCCACCCGGCCCCCTGAGGGCAACTGCAATGCTGATGCGGCCCTCAATGAAATTGAGTTTGACACCCCTGAACTAGAAAAACTTTTGCAGGTAGAGGGAAGTAAAAAAAAAGAGTAGGAGAATGAATGAGGTTAATGGATAGGATAAAAAAAGATCACCAAAATGCCTTTTGAAGAACTACGTACTATTGTTAGGAAAGGTGATGATGATGGCAGGAATTTACCTTAAAATAGGGTCCAGCCAGCTACTGAGCACTTAATTAAATTAATTCTGGTGCATAATTTCTAATCTTAGAAGTAATTTTTACACTTCTTCCTTCTTCCCCTTTTGTTTCTTCTTTTCAATATTCTGGCTTGCCTCTTGTCTCCTGCCACTAACTATTTATTTCTCTTTGGCTCTTGAAATAAACTATGTTTAGAATGAGCAAAATCAAACTTATTTACCATCTTTTCCAAATCTAAAGAATTCCTTCATTATTACATAATTAATTATACCCAGAAAATGAATTGTTGTCATCAAGATATTTATTTTAAGAGGCAATCCTCCAGACTATTCATGTTGTCCTTAAATTAATGAAATTTTGCAGTACAAGAGATTTAGGTGCAGAAAGATTACAGGATGAAGCTTGCTATTGCAAATATTATTATATTTCTGCAAAGTTTTTAATATATTCTATGGTGATTTTTATGCTTTGGGGGATAAGGGCATCATGTAAAACTGCCACATAAGAATTTTACTTTGCATCAGACATTCTTTGTCATCAGTGAGACTAAACCATGTAAATATTACCAGTCACAAGGATATTTTGTTTATACTGTCCCTGTTTGCATGTGATTAACACCTTTTCCCTTTAGATTCAACAGTAAAAACTACAACACAAGTAGACACAGGTCCTACTTATTAGCACTTGTAGTGTCACAGGCTACATTAAACACACAGATATAAACAAACACATTCACAACACAAAACAATTATTCATAAAGAGTAATGAATTATCCAGGCAAGCTCATTGGAAAGATACAGAAAAGTCAACTTGAAATACTGGAATAATAGTTCCTATTTTTTTGCAGGATTGCTGCTGAGTTAGAAGGGATTGGAAATAACCTAGAGCAGGGTCAAACTGCCGGCCCGCAGGCCGGATGTCATACCGGCAATGTAAAAAAAAGTTGCGATATGTCGTGACACGTTACATGACGTTGCGAGTTTGACACCCCTGACCTAGAGCCTGGCTAACTGGTTAACTCAAATTGCATCCTATTGAAATTATTTTCTACTTAGTTCAATCTAATACAGTTCTACATAGAATTAAACAAATCTGAGTTAGGATTTATCCACAGCAAGAATGTTTAAGGTTGCAGCCTAGGACTATATAACCCCCTTGGAACTCAATTGGATTTACTTGGGAATAATATCCTTAAACTTGGCCTATATATCACAATAAGATTAAAACAGTGAATTCAGATCTACTTATTTTACAAAATAAGTCCAATTTGCCTCACAGTGTTGTTGTTGTAGTAGGGATAATAGGAAGAGGAAGGTCTGTTGGATATGTTCACTACCTGGAGTTATTTCTAAAAACAATAAAGGCAGGATACAAATAAATAATCTATTATCCTCTTCATACTCAGAAAGGAAGACTGTTGTAGTTGTTATTCTTGCTACTGTGACTACTATTAGTATGACAGCAAATTGAATATTGAATATCATTGTTCTATCCTTCATATATCTAGCTATACATATGATGGGAATATATGACATAATATATGTATATCTTAATTTGGATTAAATAATAATAATGTGCTCATGTTAAAATGACTGAAACAAAGAAACAAGGCTTATTTCAAATTGTCATTATAGAAAAGAGGGACATTTGTTTAGCCAATTTTAAGATTCCATCAAAGCAAGATATATTAAATGCTATATAGGAAAAAAAGTAAAGCTATGGAAATATAGCTAAGATTAATTTTCACCAACACCATCCATTACATTTCGCTGTACTTTGTATTATTGCAAATAAACTTTGTTTCCAACACATTCATTTCCTGCTTCATATTGCTTTTTTAAAATAAATAAACTTCTCAGTTCTTTGGTTTTCAGAATCTAATTAACTAAACATAACTTTATTGTTTCTTTTTTTCACCTACTTACCTTTGATTGATATAATGTATTTGTTAATTTGGTTATTAAGGATTATTCTTATACAGGTAATCCTCAAAGTACAAGATCATGTAGTGACCGTTCATAGTTACAACTTTCCATATATGACCCAGTTTCAAAGTTACGAATTCTACAGAAGCCACATGGTCATTCGCCCTTAAGAATGACTGAGTTCTTTAGAATTCGTAACTTTGCAGAGACACTGCAGAACACCCACTTATCTCTTCCCCACCAATCTTTGCCCTTCCAGCTATCCAGACATACTGGGCCTGCTTTGTCCCCTTCTTCCATCCCTCACACAATCCCTTGCTTACCTTCTGAAGATCTGCAGAATTCAGGATGTGGGGTAAGGGGAAAAAAGCACTGTAGGCCTTTCTTGCTGGGCCACATGGGGTGTCGGTTTCAAACCTGGCCTACTGAACAAAGCAGCTCTTCCCCTTCCCACTGCATCACCTCTATCTATCAGAGGTATTTTGATTTATGATTGTTTTAATTGCATTTTTATTCTCTTTTAAAAATGCTATTGCATCTTGAGCTTGCTGCCCTGACTGTGAAGACTGTAGAAGAATATAAATATTGTCAATAAAATGAAATAAGAAATAGGAATTCCATTCAACACTTGCTGTAGCGTACTTTTACAATATCACTACCACTTCCTTCATATTCACAGATAAACCAATCTAGTATCTTTTTAATCCATCCACAGGATGCTTTTAATTCATCCACTTGAAGTCATAAAGGTAGATTCATACATCATGCTAAACAAACAGCAAAACACTTTCAGATCTGGAACAATTTCTTTTGTATCAATTTGACCTGCAGCCCCTTATTTACTGTTTAAAGGCACAGAATTCTTTCAAAAATAATTAGCTCTACAAGTACCATAGCATAATCAAACAGCAGAATCTTACATGTGCGAGGCTTTAGACTGAAACTTGGTTATAAATAGGGGGTTTTCCCTCCAACAATGAAAACTTAGATTTACTTACTGAAAATGATTGGCAGGAGGTTCAGAACAGACAAACGTACCTTGCATATAACAATAATCAGAGAATACCCCAAATCACAAATAACCCTAACCCCAATTGAGCATGGACATTTTGCAAATTTAGTAAATAAGCTTAGTTGATATGTCAATGGGTCTTTTGAAGACAAACTATGTTCATTTAATTGAATAAACCAATGTATTGCAATGTCTTTAAAAGGGAATTTGAAAAATTAAAGAAGGCAAGAATGTTTGACTTGAGGTCCCAGCAACATTTGGGTATATTCTGCAGAATCTCTCTAAGAATTGCTTTCACATAATAATTAAATTAATAATCATTTGGAGGAAAATCACCTTTACTTTAATTTACATTTTATTAATATATAATTTTACTTTCAAATTCTTACCCTAGCCTTTCTCATATTTAGAGCACAGTTAAAAAGACTCCCTTAAGTTGATTTCCACTCTGATGATTACATCTACATATAACTTTCACGCAACAGTATGGAAATAGTGCCTTGAGACTTTCTTCCCAGGTTATTATCCAATCTTGGAATTTCCTAATGGTCTTCCAGTCAAATATGAACCAGTCTCAGCCCGGCTTAACTTTTCAAACTTAGCCAAAGTTAACTAAGTTGTGTATGTTGAGTGGCTACAAATGTGGTCCTGAGTTTGAGAAAGATTACATAACATATACTTGCATGCACAACACTCAATTTGTCATCTTTGTTATATATTGCATTCTCCTTTTTTAATATATTGAACCCAATTTATGTATTAGATTTTATATGCCACCCATCACACTGACAAGTGACTCTGGATGGCTTACAAACATAAAAAACAAAGGTACAAAACCTTACAGATAAATAAGAAATCAGAATACTACAGGATGAAAGTGAGATCTTCCTAGTCCAATAACCTAGTCCACTCAGGCCCCAAGTCCATCAGCAGAGCGAGGTTTTGAGGCTTTTATGGAAAGCCAAGTGGGTGGAAGTAGATTTTATCTCAAGGGACACAATGTTCCAGAGGGTGGGTGTCAACGCTGTGATAATGGATGTTGTCGCTCTGACAATTGAGAATTAGCAGCCATTTTCACTTTTGCTTCTAGTGTGCCTTATCTCTTCTTTTAGAAAGCAGATGTAGAAGAGGGGATGGGGTAAATGCTTGAGGGTTCAGTTAGCCATAAAAATGTAGAAGTGTGGGAACTCAAGGACATGGTCTGATAAGATTTTGGTGGGCTGAGGAGCTGGCGAGAAAAGCCCGTGCCTTGTGTTAATTGGGGAATGTGATTTATGACAGCGTTTGTGGGGTGGGAACTGCAACTTGCTACTTTGTATCTGGGGGCAGGGAATCTCAATTTTGAGTTCAACTATGTAAGTGCCGATATTTTGTTTCCTAATAAAATATTCTTTAAGGAAGAGTGCTTGCCTTGATGTTCTTTTAACAGTTTCATCTATTGGAACCATGACAATGGGAGCCATAGCAGAAAAGGCCCTTCCCCTGTACCCACCAGCTGGAATTCCTTGACTGATGGGATCAGAAGCATTCTTTTCCATCAGAACAAGTGGGATGGGTCACTGGGGTGAGACAGATCCAGCTAATCTGGATTCATGCCATAAAGGTTTTAAGGATCATAACCAACACCTTAAATTGGACCTGGAAGCAGACTAGCAACCAGTGCAGCTCACAGAACAGTGTTGATACATGGGCCCCTAGAACAGTTCATGCAATTGCACTCTGGACCAATTACACTTTTTCATATTTTTCATATTTTTAGTAAAATAAAAAATATGCATACAAAAGTTAAATCAAGTATTGTATGTTTTTAATAACCCAATGTAGAACTGAATGTTCAAGCACACTGTAGGCTTTTCACTGTTTTGCATCAGGAGTGCTCAGCATGTCAACTTCCCAAGAACCCCATTATCACAACTCCCATGGAAATCAATCTAATGTATTTGTGCCTTCACACAAATATCTGTAGGATAGAAACCACAAACGCTTTTCAGGCAATTTTATTTACAGCTAAAGGCCCAAAAGACAATGGCTTTTCTCCTGCAGAATTTTATGGTGAATGTATGAGTGTTGAAGGGAAGCCAGTGTCATCAGTGTGATGATGAGGAACCTAGGCTTCACTTGGGTGTTCACAGGATGAATGATTTGACCTAATGACTAAATTAAGGGTGTGAAAATTATATTTATTAGTTGAACTTTTTTCTTTAAGAATATTAGCTTCTCCTTATATTAATTTATTGCTGCTTAAAATAATTCCATCCGAAATTCTCCTAAAACTCTACTTTGGAAGATTGCCTCCAGAAAAAAAGACCAACCCTTAACATAACTAATGCCTGTAAAATAAAGATCTATAGCATATATCTGTCCTTCAGTAAAATCAAATCACATCTAGGGAAATGCACTTAAATGTAACATGTAGAAGATGCTGACAGATCTGTTGCATCCTTCTTGACCTTTAAAAGTCCGCAATGCTTGCAGCTTTCTCTCCCCTGTCATCCCCTTCCCCAAAGACAGCTTTCTGTCAGGGAGAAATCTCCTAGGATAACATAAGAGATCATCTCATCCAATAGTCAATCTAGGAAGCATCGAAGGACAAAAAGGGCATTTCTGAGACAGGCCTTGCACTGCTGTAAAAAAGGAGGGTAGAAAGTGTTTTATAAAAAATATTTCACCCCAAAACTGATCTTCCAAAATATTTTGAAAGAAATAGTACAAGAGCTACATATTCCTTGTGATGTGTGTCTCTAATTATCTCATTTTCATTTATCTTATAATTTATTTCATAACATACAGATTACAATAGTTTTAGGCAAAATACTAAACCAGAAGTAGGTAGGCAAGTTCTGCATGTACATAGCTGTCCTGTTCTCACTTACCTTCACTCTTAGCAAAAAGAAACATATTAATCACCTTTCCAATAGTCTATCAAAAAGCTGAACAGTCAACTTGGAATTAATCTGTTTCCCCTCCTTCCAGATTAATTACATGCTATTGTATGTGTCCATTACTATGATAAAGAGAAATAAAGCAGGAACTAAAACGAAAAATAATTGTGGAATTGGCACTTTTTGTAAACACATGATGTATATTAACACTTCTGTTTTTTTTTAAAAAAGCTCATTGCTGTTGAGACTTGAGTTAATTGGTTTTAAAGTGGAAATGCTACTTGTATTAGTACATTTTCATCTCTGAATTAGTTTTTACTTCTTTGAAAATGAAGATATTTGACTCATGTCAGCTTCCTAAATTACCCTTCTAAGCATCATAGGCATTGATGCTATTTGCTTCAATTATACTGAGCAGAAAATCCAATCATCTAACAAATGTTATTTATTTATTTATTTATTTATTTGACAAGAAATCTCAAATCAGTTTAGAGTATGTATAAGATAAAGCAGATATTTAAGAGAAAAATCATACAAACCAGGGAACCCAATGGATATCAAACTTCAAGGCCACTATGATAATTATGAACTTTTTCCAGGTCATCAAAGGTCCATCTTCTAAGAAAAACCAGGTACTAGAACTGGTTCACTCTTGGGCTAGATGGTGATATATCTAAGAGCATGAGACATTAATATTTTTATGGTGAGTTTTCACACTACTTGAGTTATCGATAGACATCAACCTCCACAAGAGTGATGTCTGGTCCACCTCAGGCATTCAGTGGAATCACTTGATTTCCAAAGAGCCCTTAGGGAGTTTCCTAAGATTTGTGGGAGAAATTCTGCTTCAGCTATCTGCTGGAATAAAATGACATCCTTCAGTAGGATGGTGATTGAAAGCCCTCTTCTGTTTAAGAAAGGTTGTTGGTTTACTGAACAGTTTTGGAAATGAACCGACTGGAAGAAAATAAGTAGATATGATCAAACATAGCTCATTACCAAGCTTGCACCTTTGTGATAAAAATACTAAAAAATCAATATTTCTCTATTCTTTTTACAATGTGTCCTGATAGACTACATCCCAGAGTTCTGAAGGAACTATTTAAACTACAGAATGCTACCCACCTGTTCTGTCACCCAGACCCTTCTAGAGAAGGCAGATGACATTTATAGGACCTCTAAAAAGAATTTTGTAGGTATCTGAAGGAAAAACTCACTCTGATCATTTCAGAATTCAATTCATATTGAACAAGTTATTTTGAAATGACTTAGATGATGTCATGCAATATTGTCTAAAATGAATTTGAGTTGGTTACTCCTGAGAGAGTGGATAGGATTTTAACAATTTAAATCAAGGGGAATGAAAGAAAGCTGGAATTTGGGTGGGAATGAATGCATCCTCAAGACAGAATGAAAACTGCCTTGAAGAAGGCAGTGATTCACCCCCTCTTCAAGAAACTATTGCTTGACCCAGTTATATTAGATGATTATTGACTAGTCTCCAACTTTAATTTTTGGGGAAAGTGACTGAAATGTTTGTTGGGCTGCTGTGGGACTAATGGAAAAAAATAAATTATTTAGATCTTTTACAATTTGGCTTTCAGCCTAATTGTGATACTGAGACTCCATTAGTCAAACTTGTGGATGACCTTCAGTAAGATCAGAATAGGTGAGATGCGACTGTTCTGGTGTTGCTGATCTCTCTAAAGTTTTCAGTACCATTGATCATGGTATGCTTTCTGGATCATCTCCAAGTGTTAGGATTATGTTATTATGTTATGATATTGTGGTTTCAACATCCTGAGGGAGGAATTCCATAAATACAGCCCTAAGTTGGGATGACATATGGCTAAAGGATGAGTGTCATTTTGATTACTGCAGTGTGACCTACCTGGGGCTGCATTTGAAGAATACTTGGAAATTACAGCTGATTCAGAAAGTAATGGTTTATGCACATATCTCAATTTGATCATGTAACAGCTCGACTCTAAGAGTTGTATTAGTTGCTGGTTGTCACCTTTAAAGTCCTTTATAGCTCAGGACTTTGATATCATTGTGCCCACAACTGAATTTGATCCCAATTGTATTTGTTCATCCAATAAAACCAGGAAGAACTGCTCCCTTTGGGTTGCTTTTTTCAGGTAATTTCATTAACAGGATGAACAAAGTTTTTTTTAATTATATCCCCCCCTTCTCTATAACAGCAGCAATCCCAAGATCTGCACAGCCCAAATATGTCTAGTTTCTATAGCTTTTTATTATGAGCTTATTTCTGTTTTGCAGTGGTGATGCCTTTGTTGTTAACAATGCTATATTGCTCCTTGGCTACTAAGTGAATTATTCTTCATGTATTGTTTTAACATTATTTTTACATATAGTATGTAAGATTCTCAAAGTCATCAATAACTGGAATGGCATATATGCCCAGAAAATACATTAAAATATAGATTTTAGTCTGAATTCTATTTGGTTTATTTAATTATTATATTTGTATACAGTTTCCTACATTATAATTTTGTAACAATTCCAATTGTTTAAAATAAAAAAAATGCAAACTGGATTAAAGCAAATATAAAACAATATAAAATATGTTCCGTTTTTAAAAAAATAAAAGGGAAAAAGAAGACAAACAAGAGGCAAAACCATATATAAATGCCTCTTAAGTTAAAAGCCTAAGTGAAAACATAGGTCTTTAAACAAGATGCTTAAAAGCTGGCTTCTTAGATGCTTCATGAATTACAAGAGGGTGAGCTTTTGGGAGTCAAAGTAATATGTATAGAAGACCCATCTGAAGAAACCACAAGATAACTCTGTGGGGTTTTTAGAATTTTACCTTTATTGACCCGGTTGAGTGCTAAGATCCAACTGTCAGGTATCCCAAACCAAGGACTCTTCTTAAAGCAAAACCAACTTTTCCATCTTAGAAGAAAATTGGATAACTGTAAAACTACTTGAAATTTTGAATCCAACAACCCTCTTCCAAATATTTTATTGTAATTACTTAATTTTAGCCTGAGAAAGATAGCGATAGAACTTACATCTAGATTTGAAAGCTCATTACTTTCTTCAAACCAGAATTTCCCACCACCCACCACCCCCAGGTCTCAAGGTTGCAACTTTAGACAAATAACTGCAAAAGTATTAATAAGGCACTGTGTTAAATTGGAAACCTCTAAAGCAAATATGAAAAAGAAAGGAGGGTACAGAGTGAATGAGACATATGGAAAACTCTAACTGAAATTTTGTTTCACACATATAAAAGAAGTGTTAGTATCTTGTATGTCTTTAGAAATAATTATTCCCACAGAAATAACAAGAATGGTCATGTTGAAGTTAATCTGTACCGAACAAATTAACACTCCTCCAATATACATTAATACCAGTGTGATGATGAAATGGTGCTGTTCATTTTTTTATGCAAAACTGCCTTTTCCCAGATGGGAATGAGAAGATCCATAACAACAGCTGTAACTCACATGCTTTTGTTCATTTTTGCACCTGCTTGAAAAAATCATTTTCCTAATGTCTTGCTGCATTATTACAATTTTCTTAACATATGGAAGTTTTTCCAACAGGATATCTCAGACAGAATATACCTCTCACCTGTCTACACAATGACCACACTTGGCTTTGCTTGCCCTCCTGGTAGAATCGCAGTGGGAAAAATGGCAAAGAAGGGCAATGGATTTTGGTGAAAAAACAGGTTGGTGCTTCTTGGCCTGCAGTTCTACAAGAGGAAATTTATTGTTCCTGATGCAGGACTTGCAGCTTGGCTTCATTATAGTCATACATAAACACACGTGGCTCGATAAGATAAATAGTGCTTGTCACAATGTACCTCCTATGGAGAGTAATATAGGGTAAGGCACGATCCCTATTTCTCTCAAGAGCATTTGTACTGGAAAACACATTCCCATCCTGTGCTCCAATCTGAACCCCAATTGCATGAGGGGTGAGAAAGATTGCTTCAAACAGAACACCCCCTGCCCAAAAGTGTCTCTAAATGGAAGGCAGTGCAAACACACACACAAACACTCACACAAACACAGCAGTATTATCAGAATATTTGGATTTGACCCCCCCCCTAAAGATACAGAACATTTTCATTACTACTCAAATACATTTTTTTTAATTAAGCCTCTGCCACTCCCTCAAATCTGCATGTTTGTTAAAGTAGCACACCCTAATGAACTTGCACGGTCCTTTTGCCCACATTCTCTCTGCTCTGAAACAATAAAAATGAAAAGAATTATGTTTGGGGGGGAATACACACATGTTCTCTGATTAGCAGATAATGCTGGGGAACAAACTAAGGGTCATAAAGAGCTGTATAACATGACTAAATATTAAGACTTGCTTTGAGGTATTCAGTGACTATTAGGAGTTTGGGAATGGAACAAACATACTCACCAACACTATCAGGGAGGCCGCTGAGAGGCATCTACAAAAAAAAGAAGAAGCAGAAAACAACGCAGGATAAGCCACCATCAGGAGTGGAAAGGCTTATGTTTTGCTTCATCTGCTAATGGCAAAATCCTTGTCATAAAGATGGTTCTGGACATCCACTACAATCTTTTTCTCCATGCATTGATTAATCTGAATAGAGAAACTGGTCTTAAGAAAACAGGTATTGGTAAAACCCTTTGCAGTTTTACTCACATTAACTTACATTATATTGTGGTTAATAAACAAAATAAGGTTCAAATACTTAAGACTTCTAAGGCCTGTACTGACTATCATTGATTAGAAGAATATACATTTAGGGGAAAGCAGGGGTGTCCTCAAGGTGTGGTAAAAAAAATCTAGATGGTGGCCATGACAGATCACCTGTTTTCTACGTTCAGCACACATGAAACACACACAGAGCAATATCTTGACTTATTTTTTAACCATACCTTGTGGGCTTCTCTGAAAGGAAACAAGACTCTCACTAGTAATAATTAGGTCTATGACAGAGATTACAACACATGTTTAATAAAGGAAGAAATCAGGTTCATTATTATGTACCACCAACATCAAAGCAGGTACTTTCAATAGTTAAGTAAACCAGAATTTCAGCTGTTACCATATGGCTCATAACCATTTTACAATGGATATAAAAAGTCTACACACCTCCTCTTAATGAATTAAGACAAATATACGTGTCCCAGGATGAAGTTGCAGGATCTGATCTGGGTTGGTCGCCAGGACAGAGGTTCTGTCTTCTGAGCTTTTGGACTCGTACTGGAGCCCGTCTTCAGGGAACTTCTAGTTTGAAAACTAAGGAACCCTAGTTTGAAAACTAGGAAGATAAAACCTTGGGGCCCAGTGACCGAATCAATCAGATCCTGCATCCCTCTTAAAATGCCAGGTTTTTGAGATGTAAAAAAAAACAGATCAAGGTAAATCACTTCAGAATTTTTCCACTTTTAATATAACATATAAACTGTACAATTCAGTTGGAAAACAAACTGAAATATTTTAGGGGGGGGAATAAAAAAAACTTTAATACTTTATTGAAACACCTTTTAATTTTATGCAACTATTCAGTTTTTTTGGGTAGGAGCCTATCAGCATGGCAAATCTTGCCTCAGGAATCTTTGCCCACTTTTCCTTGCAAAAGCACTAATCTGTCAGATTGTGAGGCATTTCCACAGTTCTCTTTAGGTCACATCAAGATTTTGAATTGTATTTGGGCCATTCCAAAACTTTGATCTTTTTCTGGTGAAGCCAATCTTCTGTTCATTTGGAGCATGCTTTGGGCCATTGTCATGGTGAAGGATGAAATTCCTCTTCATCTTCAGCATTTTAGCAGAGACCTGAAGGGTTTATTCCAAAATTGACTGATATTTAGAACTGTTCATAATTCCCTCCACTTTGACTGCTCCAGCTGAAGATAAGTAGCAACCACGACACTTCTCTGTGCATATGGAATGCTTTTGGTGATGTGCAGCATTGTTTTTGCAGCAAACTTACTTTTTGGTATTATGGCCAAAAAGTTCAAATTTGGTCTCACCAGACCATTTTTCGGCATGCTTTTGTCAGGCTTGATGTAGCTTTTTGCAAAATCTAGTTGGGCTTAGAAGTTGGCTTCTGCTTAGCCACCTTAAAATATGAATGATATGGGAGATCATAGTCACATGTAGTACAGAACCATAGTCACATGTAGTACAGAACCAGAAATTCCTGTAGCTCCTTTAATGTTGCTATAGACCTGTTTATAGCTTCTCAGACTAGTTTTCTTCTTGGGTTTTTTTTCAGTTTTAAAGAGACAGCCAGCTCTTGATAATGTCACTGTTGCATCATATTTTCTCCATGTGTTGAGTGTCTTCACTGTGTTCCATGGTATATCTAATTCTCTGGAAATATTTTTGTACCCTTCTCCTGACTGATACCTTCTAATAATGAGATCCCTTTGATGCTTTGTAAGCTCTTTGCAGACATGGCTTTTTGTGTAAAAAGCAATTGAGTAAATGTCAGAAAAAATCCTACTAGAACAACCGAACTTTATAAGGACTTGATCAGAATCACTTTTATTAATGGCAGGTGTGTACTGACTACTACTATTTACCATTAGTTTGAATGTGATTGGTTAATTCTGAACACAGCCACATTTCTACTTATAAGAAAGTGTGCACACTTATTTAACCACATTATTTTATTTTAATTTTTATTTCCCCCCCAAAAGATTTCAGTTTGTTTTTCAAGTGAATTGTACAGTTAATGTGTTGTATTAAAGGCAAAAAAAATCTGAAGTGATTTATTTTGATCTGCTTTTGTTACATCTCAAAAACATGGCACTTTAACAATTGTGTGAAGATTTTTATATCCACTGTATTTGTGCTGTTCTCATACATAGTTGACTTGGCCCAGGGGCATCAATTAATACAGTCAAATGTGGCTAAAGCTTTAATTTTACACTGTAGTGTTCATGATGCACGATGGGTGAATATATAAATAATGTTAATAATATCTTCAATTCTAAGAAACTGCTCAAATTTGTAAAGATGATTCACCAGATGACCTTTAGAGTATGAATACATAGGGATTATAAATCTTTTTATCAATATATGATGGTGCGATAGTGCATCTATTTCTGATATATTTCAGTTGAAGAAAGCTCTATTCATATCAAAATAATGGTATGATAGTACATCATTTCTGATATATATCGTATTTTTCATGCTGATTACCAAACCTTTTCCTGTTGTTGAACTCCCCGCCCCCGCCAAAAAAAATGCATTCCTTCAACTTTTTAGTAGAACAATTACCAGACCTTTCCTGGACATAGCAAGAAAAAAAAATATTATGAATAGAGCCATACTGCGATAAGATCAGCTAATCATAACTCCCCATGTCAGACGCATACCTTATTGCTTCAATATTCCCTTCAAACATTATTAAACTGGTTGTGAGACATAAGGGATCATAACATGTTGAACAGATATTTCCAGGCTTTCACAAGTCAGTAGCCATACCCCAAGTATCAGACCAATAAAATTTAACATGCCATATTTAATGTATACTAACCATGGCAGAACAAATATATTTGCTATTTATAGTCATAACATGACACAAGCCATAGTGGCTTTTGCTGTAGGGATGTTACAGATAGTCCTCAACTTACAATCATTTGTTCAGTGTCCCTTTGAAGTTACTATGGCACTGAAAAAAGTGACTCATGACTGGTCCTCACAACTATGGTGATTGCAGCATCTTCTCAGTCGCATGATCAAAATTAGGGTGCTTGACAATCGGGATGTATTTATAATGGTTGCAGCATTCTGGGATCATGAGATTGCTATTTGCAACTTTCCTAGCCAGCTTCTGAGAAGCAAAATCAATGGGGGAAGCCAGATTCATTTAATGACATCTTTTACTTAACAACTGCAGTGATTTGCTCCACCACTGTCGCAAAGAAGTTGTACAAAAGTTGTACAAGGTGGGTGTGACTCCTTTAACAACCACTTTGCTTAGCAATGGAAATTCTGGTTCGAATTGTTGTCGTACATTGAGGACTGCCTGTATTTCACCTTTCCTGTCATTTTTCATTTTTTAACTTTTGCCAGCATCCTCATTTTATTAGGTTAATATAAAATGTCACCATTTATTTCTAATTGCATCCAAATTAGACACAATTTGTTACAACTTAAAATTATTTAATTGCATTACATTTGAGGACTCTGTCCTGGAATTGCCCCTTTTTCAGCATCATGCACAAGCTAGCTAACATGTAGGCTTCCCAGTTTATTGCAGGGGTCATTTCTGTGAATCGGAATTGGAAACGTGATCCTTTGAACCATCCACCAATTGTTTGGTCTTATCAGATCTCATTGGGGATCTCAAGGAAACAGTACCATTTGCATATCTTGACTTTCTAGATCAGTCGATTTTAAAGCCATTTGAGCATTGAGGATATTTACAGGCCAGTTCACAACAGAATCCAGCACAGTGGTTTTTGCTAGGGGGAACGGAAACAGTGAAACAATTGAAACTAAGTGTTTTCTTTTCAAACCACAGCTTTACATAGTGTGTGAATATGTGATGATAAAAGCAGATGGATAGGTTTGCCATTCTTGCCTACTAGTGTCACAATGAGAGTTCCAATGAGAGTCTGAAAAGGCCTTGATTTTTCTAGCTGCATCCTCCCTCCACAAAAAATGATAATGGATAAGACAGCTTGTATAAGTTTTACATATTTCTATATGTTATTTCACAGTGGGGGATTTCCATAATTGGGAAACAGTTCTGTTCAGATGTATAGTTTTACACTGCTGCCTTTGCTGATGGTAGACAGGAGAAAATCTTTATTAAGACATCTTGGTAAGTTAAGAAAATTTAGGCTCTGTTTTTCAAACAAATGTTAATAAAATTTCAAGCTATCACCTTTATTCAAGAGCATTTTACATAAAATTGCTTGAAAAAAACTATGCCCATAGGATCCCAAGGAAATAAGCATATTTGATTTAAAGAAATATCAGCAGTTGTAATTTGTATGCTTATGAACAGCCAGGACAGGAAAAGGCCAATGTGAACTAAAACATACAGAAAATTGCCTTCCATATGTTGAGAATGATCTGAACTTTTTGATCTATTTCCTAATGAGTAAGTGATTTCACCCTGCCTTATCCTACAGTTTTATCTTAACTGCTTAATACTGTATGAATCTCATTCCTAATATATTCATTTTATATTTCTTAATACTTAAAAGGCCATCTTATTTTCTCTTTAAAATTAGAGTAGCCATTATTAAATACAGAGAATGTGATACAAACTCTTTTTTCTTGCTGTTATTGCTTCTTATCTCATATGAGATTATTCCATTCCATTATTCCACAAAGAAGAGGAAATTAAGCTATCCTCCAAAACACCTGAAAGCAGGACAAGAAGCAATGGATGAAAACTAATCAAAGAGAGAAGCAGAACTCAGGAGAATTTTCCTGACAGTTAGAACAATTAATCAGTGGAACAACCTGCCTCCAGAAGTTGTGAATGCTCCAACACTGGAAGTTTTTAAGAAGACACTGGACAACCGTTGGTCTGAAATGCTATAGAATTTCCTGCCTGAGCAGGGGGTTGGACTAGAAGACCCTTCCAACATGATGATGATGATGATGGAGGAGGAGAAGGAGAATTATTATTATTATTATTATTATTATTATTATTATTATTATTATTATTATTATTATTATTATTATTATTATTATTATTATTATTATTATTTGGACATTTGGGTTTAATGGCCACTTACTCCCACACACTAATGTGAACTAAATGAGGATTCAATATAATGCTAGTGTCCCCAGGTCTTTGAACATAAACATGCCTAAGTTTACAGCTACATTAACAAAGAGGAAATATTCCTACTCAGAACAACATGATAGGGCAGTTTCTCCAATCATTTCCCTCTGTATTAAAAGAAGATTCTCTCAAGGCGCACCTTTCAGCTTTAAATCAATCTGAATCATGATTAGTTATAAATCCAAGACATTTGCTTATTGACAGATTGGATATCCCATCTTTTCATCTAACTGCAATTACTTCATCTCTATTTAGCTCTCAGAATGATAATTTAAAACAATATTAACTGAACAAAACTACACAGAAAAGGATACAGCAGAGAAACACAGAGTCAGGATTAGGAGAGGCCTTTTCTTGCGCCTGAAATTTTCTCTGCCCTCTTATGGTGTTGCCTGCCACCATTTATGACTATAGTACATCTGACTTAAGAAACACTGCCTGGTCATATTTCCAAATGTATGTTAGCTGTGCTTCATGTTAGTATAGCTATTTGTAATGAAAACAGTTCATGAAATCAGCTGTTTCAAGTTGATAGTTAATGTCTAATTGTTCCTAATTTTATAAAGGTAAAGGTAAAGGTTCCCCCGCACATGCGTGCTAGTCGTTTCCGACTCTAGGGGCCGGTGCTCATCTCCGTTTCAAAGCCGAAGAGCCAGCGCTTGTCCAAGGATGTCTCCTATAGAACCAATTAAAATCCTATTCTGATCCTTTTTATTTTATGTAACTAAAAAGACAGTTATATTTTCCCTGAATTAATTTACTTTATTTATTCATAAGAGTATACGATAGCAGAAGAAATATATATATGGTAAAAGAAGCAGATGAGGTTTTTTAAAAATATAAATGTCTTAAATTCAAGTCTGTCTTCTTATCAAACAAATACAGCAATTGAGAAAAAAAAATGAATAAAAACTTCCAGGAAATCCATGTTGCTCTGCTTTGATTAAATTGTTCTTAATATATATCGTGTTTCCCTGAAAATAAGACCCAGTCTTTTTTTTTTCCTCCAAAATCTTATTTTTGAGGGGTGTCTTTTCCACTCACCTCATGGTGGCGGCACCAACAGCCCCACCCAGCCGGCCCACTTCTTCTGTGGCCAAAAGAGCAGCTTCAATTCTCCAGCTGAGAATGGAGCTCCAGCCTGCATTTTGTAGTCACTGGCCTTTCTGGAAGGCCTCTGCAGCTGAGAACTGAGCTACCAATTGAAGCCATAGCTTAGTTCTCTGACTGCAAAATGCAGACTGGGGGGACGTCGTAGAAGAAGTGGGCCAGCAAGGAGAGGCAGGTGTTGATTCATGGAAGGCCTGGTAAGTGGGTGCAGGGCATGTGGGGCAGCTCCACCTCCCACCCCTTCCCTAGCTTGATTTTTAGGCCTGCGCCTCGCCCCCAAACTAGGGCTTATTTTGGGGGTAGGGCTTATATTAGACCCCCGCCCAATCAAGCTAGGGCTTATTTTCAGGGTAGGTCTTTCGGGGAAACACAGTAGAAGAGTAGAATACAAATTTTATGGAAATATACAGCAGAATCAAAACAAATATTTGGAAAGCAATCCCACTATGCTAAGAGAGTTTAACTAAATTACATTTGTACTACATTGCATACTTATATATAACTAGCTGAATAGATGTCACAGTTTTCATGCAGAATACAAAATGAGAAAAGTCTTGGCAAACAAACCCTAAAACAAAATCACTCCCTCTTTCTCTCTTCTTCTGTTCCTACTCTTCCTGTGGAATGAGTGCCCCAATTCTTTCTGTATGTCACTTCATTGTAAATGGATAGACAAAGTTTTAGTTAGATCAACTAACATTTTGGAGTATATTGCTTGGATAAAAATAACATTGAAGAATATACTGTGTCATACAGTACTAAAAGAAAAATGATTTATTTAATTTTTTTCCTATCCAAGCGGTTGCCTTCAGCAAACCAGCCCTCCCACACATTCCCCTTATATAGAGTTCAGGGCGTGGCTTCTCTCTGCCTCCTTCCGAGGAGCCCCATTGCCTTCCTCTGTTTACTCCTAATTGACTGCCTCCTGCGTCGGGCGTCCTTGAACAGGGTCAGCTGTGGGTCATCTTCATCCACACTGTCAGGCTCACACAGCTGGGTCTCCGTGGTGACCAAGTGGGAGGGGCCTGGCTGAGGGCTCTCATCAGCAAGATCTTCAACCCCCTCAGCAAGGTCTTCAACACCCCCCTCCTCCTCTGAGTCGTCCGACCCAACTGCCGAACCCACAGGCTGACCCTGAATCACAACACTCTATGAGGACACTCAGTTGAGCCTTCCATAGCCTGGTGTTTCCCAAATATGTGACTACAGTTCCTCTTGCTATATTATTTTTCTTCTTTTTTACTTCCTTTTCTTCTACCGCTTTGGGTATTGAGGGAGATACAAAGTTCTGGCTCTTGCTCTTCTGGTGGCCTCAACCATGGTTAACTGATGTTGTTGTACTGTATCTTTGATGTTATTTCTCCCTCTTAATCTGGGTCTGCCTGCCTCATGTTCTTTGACCTTCTACTCTTTTTTGTATATGCCTGTATGATTACATTATTCAAACTAATGTAATGCAATTATTCATTTTTATGTAAACATGCCTTTTCAAATAGCATTTAAGTAGTAAGCATTTTGCTACTTTATGGATTTAAACTTAGGATTTCCTCCCCCTCCACAACAATTCTGTAACAATTTTTTGATATGTCCATTCTTCCTAGGTATCATTTAGCACAGTTTTTTTTAAAAAAAATGAGGCAGTGATCCAGCTCCAAAACCAAAATTTATTTAAAACATGTGATTAAAACAAAGAATGAGGTCATTCCAAAGTTTGAACGCTTTCAATTGTCCTGATCTGGCTTACAGAAAAATGTCTATATAAGTTTTTTATATTATCTATACTAAAAGCTTTACAGACTATTTTGAAACCTTCTCAACTTGATGTCCTCCAAATGTGCTGTAAATCAACTTCCAATATTTTCAACCAACAGGAGGTTTTTGGAGCTTGTATTTTTAACACATTAGGAGAGATCCAGTTCAGTAAAGCCTGATTTAGATCAACATGAACAGTCATTTCTGCTGGGTTAAATTAATTCACCTACAACATTAAACTTTTGCTGGATGCAGTCATAGTTGGTAGTTATGCTCATTATTGAAGAGTTTGAAGGGAATAAAAATTACCCCATACCCTTCAATATGTCACAGATAAAAATAGTGATAGTCATGTGCATTTGCACTATGCTGTTCTCACATGTGCATGAATCACTTCTTGAATCTGTACCTGTACTGCACACACATATATCACATCTTATACTCTGCTAAGGTGACTATTCTCCCCCATACTATTTTGCATGGTTTGCTGTATAGATATAGTCAACAGAATAGAATAACAGGGACCTTGGAAATCTATTCCAACTCCCTGCTCGAGCAGGAAACCCTATAATATTTCAGACAAACGGTTGTCCAGTCCTTGCATTATGACAACAGTTGGGACTGAGATTGCTATAGCTAAGCAATGTGATGATAAAGCATGATATCAAGTCATCATATTGCTTAATAAATGATAATCCAAGCAGTCCCAGTTGCTATCATACCCCATGACGTGTGGGTTGCTAAACAGGAAGCAACAGGAATCACAGGAAAGGAGTCAGAGAATGCTGGAGGGGCATTCCATGCAGGCCATGCATAAACATAAGCAGGCCAATGGAAGGAGAATGCAAGTCAGAGTGAGTACAGGGTGCCTGGGTGCTACACAAGCACAGGGAGGCCAAGAGAAATTTACTGGAATGACTTACTGGATCTTCTCTGCTGGCTTCCCCATTAATTGTTTGTGGGAATTTGGCTGGGAAGGTCCCAAATTATGATCACATGACCACATGGTGCTATAATTGTAAGTGTGGGTTAGTTGCCAAGTGGCTGAATTGAAATGACAGAACTCAGCAGTGGTGCAATCACTGAATACGTGGTCATTAAACAAGGACTCTATGAATCCATTATGTCAGCAGTAATTAGGCTGTGCTGTAATATATTTGCAAATGCATTTAAATGAATTAACTTTTGCTGCATTGGGTAACTTTCAGGTGGACCAGTTACCCTTTACTAGAGGTTTGACAGAAAACAATCTCACACTTGCACCATGGATTCATTATGCTATCATTCCAACCAAAAGTATGTATGGTCTGAAAGACTCATCCATGGAGAAACAAAAGGCACTGATGTAAAAAGAGGCAAAAGTTCCATGTAAGCCTGATGGTGTAGGACTAAAATCTCCACCTTCCAAAGCACAGAGCACATAAGCATCTGTGGAGTCAGTCAAGATGGTAATCATGATCACACAGTCTAAATTTACATAAAACTTACACTTCTCTATAAAACCTATTTCAGGTAAATCTTTTATTTCCACAAACAACTTAGTCACAAGACTTGATGGAGTACAAGACAGAACAAAGGTAACAACTCTCATATAACATGTTTCCATGAAAATAAGACCTGGTCTTTTTTTTTGCCTCCAAAAGAGGCACCAGGTCTTATTTTGGGAGGGGTGTCTTTTCCACTCACCTCCGGCACCGACAGCCCCGCCCAGCCGGTCCACTTCTTCTGTGGCCAAAGGAGCAGCTTTATTCTGAAGCTGGATTCCAGCCTACATTTCGCAGTCAGGCCTTTTTGGAAGGCCTCTGCAGCTGAGAACATAAGAGGCCTTTCATAAACGAGCTATGGATTGAATCCATACCTCTGATCTTGGCTACAGAGGCCTTTCAGAAAGGCCTAATTGCGAAATACAGACCTGGCGATGCCACAGAAGTGAGCCAGCGAGGAGATGCAGGTAAGCAGGTGTGGGGCACGTGGGGCAGCTCCACCCCTCCCCGCCCTAGCTTGACTTTTTAGGTGTGTGCCTCACCCCAAAACTAGGACTTATTTGGGGGATAGGTCTTACTTTCAGGAAAACACAGTACTATGAGATTTATAGTCCTTGGGCTTATATCATACTGTAGATTACCAGATTACAGATTACAAGAAAGAGATCCAGTTAACTATAGACAGTGTTAACAAGCCACTCTCCCAACTGAGACAAGAACTGCAACTACTGGCAACACTGAGAGACATGAAGCACAGAAATAAATACTACAAGTGTGATGTTTCTGTAGGAATGCAGGTATTCTTACTTGCCTGAAACTGTGGATAAGATTCTCATTATGCAAGACTTTGTCCACTCCCTTTTAACACTTGACATTTATTTTGGGGCATTCTCTTGGATGCAGAAGAAGAAGCAGGAACAATCCAGAGTGAATTCTTCCTTCTTTGATTTCTTTTCACCTTCTTTAGTCAGCTTTATCCCTCTCATTTGAATGTTATCCTGTATCTGCTCTATATCACTTCATCTAAAGACTAGTTAAATGTGAACATCACAAAAACTAAATTCTGTTCCCCCCAAAACCACACTCTCCAACAGGATGAATGCCATGACATCAAAGATCATAATCCATTAGCTCTATTTTTGCCATACACAAACATGTAGCTTTGAATCATTTTTTCTCAATATAAACAAATGAACATTTTAATGTTTTTGATTCATTAGTTTATTTGGGTTCTCTTAATTGAGTTATTGACTAATATAGTGAACAGATAATGTTTTAGGTGACATTTGTCCAGAACTATTGAAAATCTAAAAGTTCAAAACTTTTTAGTGTACAGTGAATCTGATATATACTGTATCTGTATGGCTTTTAATACATTAATTATATGTTGCTTCTTTTTGTCTCTTGAGTCTGCTGCTTTTCAACTTTATTTGATTTTCCCAAATTCTAAAGAAAGGAAGAACAAAAAAATGTTTGGTCTGGAGATAATTTGATCTGCTCCTATCATGCCTCTCTTCCATTTGTCTTTTTTATGAAATCCTAAAGCTTTAAATACTATAAACCTTAAACTCAAATGAGGCAGTTTAAAAAACAGGTGCAATGAAAAAATTAAAACTGATAAAATTAAGTGGTATGATAAGGGTAAAAAATTGTCACATTTTATGCAATCTCAGGTGATGGTGCTTTTAATCTGCTGTCTTGTAGACATTACAGAGATAAAGCTTATTTTAGTATTTTGTATAACTTTTGAGCTGTGAATGTATTTGTGCTTCTGGGATTGCTCTTACATGATCCCATTAAGGCTCCCAGCTTACTTATTCATGCAAAAAATGATTAACTTTTGCTTCAGCTCACAGAATTATCTACTAGGTTCAATATAATGATTAATGAGACTAATTATATTTTAAAACCCAGTTCATGTTATAATTACAGTAAAATCCATATATAGCAAGACACTGATAAACGGCAGTGTGGAAATGATCCATTTACATGCAACAGGCTTTGTTCTTCCAGGATATCAAATATTCAGCAGATAAATGAATTTTTCCTTCCAACCTGGTGTTACAATGGCAATATTGTTCCAAATCTCAGTCTTTCCTTAAGTGCACAACTGAACTCTATTATCTCCACAGGAAACTATGAGAGGAAGATGAGACAAAATACAAAATTGCAATTAAATATCTAACATCAGCTCCTGGAAAATATAGCACCTCCGTATCTGGCATGAGGACATATTTAAATAAGAATGAAAAGAAAAAGAATATAGGTACTTAAATTACGCATTTTCATTGCATAAAACATTATTGCTATGAATATAGAACTATCGCTTTTTAGTCCAACTATTTGTAATTTGAGGATTTTGGAATCATGGTACAATCACATATAAATCCACTTTGTCCGTAATTTTTGTTAAAACGGTAATGCAAATATCCCAACTATTAAGGGTCACAGACCAATATCTGCCCTAGCAGACAACAATACTAAGTTGATTTGGTCTAGGCTCAGAAGGTGGTTATTCTTGAGCTGTGAGGCTTCCAGGGAATGCAAGCATGTAGATTTGACTTGGAAGTAAAAATAAATTCCAAAGGAAGGAACCAGTGAGCATTGTCACTAAGAAAGCCAAACAGTTGCATCTATGAAGTCATGGGGAGCCAGTTTGGTGTAGTGGTTAAGGTATCCAACTAAAAACTGGGATATTGTGAGATCTAGTCCCCAAAGCCTTCTTGGGGTGACCTTGGGCCAGTCACTTTCATTCCTATAAAGGAAGCAACAGAAAACCACTGCCTAAAATCTTCTCAAGAAAATACCATGGACTTTCCCAGGCACTCATCAGGAGTCAAAAAATTACTTGAAGGCACACACACACAAAAAGTCACTAGGAATCAGCTCAACTTGAAGAGATTTTACAGAACTCTATCTATTTTAATAATTCCCTTGCATAATTCATAACTTAGCACTGAAGTTTAAATTAACTCTAACTTCCATACTTCCATATTTTCCACAATTTACGAGTGCTATTTTTGTTTCAAGCTCTGCTGATCCAACTTTCTACTACTTGATTTTGAATACAGCAAAGAATTATCTCATGGTTTAAACCCAATTCTTGACAACCTAAACTTAGACAAACAATGCAAGCAAAACTGCTTTCAGTATTAAAGCAAATATCAGTTATTGCAAATCCATATATTAAACTCTGCTGAACTGATAAAACTAGAAAATAAAACCTTTTTTGTTCTGATCCTTCCTCTGCTCCCATTCCTTGAGCAATATTTTTTTAAGTTTTTATGTTTGAGAACAAATTAATCCAGTAGAAATAATGGAAATATAAAATAGAATTAACAATAAGATTGTGGATATGATGGACAAATCGTTACTGCTGAATATTTTTTTTCAAAACAACTGATTAAAAGTTTTAATATTATCTGTTTTCATATTAAGCCAGACAGCATAGTGTTTAAACTATTAGACTTGTACTGAGCCAGTCACAAGTATCTAGTCAATCATCGATCATCTTCTGAAACTATTATTCTCTTGAGCTAACTCAGCTCTGACAGTTCTTTTTCTTGGGTATTGGGGGGGTGGATTGATGAGATAGATTACAGATCTTCAGATTTCAGAGGAAGTGTGGAAGATAAATAAAATAATTAATTAAATGAGCAAATTAATGCATTTTGATTTAAATTCATCACATTATATATTGTAGGTTGCCAATATCAATAACATTTCAAGAATGGTGATTATTTACATTTTTAAAAAATCAATAGAATATTTTTAGTGATACACACAGAAAGCCCCTGCTACAACTTCTGATAACATCTAGTAGCATTTAATGGTCAGATGAAGAAACTTAGAAAGGACCCATTCTAATTAATCAGACAGTTATAAGTGGCAGCAGGAAGTCTGTACCTTCGGACTTCCAAAATCCAATCAATGTGGCCTTAAAATAAAGTAGAAATAGCTCTTCTAATCACTTTTCCTATCTTATCTGGGAAGGCTAACATTATATATATGAGAGATATTACACACTTCTATCATTATACTGTACTAATCGTTTTTCCTAGCTGAGTAATACAAAAGTTATTAGCAAATTGAAACAAATTTCCCCACCTGGTTGAAATATTTTTTAATTATTTACTTAGATCATATGTTTTAAAAGAAGCTAGAAAAATCATTCATTACATTTCAGTGATGAATCCTGCAGATGGTTTTCTCTATATATTTCTAAATGAACAGTTTATAAATTGTGCAACATGAGAAATTAATTCAATTTCTGTTGTTATCTGAGAAATTGGTATCACAAAATTCTGAAAAAGTAAACCTCATTTCATTTTAGATCAACAGAATTTTAAAATGTGGGAAATTGCAATCGCTTTGAAAAGAATAGTCTTATTCAACCCTGGTCTCCATTTCTCCACCACAAAAAAGTTGTATTGCATATTGGGGGAGTTAAGAAATCAAATCCTTCAAGTGTGGCAGAATTGAAATCAGAATGAAGACATGCATCTAAAGAATAGACTCCATTATCCAAACTGCCACTGACAGTTGGAGTCTGATTTTGATGCTTACATTATCATAGAGTTAGTTGGTGAATGCTGGAATAAGAAATGGAAACTTGTTTTTTTCCCCTGTAATTATTCATGGTACAGTGCAAAATTGAAGGTGTAGAAAGGTGGTTTGGCCCAGGAATGTCTAAATGCCTTCAGTAAGACTCAGAACATTATAATTAGAACTGCCAAATCAACAGTGACTTTGACTGATGGATATATCAAATTGAGAAGAGGGCTGAATCTTAAAGTCAATAGGATGCACTATCCTACCAATTTGTTCTCCATATGGCAAGCAAAGGAGGCTTTCCAAAGGAGCCCTGGGCGCTCAGTTCCCAAACAGGAGACTTCAATAAAAATAGATCTTCCTGAAGGAAAAACTGTAATATTGGACAATAGGCTTTCCTGGGCTGAAACTCAGATATGAGATTTCTCTGAAAGGCCCACTGGTTAGAATAAAGGAAAGCTTAGTGCCTTTAGCATTCTAGAAGCTTAAGATGACATAGTATCAGCTTTTCAAGGTATACCAAGTCAGGAATCAGAGGTCAGTCAAGGTAGAATTAGTTTCAGGTTTTTTTTCATTCTTTTCCCTTTCTAGGTCCAACATGCTATTTCCGCTCCCTTAATGTTTTCTCCGCTCCAAGTCTCTGCATTTCTTTATACGTGGAACCAATTGAAAAACAGAGCTGTGTATTCTTAAAAAGCAGGGTGGGATGAAGTGATAAGCTTTGATTTTTGTGATTTCCAATGTGATGGCCAAACAGAAAAGTCGGAGCAGCATATTTTAATGGCTATTTGTTCCATTTTCACTTTCTGTAATTTACTCCCATGCCTGAAAAATAACTAAAAAGTCTGGCCAACAAGAATTGCTTATATCAATTACCAGCCATTTACAACTAAAAAGCAAGATTCTCAGCATCTTCTTTTAACAGATTTTTTTTTTTGAAAGGGAGAACTAAATTACAGAAACCTTGGCAATAGGATATATTTAATTCAATGCCCAATTCAACTCTGCTTTAGTTATGGTGGAGCTTTCACGATCCTCTTGCTAACCAGCTATTGATAAACTGGAAAGGTGGCTACCCGTTTTCTCATTGAGGGAAGAATGTATAAATATTTTTCAACTGTAATTTTGAAAATTGTCATCTTCTTTCCCAAGTGCTAAAAGTCCATTATAGATAGAAATGACAGTAGCAGAGTTGTACAAGAACTGACAACTTTACAGAAATGTAGGAAACCTAGAAGAAAATGAGAGGATTACAAATCCTTCTCCACCTAATGGCTTGCAAACAAAAAGAATGATTGTGATGCCCCATTTAGTGAATATCTGGTAGTGCTTACATACTGTAGGTATATTGTATGGCGATCACTAGGGCACAAAAAGTTTATGAAGCGGGCTGCTCCCACAATATCAGCATATAAGTCTCTCTGAGGCAGGAAGGAAAGGTGTCCTGTTGAACAATTTTATGCAGTTTTTGAAAAAGAGTCTAGACAAGATTAACCAAAATGAGAAAAAATAAAAGCAAACAAACAAGGATTTCAGTGAATTAGAAAAATAATCAGTCAAGTGGGAACATGTTTTTATTCTGGTGGTCAAAAATAAAATGAAGGAATTCAATAGAACAGATGAATGGTATGTATGAGATGTACAGCTCTGACCTAGTAGTTATCTAAGCTGTAAAAGCCTCAGAATCAGCTCTGAGCAGGCATATATCCCATAGATTAATAACTATAGGTAGTTTTCAACTTAAGACCAGTTGTTTAATGACTGTTCAAAGTTATGATAGCCTTTACACTCTGTGAAGTACTTTCAGCCATCATAAAACATCATGCACCACCACCCCCAATCAGTCATATGGCCATATTTTGGATGCTCGACAATCTGTACACTTCCCTTACTGCACTTGTGATGAATTATGTCTACAAAGGGGGAAGTGTTATGATGGACTATAGTGAAGTGGCAGTTTACCAGGAAGGAAGAAGCACATTCCAGGGTGGGGGCAAGACAAGAGACAACATAGCCTGAAACCAGATCAGAGACAGAGGAAAAGATTTAGGATAGTCACTCTCTAGAATTTCCCAGAGTATATCCATTACATAGGACAAGTTTACTCTGGCAAGATTCTGTCTATATCCATAGCAGAACATCCAGATTCAGCCATAGATTCATTCCACACAGCATTAACCTTGTGAACTCTCAAGCTACCTCCTTCCATTATATATTCAAGATGGACAGTATTTAATATTTATTTGTTATGTATATGTAGGGGTGTGGGTCTATACATATGTTGTATATAGTATGGTTAGGTGTGTGTCATGTAGGTGTTTTACTTTGAGAGCAGGCAACTACATTTCATTTTTGATGTGTGTCATTGTGCCCATAGTAAAAAAAATAACAATAAAGGTTATCTTATCTTATTATGTGAGCAAGTAAAGAACTGAACTTTGGCTGGATTGTTCTATGTTGTTATTGTGTTGATGGTATCCCAATGAAGGAATTCCATTTCCATGGATGGAAAGGAGTCAACATCCTTTGGTAAAAAGCTCTTTCAGCCAGCCTCTATAGACAAGAGGGAGCCAAAATCCAAGCAAAGAGCAGAATGGTAGCAGAGAGAAAGGGTGAGGGGCGGAGGGCCAGAACCCATTGGCCATGGAGAATGGCTGGGTGAGGGCCAGCGGAGGAGGAAAGCTGGAGACAAAGGAGGTGTGGCCAAGCATCCGTGCCTAAACATCCCATTCTATCCCTCCCCATCCACAAAACATATATAACCCTATTTAATTATCTGAATTTAAAACCGAGTTGGAATACCACCATTCTTTGTCTTTGTTTCACATAATTAATGTGTTTTTGAATCATTTTTTGCATTATCACAATTTTAATTCTTTGTCTGCTCAATGCTTCCATCAGAGATTTTCAAACATGTTTGCCTCTGTATAGAAATACTCAAATCCTTTTCTGTTTTTCAAAAAATCTTGCCACCAGGTGTCCAACTGCAACCAACTCTTTTTGCTCTAAAGTATCATATCTATTAACAAAAAACTTAAAGTCATTTTCAGGTTGAGTATATATAATAAATATCCATTCTTTATATTTTTTACAACACATGTCATTTATAACGTAATTTATACTGTTCAGTTACCTTGAAGTTAATTACTGTTTATTTTCACTGAGTGTCCCCTAATTTTGGCCAAAGTCAATTTTAATGGAGTGTGTATGGGTGTGTGTTATCCAGATAATAATAAACCATAGGTTAAGTTTTTCTACCTAGTTCCCGTATTGCTTTCAAACCGTTGAAGAAACCTGTTTTCTCTTCTAAGGCAATGTTATAAATTTTTCAGGCTCTCCATTTGTCCATATTAGGTTACAAATGTACTCCAGTTTCAAATTTTGTCCTGGTTCCAACTACTCAGATTCCACTGAAGTGCAAAAATTGTTTTATCTGAAACCACGAAGGAGCCAAATTTTCTAAAATTATTTATAACTCTTTTTCTGCTACTGAAATATCTCCAAAGTATAAACCTATTAAATAATACTGTCCTTTTTATCTTTGAATCCTGAATTTTATCTTCATCATAAAAGGGATTTTAAAAAGTTTGAAGAGGTGATGGATGTGCAATTAATTTAAGAATCCATCTTTTCTAAGCACTGAACTAATTCAGAATTGTTTCTGAATATATTTCAGTTCTTTATAAATACTTTGATGGAAAGGTTAGTGCTTTAACAAGGATATTCATTCTTCTGACTCTTTATAAAATATTATTTATATGGCTAGTGTCTTAAACTTATTGATGTTTTTATAGAGAATCTTTGTAATTGATTTTTGTAATATGTATAAATTCACTAATCATTTAATATAATTTTTGACATTTTTTGTTGGTAGATATATAGGAATTGTCTGGAAGATGTATAAGAAGTGAGAAACCAGAGACAGATTTACTACTATTATTTTAGCAAACCATGACAATTTTAATTATGATCACTTTTTTGAACACTCTTTCATTTCCCTAATTGAGTAATTAATTGTTTGAAGTTCATGTGAAATAGTCTCTTCAAATTTTTAGGAATCTCACTTTCTAGACATTTTAATTTTTTTTAGATATTTTAATCCCTGTATATTGTTTAACACAGATCCCACACATTTTTTGATGGAAAGAGACACTAAGTAATGATGCTTACTCTCTCCACTACTAGTTGCTATCATATTAGAAATCTTCACAAAGAAAATTAGAGGAAATTTGCATGTATAAGGATTACAGTACATATGATAAAATAAAACATTTTGCTGATTGTTTTTAACCCCCTTAAAGCATTCTATAGAACTGCAAACATCTCTACAAATGGCAAATTATCAGATTGAAGAATTTATTTTTCTTCCTAAAAATCTGTACTGGTAGTGCAGTGGTTAGAATACTGTATTGCAAGTTATCTCTGCCCACAGTCTGGAATTTGATCCTGATGGAGTTCAAGGTTGACTCAGCCTTTCAAGGTCAGTAAAATGAGGACCCAGATTGTTGGAGACAGTATGCTAACATTGTAAACTACCCAGAGAGTGCTGTAAAGCATTATGGAGCAGTATATGTCTAGGTGCTATTGCTATTACTATGTATCAAACTCATAACTGATTAAGCCTTGCAACTCTGCTTAGCAGATCCATAAACATGCTAGTTAAGAACAACTCCAATAATAAAATAATAAAAAGCTATTCTGTCAGCAGACCCAAGAGGAGGTATTTCCTTCCCCCCAAAGCTGGGAGGGAAGATAAAATTTAAAGAGATTATACTGTTTGTGTAAGAAAAGAGAAAGTATGCCTCCATAATACTGGATCATGATTACAAGATAATATCTGATCCCTGTGTTTACGTTATGCAAATGTGAATGCAGGATCCAATAGTTTCATCAAAAATGACAACAGCAAGTTGCACCCCTCTAGTAAATACATGGAAGATTCTGATACATGAATGAAAGGGAAAGAACTTGTGTCACAACAGTCATGATGCTGCTTTCATTTTAAGGGATACCACTTCCGTGAACACTTTTGAAAATATGCAGAAAAGAAGGGGGAGAGAGAGAATGAAGAAGGGAAGAAGAAGGAGAAACAATCAGGAAGGGAGAGAGAGGCTTCTGAAACTCCCTGTCAAGGAATATCACAAGGAAAATCAATGGGGAAGCCAGCAGGAAATTGGAAAACTCTTCCACTCCTATGGCTTTTTTACTCACCGTTGGTCATTCTGTTTCTCTGTTTAGGTAACGAAATATCTCTGAAATGATGACCCAATGGGGCATGAGTTGTCTAGTATACTATTAAAACTCTCCTGTATGTGTGTAACTGACTGAAACTAACTATAGCTGACTTATAGAATATGTCCAAAATCTGAGACACATGATTTCAGTGGAATTGAAATTTGGCAAATTTTATAAAATACTTTATGACATAAAAATTACCATAAAACATTTTATGACACAATATAAAATGTCACAAAGCATTTCTTATGGTCAATTTCTGGTGTTTGACTATGCTATACAGTTCAACATGGACAATTTTTAAAGCTTATACATCTTTGAATATATCCCTGAATTTTGAAGAAATTTTCCAATGAATCTGCCATTAATGAATTGATTAAGAAATCCAGTAAGAAATATCTCTGAAACTATGACTTAATGGGTCACAGGTTGTCTAGTTTTTAATACATATACCTATAAATATCTTTTCATTATTACAGATCACAGGACTAAGCCTGTGTCTGTGTATTTTTTTGGTTAGGAGTACTTTCTAATGGGATGCTATTATGGATTTTTTAAAAAGTGAACCAATTAGATTGGGTCAAATTCCAAAGAGTCACAAAAGAGCACTGGTCTCTGGACCAATGGTTTTATATCTATCTGCCTCTCTATATGATTTTTGGCACATATTCTTTGGTTTTTGTTTTTTTTTTATTGAAAAGTTTTCTAAAAATTACAATATTATCCCCTCCCAACCCACCCTTAAGCCCCCCTCCCCCTCCCCCACTTCTCAAAGCTGATTACAGGGTTACAGATATGTAATAATCATAATCTAACTAGCATTAACCAACTATATAAATAACCAAATACATAATGCACTTTAACTCTCCTATAACATAAGTACAAGCAAACTAAAAGTATCCAAATTACACTAATACAATAATAATACCATATAATTAAAGCTAATAATAAAAAAGAAAAATTTCCATTATAATAAACTATAACAATCTAAAATTTACTCATAAGCTAAATGAAACTTTTTAGTCCCATATTTATTCTGAATATAATCTATCCATCTTCTCCAAACCGAAATTTATCTTTCTTGTGAATGATCCTTCAAATAAGCAGAAATCTTAGCCATTTCTGCTAAATTTGACACTTTAAGCGTTCATTCTTCTATAGTAGGCAAGCAATCCTTCTTCCAATATTGCTCTACCAATAACATTGCAGCTGTTATCAAGTTCAACATCATATTAATTTCTTTAGTATCACAATCTGTGATAACACCCAATAAAAATAATTGTGGGGTAAACTTTATCTTTCTCTTAAAAATCTTTTGAATGTTCCACCAAATTTTAATCCAAAAAGCTTTTATATTTCTACAAGTCCACCAAATATGAAAATAAGTAGCATCCAAACTACCACATCTCCAACATTTGGGCTGTAAGTTGGGATACATACAAGACAGCTTTTAAGGATCCAGATGCCATCTATAAAACATTTTATAAAAAGTTTCTCTTAAATTTTGGGCCTGGGTAAATTTTACATTTCTAACCCAAATTACCTCCCATATATCCAATGGGATCGGTTCTTGAATATTTTGAGCCCACTTTGCCATACAATCTTTAACTAATTCAATTTCGGAATCCAATTCTATTAAAGCATTATAAATTCTCTTTAAATGCACTAGATATTCTTTGTTTTTAAACCAAGGTATACAAGTAAAATTTGAAAATTATACATCTCCTACATTCTATTCTACTACTATTTCTGCATTACTTGCAATAATTGTTATTAATGCTATTATTAATAGCATATAAGTGTTGCTTGAGCAGGGTCCGCTACACATCCTCTTCACAAGCTGTTTTCCTTGTTAACTTCTGGGAGGAGGCTTCATAGTATCCAAAGCAAAACATCCAGATTCAGTCACAGTTTTGTTCCATACATATTAACCTTGTGAACTTTCAAGCTTCCTCTTTCAGCTATGTATTCAGGATGAACAGTAATTAATATTTATATGTATTTATATGCAAGGGTGTAGGTATATACATATATTGTATATAGTATGTTTATATGTGTGTTATGTATGTGTACCTTTGACAGCAGGCAACATAATTTTATTTTTAATGTGTGCCAGTGTGCCTATAGTAAACAATGACAATAATAATAATAATAATAATAATAATAATAATAATAATAATAATAATAATAATAAGAAGAAGAAGAAGAAGAAGAAGAAGAAGAAGAAGAAGAAGAAGAAGAAGAAGAAGAAGAAGAAGAAGAAGAAGTTGGAAGGGACCTTGGAGATCAGCTAGTCCAACCCCCTGCTCAGGCAGGAAACCTTATACCATTTCAGGCAAATGGCTGGCCAGTCTCTTCTTAAAAACCTCCAGTGTTGGAGCATTCACCACCTCTGGAGGCAGGTTGTTCCACTGGTTAATTGTTCTAAAGGTTATCTTATCTTATTACTATAACAATTACTACATTCTATTACTATTTCATTAGTATTACACAATTTCCTCTATGCCTTGTTCTATAGCAGAGCTTTTCAACCAGTGGTATGGGTACCACCTGTGGTACATTGGCACCTGGCAGGTGGTACGTGACCATCCTAGAAAAGTGGTAGCGGGGTAGGGGAATGAGCTGAACCAATGGCAGCACCACACAAGCCTGAGCAAGAGATGGCTGGAGCTGCAGGGCTCAGTGGAAGCACCAGGATCAGTGCCAGGCTCTTCTGCTGAGCCCAGAAGAAGCGCCGATCAGCTGGAATGTTGCAGCATCCCCAGGGTCTTGTGATTTACATTCAGATGCTTGGCAACTGATTCATATTTATGGTGGTCACAGTGTCCCAGGGTCATGTGAAGTGACCAAACCCTGCTGCAACCACCCAGCAGAGGGAGGGGGAATAAAAACCAAACACCCCCCCCTCCTCACCCCCGCTGCCAATCCTCATCAGAAATGCTCACAACAATGAAAACCTCAGACAGGAGGAAGAGCGCTGCCGGGCGGGAAGGCAGGTGTCTTGCTTGGCTGTGGCTTGGGGGGGCACTTTTTTCAGTGCCATTGTAACTTTGAAGAGTCACTAAGCGAACTGTTGTAAGTTGAGGATTACCTGTACTTCATCACTTTTTTTCCTTTTTTTTGTTCATCAAGTTTTTGACACCTTGCTAGGCGCCTGCTGGTACTCAGATGTTGCCATATCCTAAAAGTGGTACAATTGGTGAAAAGGTTGAAAAGCCCTGTTCTATAGTATAACTATTCTAATTACTAAATTTCTTCTTTATACTCTATTACACACTATTGTATTACAGTTATACAGCAGTTTTTAATTCTTACAAGTATTGTTCTGCCTTTATTCCTCTCTCTGGGATTTCTTCTGCTTTTTTCTTTTCCATTAATGGCCAACTCCTAGTGTACTTGCAACTTTTCATATCATGATTTTACACTTGTACTCTTCCTTGCTCTGTCTCTAGAAGGCAGGACAAGAAGCAATAGATGAAAGTTAATCAAGGAAACTAGATTAAGGACTAGAACTAAGGTGAAACTTCCTGAGAGAATAATTAATCAGTGGAACAACTTGGCTCCAGAAGTTGTGAATGTCCCAACACTGGAAGTTTTAAAGGAGAGATTGAACAAACATTTGTCTGAAATGGCATAGGGTTTCCTACCTGAGCAGGGGGTTCGACTAGAAGACCTCCAAAGTCCCTTCCAACTCTGTTATTCTATACATCTTTTCTTCTGGACTATCCATTTCCTCTGAAGGGAATACACTTCCTTTTATTCAGCTGCTTTACTTCATTTGCTGGTAGATGCAGAGTCTCAAAACACACAGTTCCCACACCTTTCAATTTTGCAGCTTTATTGGCAATTCTGCCTTGCTGACACTGGAGGAAATCGGAGGGGAAAAGGAAGTACAGCTACCTGATTTTTTTTTCTAAGCAGCCTGTTCTTCCACAGATACTTTCTTGCTTAAGTACAGGTAGTCCTTAATTTATACAAACATTCATTTAGTGACCATTCAAGTTACAACAGCAATTTGCGACCTTCCTAACTGGTTTCTGACAAGCAAAGTCAATGGGAAAAGCTAGATTTGCTTAACATGATTCACTTAATAACTGTAGCAAAAAAGTCATAACATGGGGCACAACTCACTTAACAACTGCATTGCTTAACAATGGCATTTTTTGACTCAGCTGTTGTAAATCAAGGACTACCTGTACTCAGTATTTTTCTTATGTTCAGAAGCACAACTTCTAACAACAGCTACTTTTGAATTCAAATCTCTGGTAGTATAAAGATTAGGTCAAGAGCTTCCAACATGGAGGGATCAGATGATGTCTAACTTCAGGAATTTGGAACCATGTTGTATATGCAAAGTGGCAGCTAGAGGGCCTTATCTATTTGCAAAAGGATTACTACTTGGGCAAAATCAGTTACAACACATAAATATGGCAACAGCAGACCAAATTGTTATTAAACATGCTCAAGCTGCATGGGGTAAAAAAAATATGTTGACTCAGAAACATGGAAGAAAAACAATTAAAGCCTGGAACAGGGACATATAGCAATCTTTGATTGGTATGAATTGCAGCAGGTAGAAATTCTGCATATGTGTGACTTTTTCTGAGCAGAAAAATTAACCTAGCCATATTGGTGAAGTGTAGTAACTGAATTTACATGGAGAGAAGTATGCAGTGAGGTACCCCAAGGCTCTATTTTAGGCCCATTACTTTTCAATATCTTCATCAATGATTTGGATGAGGGGTTTGATGGGGAAATCATCAAATTTGCAGATTTGCTGGCAAGAATAGCCAACACTTCAGAAGATAGGCTTAAGATACAGAAGGACCATGACAAACCTGAACCTTGGCACTATCAAACAAAATGAAATTCAGTGGTAAGAAAAAGTAAGGTTCTATATTTAGGCAAGAAAAAACAAATGCACAGGTATAGTATAGGTCATACCTGATTCAATAGTAGTAATTGTGAGAGGGATCTTGAAAACCTATTGAACAATCACTTAAATGTGAGCTAGCAGTGTGCTGCAGCTACCAAAAAAGCCAACACAGTGCTAGGCTGCATTAACAGAGGGATAGAATCAAGCTCATGTGAAGTGTTAATACCACTTTATAAGACCACACTTGGAATACTACAACCAGTTTTGGTCACCACGATGTAAAAAAGCAAGAGTGCTGAGAAGAGCAACAAAGATGATTAGGGGACTGGAGGCTAAAACATATAAAGAATGATTGCTGGAATTGGATATGTATAGTTTCATGAAAAGAAGGACTAAGGCAGGGGTGTCAAACTGCCGGCCCACAGGCCGGATGTGTCACAAGGAAACTGCGCCCACCCCATTGCCGGAAATGGGGAAAAAGCTCCAATATGTCATGAGTTTGACGTGTCTGGACTAGGGGGTGACATGATAGCAGTGTTCCAATATCTCAGGGGTTGCCACAAAGAAGAAGGAATCAAGCTGTTCTCCAAAGCACCTGAAGGCAAGACAAGAAGCAATGGATGGAAACTAATCAAGGAGAGAAGCAACCTACAACTAAGGAGAAATTTCCTGACAGTTAGAACAATTAATCAATGAAACAGCTTGCCTCCAGAAGTTGTGAATGCTCCGGCACTGGAAGTTTTAAAGAAGAGATTGGACAACCATTTGTCTGAAATGGTATAGGGTTTCCTGTCTGAGCAGGGGGCTGGACTAGAAGACTTCCAAGGTCCCGTCCAACTCTGTTATTTTGAATGTGGGATTGAGTTCCTGCAAAATAGATACTTAAAGTTGTGTCTGGTGTGAAGGCTGACATTTCTAATGAGAACAGCTTAATACTAGGAAATAAGTATTGATTAATGTTTTCTATAACCTGATTAGAGTTAGATTGCTCCAGTGATATGTACATTTTAAATTTTATGTCAGCTGAATGCACTACCTACAAACACTTTAGTTAAATCATTTAACAGTAATTTGTACTAAAGTCAAAACATATGTAATCTGTAGTAAAAACTTTTCAAGACGCTGACAATTATCCCTGAATAATTATCTACAAGAGAGTCTGGATAATTATACTCTTAGGAGGATGATATATTACATTATCATTTAAAATGTCATTATTTGCATGAATATAAAGAATGACACCTTGCTTTCTCCCCCCACAACCTCTTCAGAGCTATGTTGCTGGGGATGACACACCAGCAGCCATTCATGTCTCTGCTAAAATAATAAAGTAACATATTTTACTGTAGCTATCTGAAGGATTAAACTATTCATTACATTTTGTAAGGATTTACAGGTTTAAATATATAACCTAAACAATGACATTGTACACCTGCATATCTCCATCTATACATCAGCATTAACCCATGAGGGACAACCATGTTTTCTGAAAAGTATATCATCTTCAAAACATAGTCCATTCCTACATAGCCATGTACCATGTATGAATGATACAATATAATATGGATTTTTTTTAAAAATTTTTTTTCATAATTTTAAATTCTAGGGTTTACACAGGTCCAAAATCATGGGTGAAGAATAAAAGATTCAGCAACAAGACTGAAGAAACAAGGGCAGCCAAAACAGATAGTGGGCTGTGGCTCCAACACCATAATTTGCCACTGTCATTGCCAGATCCTCCGTGTGTGTGTTTGTGTGTGTGTGTGTGTGTGTATAAATATACTGTATATATCCTTGTTCTCTGTATCTCCAGTTGAAAACAAAAGTTTTATTCATGAGTGGAAGAAATATAAAATTAAGCACAAAAAGCAGAAACACAAAGACACAGATGGAACACATTGCTTGATATGGCAGATGTGAGCTTTGAAAGTGGAAAAAGGACATGGAACCTACTGCTAAACTGGCCAGTTTGCTCTAGCCATTCTTGTACACAGTTTCTGTGGATATTATTATCAATCTGCCAGAAGACTGCGAAGGATATACAACCATTTTAGGTGTTTCCCAAAGATGTCTAGTGCAAAGGTCTATCATCCACTCAAGAGATAATTCTTTTGGGTACAAGGGCTTAATCAATGATGTGGGGTTTTTTTTCCACACCTACATTTTGGAAGGCCTCTTCCACTTACTGAACATTTATAATCATTAATATGCAACCCAATGGACAAACAGAATAGAATGAATTATTCAAAAAGTATTTGAGTTGTTCTCTCTTATCAACAGAGCAACCAGATTGATTTACTATCTTCAGCAGAAGTTGCTTAATAATCATTACATTCCTCCCTCAACATTTCTCCTTTCAAGCAGCCTAGGGCTGACACATACTTTGCCTTCCCTCAAGAGTTTTTAATTCCATTCATATGAGCTAGAGTGCGGTAGACTTAATAGTTCATTGTTGTTAGCATATGGTTGTTTATGATTGTTTTTTGCTTTTATACCTTGTATTTAGCTCTGGGAAGTCGGGGAGGGGGGAGGGGGAAGGGTTAGGGAGGGTTAGGAAGGGTTGGGTGGAGGGAGGGGGGGAGGGATTGTTAAAGATAAAATGTATTGTAAAACTCTTCAATAAAAAAAAGAGTTTTTAATTCCACTGTTCCCTGGGCCATTAACTTTCTCCAAAACAGATAGGTTGCATAGCCTCTCTTAAAGGAACAGCTTGATTTGGCCAAGTTGTATACAAAAATGAAGCAGATGCGCAAGACGGCACCAAGATTGCATTTGGGAATTTGGTATTGGTTTCCACTAATAGTTTACCTTCCTCCTTCCTATCCAATAAGCTGGACTAAACCCTTTTCCTGCATCCATCAGATTAGTCTGCTGGTCTTCCACCTGCAATTGCCTGTTTCAGTTAAGATTTATCCAGCATTTTATCAGCTGGTCCTCATTCAAAAAAGAGTTGCCATATCCCAGATGTTCTACATCTGTTTCTCTCTACCCCCTAAAAGTTCAGATGGATGGAGAAGAGGAATACTAGGTTGAATATTCTGGATTTTATATGCAGAGGAGTCACTTAAGAATATCTGATTCACTAGAAGGGCTAAAGATAACGGGAGAGATAAAGAATAGCCACACATCACAACTTGTCTGTCAATTCCACATAAACCCAGCCCTCCTGAACTGCCTCCAGAGTCACCACACTTTTTACTTCCATCCATGTTGGATCCTCCATGTGATTCCTATGCAGTGGAAGGGGAGATGGTCCTTTTTAGCTTCATGTAGATCTTCTGTGTCAGGGCTTTTCAACCAGTGGTACAGTACCACCTGTGGTACATTGGCACCTGGCAGGTGGTACATGACCATCCTAGTACAGTGGTAGCGGGGGAGGGAAATAAGCTGAACTGGTGGCAGCACCGCACAAGCCTGAGCGAGAGGTGGCTGGAGCTGCAGGGCTGTCAGGGCTCAGCGGAAGCACCAGGATCAGTGCTGCTTTCCAGCTGATCGGTGTTTCTTCGGGGCTGTCAGGGCTCAGAGGAAGCGACAGGATCAGTGCCAGGCTCCAGCTGGAGCTTGGCACTGATCCTGGTGCTTCTGCTGAGCCCTGAAGAAGCACAATCAGCTGGAATGTTGCAGCATCTCCAGGGTCTTGTGATTTACATCTAGATGCATGGCAACTGATTCATATTTATGACAGTCACAGTGTCTCAGGATCATGTGAAATGACCAAAACCTGCTGCAACCATGCAGCACAAGGAGGGAGGGGAGAATAAAAACCAAACACACCCCACCCCACCCCCGCTGCCAATCCTCAACAGAAATGCTCACAACAATGAAAACCTCAGTCTCAGCCCTCGTCCGGAGAGCAGGGAAAAAATGCAACCGCAATGAGCACCAAGTCCACAGGGAAAAGTTTATTGTCAACAGACAGCAATTCCAGGGAAAACAAAGTCAGCGTTGGCCGCTACCCGCAGCCAATGCTGCTAAATACCCGCTGAAAGCAAACACCCACACCCCACCCAACCGCACCCACATCCGCCCATCCCCTACTTAAGGCCCGCCCCTCCCCGGAAGAACCTTTCAGCCCTCGTCCTGACACCCAGCACCTTCCACCGTCCCAGTAAGCCCCCACCCAAGACCACGACCCACCACCATCATGTTCCGCCCTTACGCCCCACCCCAGGGCAGGCTCCACCCATCCCAGACCCTCGGACACCGCCCCACCCCCCACAGACCCCCGCACCGCCAGGTTCTCGGTCGCGCCAACCAGTCCAACGGCCGCAATCCCTCATCCCGCGGGTAAGAGGGAGGGAGGCAGGAAGCACTCCTCAGCAAGCCTGCCGAGGTCGCGTCCTCCTGTCTGCTCTGGCGTCGTCCCGGATGCAGGCCTCACGGCGGAAACGAGCCTGTCCCCCAGCGAGACAGCCGCAGAGCCTGCCGGCACTGGGCAGAGCCTGGCAGGGCTGTCCTGCGCATGCACGTGCACCCCAGTCATCCAGGCATGTTCGAGATGTCATTGCGGCTTCGGCGATGAAGGAAGCGCAGGAGTTGGCCGCCATGGAGCAGATGCGTCAGAGAGACGGGAGGGGTGTGAGTGCCTCGCCGTGACAAGGGTCCGTGGGTGCAGCGCTGGTCGTCAGAGGCCCGCTGAATGTCGGACCCGCGGGGCGCAACACTCAGACAGCAGGAAGAGTGGCGCTGGGCAGGCAGGCAGGTGTTTTGCTCAGCTGTGGCTTGGGGAAAACTTTTTCAGTGCCATTGTAACTTCAAACAGTCACTAAGCAAACTGTTGTAATTTGAGGACTACCTTTTTGGGGAGTGGGTTGTCATCAAGTTTTTGACACCTTGCTAGGTGACTGGTGGTACTCGGAAGTTGCCATATCCTAAAAGAGGTACATGGGTGAAAAGGTTGAAAAGCTCTGTTCTATGTCATATTCCCCTGGTCAGGCCTACTTGCAAAGGAGACAGGGGAAATGTTTCTGTTAAGGAGGGAGTTTCAGGTAAAATAATGAGTCCTGAAAAAAAACACAAGAAAATTAAATTAAAAATAACCTCTCCTTGATTTTGTTCTTATAAGATAAAACAGAAAGAAACTCTGAAAAAGCTTTCATAATTCAGTTCTTGTCTCTATAACTATAAAGAATATTCCTGGAATCTTGGATGTTTCTGCTGCTTGACCTTGCCTACCTCAAGAGGCTGGCACTTTGTTTTACAGAAGAAACTAGACTCCTTCTATGGCCACTGTTGGAGATTAGAATGGAACAATTCTCCACCACTACACCTCATCCTGCCAACTCGCTGAGGAGACAACTCGCTGTGAGTCTGAACCTTCTGCTCTGGTTACCAAAGCTGGCTTGGCTTAAGGAAGCTGAAAGTTCCTACAAGCCTGCATTACTTCTCTGAAGACTTCTTTGCCTCACTTTCCAGCATTCTCTTGTGGGCTAATCGGGAATCACTGTTACACACACAAATACGGCTGATGGCCCCCAGATAGGGAGAGGGTCAAGCAGAAGAGACAGTGACAGGGCAACAATGATTCTTGCTTAGTCCATCTTCTGTGGGGGGGACACTGGAAAGCGAGGCAAGGAAGCCTTTGGAGAAGGAGAAGCAGGTGGGCTATGCAGAAGTCATTGTTGTGGGTTGGATGCTTCCGTGGAAAGACCCTTCATGGTAATGATGTCAGCAGTGAGTCATCCTGTCACCATCCCTGCTTGCCCCTCTTCCCCCCCAACAACCGGAGCTTTCAGGGTCCAGGACAGCATGCCAAAAGACATGCCTTTCTCCCCAAACACAAGCATGATTGGCAACCTGCAAGCTCAGATGTGAATAAAAGTCCCCATGCTCAGAATGGTGTCTCTGTTGCATGCATGTGCACGCACTGAACACCGAAAGAGAGGTTCTTCTCCCCAAGCCTGGGTGTGATTGGCAGCTTGCCAGCTCAGATGCAGATAAAAGTCCCCAAGCTCGGAAAGGTCTATCTGTGTGTGTGTGTGTGTGTGCACGTGCGCGCACGCCCATATGCGTAGCATGTTGAAGGAGAAGTCCTCCACAAACCCGGGTTTGTATGTATGTGTGTTTCTGTGTGTGTGTGCGTCTTGATCTGCTAAGGAGGGCACTGGGAAGAGAGACAAGGAAAACTTCAAAGAAGGAGTGCAGACTGGTGGGAACTTTTGCCTCCCTTAATCTGGGCTGGTTTTGGAAACCAAAACAGAGGCCCAGGCTCACAGCAAGTATTCCCATGGCAAGTTAGCTGGGGTGAGGTGGCAGCAGCAAGTTGTCATAAACCCATTGTTAACAGGTTTGGAAAGATGTCAGGTGGTGTAGTCTGCATGCTTTCCATGCCTTACTTAGGTTTTACGATGAATTCCAATTTCCAAACTCTTGGAGCTTTCTAGAGGTAGGAAACATGAGCAGTTGTGTAGCAGTACACACAAAAAAAGCTATTAGAAAGCCAAGCAAATAATTTTCCTGTGACCTATTTAAATTCACATCTTTTAAGGTTATCAACCTAGGAATCAGCAGAACCATCTTACTTTCATCCTCTAAAATGGTGAAATAATTATACCTGAAGATTTATGTCTTTATTTTCATACTTCTAGACAAGGTAGCATTAGTGTAAAAGGCATCCTATCATTATTCACTTAGCAACATTGGAGCTCAATATGTTTTTAAGACATAGTTACTAGAATTATTTTCAAAATTTCCCAAGATAATGTGAGAATTGCATGCTAATGGGAAAGATGATCTCCAATTAATATGACCTAATTTTGTACGTCACATTTGTCTAATGATGAAGACATAGCTTATTTTATTTAATACTAGACAACCTGTGCCCTGCTAAGCCTAAACAGAATGATTAAAGATGGGCAAAAAAGCAGTGGGAGCAAGAGTAACTTCTCACCCCTGCTGGCTTCCTGACTGTGTTTCCTTGTGGGAATCTGGCAGGGATTATTGGAACTCTTCCCTTCCCTTCCTTTCCCTTCCCAGCAGGGAGGTAATAGCTGCTAAGTGGAAAGGAAGGGAATGATTGTGGAAACTGGGATAGGAACTGTCAGAGAGCATTGAAAATAAAGATCATGTGACCACAGCAGTAGCACAGTAGCAACCTGTAGCACTGAAGCCATCACAATTTCACCAAATGTCATTCCCTTAAGATCCTGGATTGTGGACACATCCTATAAGTCAGGGCTTTTCAACCTTTTCATAGATTGTACCACTTTTAGGACATGACAATATTTGAGTACCACCAGTGCTTAGCAAGGGGTCAAAAACTTGATGACTAAAAAAAGGAGGGGGGATTTTGGGTTTTACTGATTAGATTCATTTGTTGTTATAGAAATGGCTAGATTATAATATTATGGAAACGTAAAAAGTTGAGGTTCAATGTAAATGCTTCCTTCTACTGCAACAGAGGAAGTCTGTTCTTTTTCCCTTCTCCCCCTCACTTTCCCCCCCCCCTTTCTCCTCCCCACTCTGTCCTACTAATATTTGCTTTTGTATTTTTGTATTTTATTCTATAATCTAATAAAATATTACAAACTGTAGAAAAAAAGGAAAAAAATACCACTTTTAATTTCTTTGGTGGCTGTTCTTTTGCTGAATCACTTTCTCTTTGCACTGACAAATGTATGATGAATTTATCCATGTTTATTTACATGCACCACTACCAGCTAGCTCATGGGTCTTCAAACTTGGCACTTTTAAGACTTGTGGACCTCAACTCCCAGAATTCCTCAGCCGTCATGGCTGGATGAGGAATTCTGGGAGTTGAAGTCCACAGGTCTTAAATTTACTAAGTTTGTAGACCCCCTGAGCTAGCTGGTCGTCCCTTCTTCCTCTCTCCTTTCTGAGCTCTTTCCACAGTGTAGTAAGAATGCACCCCACCAATCCCTTCCCTGTACCCTTAAAGAAACAGGAATCAAGTGCAAAGCAAGAAAGGCTCACAAAATAAAGAAACATATAAACTCTGGGGGGGGGGGTTCTTTACACTGCCGACTGAAAGGCTCCGGCAATTGCAAAAAGCTTTAGCCTTAAATTAAGCCTGTTTACCTTCAAAGAAAACTTTCTAAAAGCCATAGACAGACTCAAGATAAGGGGGTAAAACTAATTACATTTGTTTAAAGGGATTAAACCTACGGAAGTAAACACTGTGGACTCATTGCTAGCCTAAAATACAGACTAAAATATTCCAATAACCAAAACAGATGAAGGAGCCTCTGAAGTACAAAACGCTGTAAACACTGTACAAAAATCCTTATGGTAACTTAATCAAGCTGCCAGCTGATCCAGAACTAAATAAACCCACCTCCTTTCCGACATGCCAGCTTTTCATTTCATCAGTGCTGATTGCATTCTCCTGGCTGGAGAAAACCAACCAGGGGATCTTTTCTTCCAGCAACAGCTGCTGCTTCTTCTCTGTATCTGTTTCTTCCCTGCTGACCTCTCTTTCTCTTTCCCTGTTGTCTTTTTTTCCCTTTCCTGCCCAAACCACCTCCTTTTATAGCCTCTCCTCTCCCCTCTCCGTTTTTTTTTTCAGTTCACCTCCAGCTCCGCACTGCTTCCAGAAGCGCCAATCAGCTGGAGCCAACCAGCTGGAGCCCTGCCAGCTCCTGGGGCTTCTGCTGAGCCCAGACTGTCCTAGAGCTGCAGCTGCAGCTTGGGTCGCTTTGGCTCATTCCCCTCACCCGCTACACTTGGCTAGCAGACGCGGGCCACCTGCCACATGGCACATGGCAAACTACCACAGGTGATATGTGTACCACCAGTTGAAAAGCCCTGCTATAAGTCAACCCATTTGAGGTAACTTGATTCAAATCTTGTTGCCCTATGATGCATCAGGTAATCATTCTACTTTACCGTGTTTGGTCAGATTCAACCTTTGAGTATTATGCCCAGTGCTGGAATAAACCTCCTTTTAAGAAAGATTCAAAGCAAACCATTTAGAGAAAAGCAGTGAAAAAGGTGAGAGTCCTAGAAACTGGTGAACAATTATTGCAGGAACTAGGAAAGTTTAGTTTTAAGTTGTTTTAGGGCACAAGCGGTGTCACATAGAAGAAAGTAAGAATGCAGGACATGGAATAATAGGATTTTCCTTCCTTTAACTTAAATCTAAGTTAATAGTAGGAGCAATGAAAAGTCTTTCATTGGAACAATCCAAACAGAAAGTCTGAGATATTTTAATTAATTTACTCTGAGCAGGAGGTGGAATTAATAGCCTAAACAGGCATGGTGGCATAGAGGTTAAAATGCAATATTGCAGGCTAACTCTGTCCACAGAGCCAGTCAGTCTTGATGGGCTCAAGATACACTCAGCCTTCCATCTTTCTGAGATTGGCAAAATGAAGACCCAGATTGTTGGCAGCAATATGCTGACATTTGTAAACTGCTCAGCGTGTGCTATAAATCTAAGTGCCATTGCTAAGCACTAGATGGGGCCTAGAGGGATGCGGTAGCTCAGTGGGTTAGGATGCTGAGCTTGTCGATCAGAAGGTCGGCAGTTTGGCAGGTTGAGTCCTGAGTGCCGCATAACAGAGTGAGCACCTGTTACTCGTCCCAGCTTCTGCCAACCTAGCAGTTCAAAAGCACATAAAAATGCAAGTAGAAAAATAGGGACCACTACAGTGGGAAGGTAACAGCGTTCCGTGCGCCTTTGGCGTCTAGTCATGCCACATGACCACAGAGACGTCCTCAGACAAGCGCTGGCTCTTTGGCTTTGAAACGGAGATAAGCACCGGACCCTAGAGTTGGAAACGACTAGCACGCATGTGCGGGGGAACCTTTACCTTTACCTTTAGATGGGGCCTTCCAATTTATGGTTCCTTCATTCTGTTTCAAGATCTTTTATTCTTCTGGGATTAATAAGGAAAACTGAAGTACAAAGAATTCCACCACCAATTGACTTTGGTCATTATATTATATGCAAACAACAGGTATTTATCCAGACGCTCACCCAAATGGATGCATGCATGATATAGCATGAGAAACCAGACAAGATAAAACAGCTTCTTATATAAAATGTGTGTGATTGGGAAAGCACAGACAGAGTGTATTTAAATAGAGGGAACCATGCAAGATAATCCCTCCACTCCATTTACAAAAAATGACCAGACTATCAATTCAATCTTTCTTCAATTTGGCAACAAGACAGCATCCTTCTGTGAAACAACCAGTTAGTGAGAAAACCACATGTGTTCTCTTAACACCTTGCTGCCACTCTGCCCTTCCAGAGAGGCTACCAGCTCACTCTACCAAATGGTAAAGTCAACTCTCACTGTGACTGAAGATTAGTGAGTGGTAACAGCTTTCCTGAGTCCAAATAATCCCTTGAATATACATCATATGATGGCAGGCAAATATAATTTTTTTCCAAATCTGAGAAAGTTGGTTCTGTTTTTTACAGCAATAAAAATCCTTTAATAAACCATTACAGTGGTAATAACTGTTTGCAGTTTGTTTTTCTTGTTTGCCCTTGTTCTCTTCAAAATCCTATACCAGAAATAAATTATTGTACTTTTACACAATTATTTGCAAAAAAAATCCTCTTAAATATTTTTCCATCTTCAAAACAGCTTTAACAAATTGAAAATACCAGACATTTTCCTGATTTTTTCCTCTTCTGTTTACTTCAAAAAACTAATTAAACCACACCTATATTATAAGAAATATGGATTTCAATGCAACTCTATCAGCATACACCAAATCGCTATGTGATTATTTCTGCCTTCTCTTGAAACGGCACTTCTAACTCAGTTGTAGAAATTGTAGAAATGCAATTTACATTTCAAAAATACCTTGGGTAGGATCCTCAGTTGTAACTAATTAATTGCAATAATTAAGTATGTGATTTTGTTGTTAGTTGCGAAGTCATGTCCGACCCATCACGACCCCATGGACAACGTTCCTCCAGGCCTTCCTGTCCTTTAACATCTTCTGGAGTCCATTTAAGCTCACGCCTACTGCTTTAGTGACTCCATCCAGCCACCTCATTCTCTGTCATCCCCTATAAATCATTGTTAATATTACACAATGTGGCTTCTAAAAATCAATTAAGCTACATAGAATTAGCATTATATTTTCAATCTGTTCTCCTTTCCTTGTCTCCAGATTGTGCTCCTAGTGGATTCAGCATACACAGAAAACATATTAAATATACTTCTTATTTGGTCTAGCAGAAAAAGATTTTTTTCTAACTTACATTCATCCATAACTAGCAAAAGAAGAATTCAAAAGGAGGGAATTAAAATATTCAAAAAGTACCAAAATGATATTTCAATTAACTAGAATTCATTATTTTAGAAAATACATTAAATCATAAGTAGTTTGGTAATTAATATTGTAAAAGAGCTTTTAGATACTCATAGCCCCACAACATTATACCCATCGCTCCTTCTTTCCTAATGTTTTTTTTTATCTGTTCAATCATGTCTGATTCCCAGGGACTGCTTGATAAGATTTTTCAGAAGTGATTTGCCATTGCTTCTTTCCTAGGGCTACGAAAAATGACTAGCCTAAGGTCACTCAGATGACTTTAGACCAAAGGCAGGACTAGAATTCACAGTTTTGCAATTTCCAGCCTAATACTTTAACCAAAATGACTCTCATTATGTCATAACAAAATGCAAAAAAGGACACTTTGTTATACTTCTCCACACTTTTCCATTCTTATTCTTATTATTTTCTATCCTATTCTTCCACCACTTCCACATACCACTTCATACTTTGTGTCTGTCCTTTAAACTTCTCACCTTTTTCTTTTTGAAGAACTCATCAAATTGGCTATTGATTAGCCATTAGGTCATATCAGAATACAGACCAATAAACACAAAGCAATAAGATCCTATGTTAAAAAGAATAAAACAAATAAGTAAAAGAAAAATGCAAATCATATTTCTGTGTCACTCTTACAATTTACCCCAATTAGATCCACATATGCAGTTCTCAACTGTATTTTTTGTTCAAATGCAAGGCTGTATTATACAGATTATAATCCTTGGATTCTGATCAACATGAAATATGTTGGTTTTAATGTAAGGGACCCAATAGGCCATTTGTCTAATGTGCGGTCCAAGATACTGATCTCTCTCTCCCTTATATAATTAACAGTCAACTAATATATTTGTTATGTCTTTTATTTCTGGTGCTCACAAATACAAGTACCATTTATTATAAGGAACTTGGTTAAACCTTTCATATTTAACCATTGTGTCCAGCTGCTCAAATCTTTCTCAGGTAAATACCCCCTAAGATGTTTGGGCATTTCTGTATTTAAATATTTGAAAATTTGGAAGGATATTTAGAGTGGCTTATCCATTTCAATGTGCCAGCCTTACTTAGCATGACTCTACCTCTTTTTCAATTCAATATGCAAAATTCTTTGTGTAACAATCTTTTTAACTTGTTTTCCAGGGTCAGTTGAACAAGAAATAAGGAGACATCAACTCCTGATATAATTTGTCAGTACTACAATTGAAGAGTTTTGTAATTGAAGTCTTGTCTGTTCTAACAGAACAGTTTGGGAGCCTGTCAGTTTCTATTGCATTGGTTTTGTAGCAGCAATTTTATGCCCTGATTTTAGACAAAGAACAAATTGAATAAATTCCCAATTCAGCTCTAACTGCAGCAGCTGAAGTTCTTTTATCCATGCTGAAGATACTTTTTAGATGTTGTGATTGTTTTTGTTCTAATAATGCTATGTGTTTTAAGCCTCAGATCTCAGCTCTAACCTTGGCATTATATACTGTAATAACTGGGGTTAAGAAACCTGAATAGCTATGATTTATTAATTTAAGAAGTAAATTCACATATGCTCTTGTTCTGAGTAAGCTTTTGATGAGGAGGGAATCAAGTCTCAGAGAAGACTACCCCTAAATAAGAAAAGGTGTTAACGTGATCTATTGGCTCACCATCTAATAGCCATCTATAATCTTTTGAAAACAAAGTAGATAATTATCCCCCAAAAATCATTTGGAAGTGCACTCTATCAAGTGAAATCATGAAGAGATTGACCTAGTTTTGTATTAAAATCACCAACTAAAATAATTATGGCTCAGGTGTGCAAAGTAGTTATTTCTTCCAATAATCTTTCTAAATGTACCCAGTAGTCAGACTTGTAATAAGAGGATGCATTTGGAGGAACATAAACATTTACCAATATAAATGCAAAATCTTTATATATGAATTTCATGGCCAGTGAGGCAGATTATTCATATTATATAATTTCATACATTGCCATCGCAATGAGATTGTATAAGCCCCCTGAAGCTCACTCTTTCTACTTCAATTTTTTGGGCAGGGTATACTAGCATTGAAAACCAAGTATTTGTATTGCATCATCCTCTCTTCTTGACCACGTTTATTGTAAAATTATTTTCTCAAATTCAGAAAGGAATCTTGCCAAATCATTGATAGCAGACCCTTTCCAGCTGTTTACATTCCAAGTTGGAGAGTGCCAAACAGCTGAGCTTAATCTTCCTTAGCTTCCAGATAGTCATCTGAAACTTGTATCTTTCCTTTAGGACATTTCTTTCCCTGGATTTATCCTGTTTGCCCCTTGATTTTAAAGGAGTTCCCTGTTACAGATAGTGGATGGCTGTGATTAGGAGCTCTAGAGCTTGTGCCATTCTCCTTCATTGGTTGGTTCTCCCTCCAGAAATTAGCAAAAGCTGGATACAAAACACATATAGACAAAATATAAGCCTCCTTAAAATGTTCTTAAGCTACGATGGCAAAATAAACTGGCTAAAAGTTAATATTATCCTTTTAGATCCATGCTTGCTAGGAAGTCATAAGGTTTTGGTAAACTCATTAGACTATACTTTATAATGAATGAGTTGTGGAAAATAGTGTAATATTTGCCTGTCTGTTGTGCCACTTCTGCCTTGTTCAGAGGAGCATCAGCAACCTGAAGCAAGATCCAGGGTCTCTGAAAAATTAGTTTCTCCTTAATGGATTCCTTAACTGATATTTTTTTTGTACACTCTATGTAGTCCATGGATTAGAGGTAAACTTTGAAACATATACGTTGCTATTTGGTTCCATAACTGGTTTATAAGTATAATTTGCTATTAAAATCTTTAATTAAACTATTTTTAAAATTGGAATTCAGAATCTGATCAAATATAGCAATGACTGATTGAACTGTTAAAAGGCCATTCTTAGCAACCAAATACAATCTGCATTTAAGTTATTCCTAGTATAGATAACAACCTTTCCTCTCTCTCCAGTTAAAACCTCATATTCAGGGGAAGACCATCATGCATTGCCCAATCTAATGGGGAATAGAAATATTAATGGACCAGAAGATGAAACAGAGGAAATGGATTTAGAGATGTAAGAGATAAAAGAAGGGAAATATAAATGATTATATACAAACAAAATATTGCAAGACTTAGCTATAAAAAATGAAAATGCAAAAGACCTTTTACCCTTTAGGTCTGCAAAATATATCTGATGACAAGGAAGAAGATTTTTAAAAACGCAATATAGAACTGTTAGAGGAAATGTCACAACTTGGGAGACAGGGAATGAAAAGAGAAATGGAGGGAGAAAGGAACTGGGAGTTGTTTAAAGAATATAAATGGGTGGAATTCCCCCCCAAAAATACCCTACCTAAATTGTCTTTCACATGCTAAGCAATTTTTACAAAAATAGAAAGAAAATTACTGGACGATCTAATTGCCCTGGGTTGGAAAGCTACTTGGCAAAGAAAGAAAGAAAGAGTCAGATTTTAAAAAACATAAAATTTGACCTTTTAGAGGGGGCATTATATGTTTAAATACTTGTTTGAATAAGATTAAAAGAATGCATGACCCTTAGATATAATTAGACTTTTATAATGAAAGATATGATTTAGAACTAAGATAGTATTTTTTTTCTTTTTCATTTTTGATATGGGAAATATGAAGAATAAAACCTTAAGCCATATAAATGTAATTAATATTGAGAAAATCATAACTGATAAAGATATGTCAACTACTAATGGGAAATGAAATCTTAACAAGAGCACAAAAACAGGATATTGATTAATGAATTGACATTATTTATTTATGAATTGATATTATTATTATTTGTATGATATTAGTAAAATATGATGAAGGTGCTTATATTTAACTCTGTATACATTAACAGTACTAAAAATTGTAACTGTGTGATGAGGGGAAAATGGAAAAAATATGTAGAAGAAAGCAGGATCAGGAAAAAATACTGGATTGTGTAGTATTGAACAGATTTACATTGAAGAAGTCAATGTTAAATATCTGAACCCAGACATGTTATTTAATAAGCACTAAAGACTGTAATTCTTAAAAATTAATAAAACTTTTATTTAAAAAAGTATTAATGGAGTTTGGAAGGAGAGAGAGACATATATGCAGTATCCTTAAGCCACAATAAGTCCTTTATCTTTGGTTGCCTAGAAGTGATCGCAGCCTTGTGTTATTTAAGATTTCCTCCTTGCTGAATCTCTGGCTTGTGCTTTGATCTTTCTTTTCAGGTTCTTTTTTTGCTTCTGTTCTATAATTTCGCATCTTAGATAAGTATTTAAAAATGTGTACAACACTCTATAAATCTTAATTCTAATTACTAAAAATAATTTAGATATGCATTCTAATTATTAAATATTATAAAAAGAAGAGATAAGGAATTGAATGAAACATGGATGGAAATCAAGATAAGATAACCTTTATTTTCATTTTTTTTCCCTGTGGACATAATGGCACACATCAAAAATGAAATTTAGTTGCCTGCTCTCAAAGTGGAACACATACATGACACACACCTAAACATACTATATACACATATTTATAGACCCACACCCCTACATATACATAACAAATAAATATTAACTCTTGTTTGCATGAAATAATGTGAAGGGAGCACCCAATATTTGAGAAATTGCATATGAAATAAATATTAGAATGACTTGTTTAAAGGTCAAAATAAATATTCATACTTTCATTTGAATCTAAAACTTGGCAGCCACAGATTCTAACAAAGCATTGTACGCATGATTGTACTTGTCTATTTCATAGCTCTATTTTGAATATATGGACATTTCAGATTTTTTCCCCAAAAGTGACATCATGGTAAGTGCCTCTTGTGATCATCTGAAGGGCTCCTTGAGTAAGAGCCCTTTTGAGATAAATTAGTATTTTCTTGGCCTTCCTATTCTGTTTCTCTCTTCCTTCGTATATTTGTTTTTATACATTATCATAATTATTCTTTCTGTAAAACCAAATCACCTTAATGTGCATCTTCCATTTTATTACCCCCACAGCTAAATATGTTTCATGTTTTATGTTCGGATAAAGTTTACAGGGGGGGGGAATGTAGATATGGCTATATAAGTCTTGAAAATAAAATTCACTATCCCGTAGTACAGATATTCATCATTTAGTGACCATAATTGGAATCAGCAATTCAGTCACTAAATGAAACAATTACTAAGTGAAACAGTGACTGTACTTATGATCTTACTTCAGCTTTTCCCTGTTTTATAGAACCACAAAATCTGTGAGGATAAAATTGATAAAATATAAGCATAAATGTAAGGACAGGTCACCGCCCTGAGTCCTTCGGGAGAAGGGAGGTATACAAATAAAATTAATAATAATAATAATAATAAAGTTACTTTTTTATCATCATCATAATGATTGTTAAATGAAACAGTCACTAAACAAGGAGTACCTGTACAGAAAATCATGTAAAGAGGCAATGGAATGCATAGAGGTGTACTAAAGACATCAAAGGGTTGATTTGAAGAACAACTTTAAAAAGTGACAAAATAATGATTAACACTAAAGGTCTACCTGTATAGTTTTGTCTGTTTAGTAAATATTATACAAACTGTGTCACACAATAGTCTTGATATAAAGAGGAGGATTCCTGGGGTCATTCCAACATTCATCTATAAAAGGACTTTGAATGCAGATTGAGGGGTAGAAGGCAGAATGATCATACACATTTATATTTATTACTTAATACTTTATATATTAATTCCCATGAATTTCCCCATTAAGCATTACTGTTAACCTGTAAACAGACTTGTAAAAAATTGTAAACACAAACTAATTGAATTCAGTTTCACTTGTTTTAAGGGAACTATGTATTTATTTAAACTTTATGCAAGATTTGAAAATAATTCAACCTTTGATCCAATATATTAATATGCAATACATTAATGTTATATTAATATATTATCTGGGGATTGCTTCACACTTTTTAAAACTTTAAAGGCAAAAATAATTGACAAATTTCATCAGCAGTAATCCCCAAAGAGCAAACTTAAATTGATTTGAATTGTTACATAACTGCAAAACTACATAAAACTCACTTTCTAGATTCACACTGTGGAAGAAATTAATATTAATAAAAAAACTTCCACAAATATGTTGTTTTAGCAGGGCATTACAAGTTATTCATCAGGGCGTTACAAGTTATTTCATTGTGCCCTAAAAATAGATGCAATTTATTTTAAAATTAGCATTCTTATTTATATATGTTCCTGTAGGAAGGATAAGAAATTTGCATTATTTATTATCTCTCTTTATACTCTCTCATCCTTCTCCCTAACTTACTTGTAACATGAAAATATCTTGCCCTTTTACCTTTAGAACTCATCCAGTCCATACTACACTTCAGGTCTTGGTCAATATTCATACAAGGTAATCAGTACAATTCTACTTGCACAGAAATAAATTCTACCATTTCAATGGAATTTATTAATGTTCTTAGGCTTATGAACAGAAAGAAAGAATTTGAATCTGAAATGCTAACATATTTTGTTAAATGTGTTCTATATTCCATTCCTTGGAGGAAAACAATTGTTCAGTGGTAAAGGGCATGCTCTGAATACATCTTTTGAAGGTTCCAATTTCAGCCTTTAGTAACCTCAAGCAGAGCTGGAAAAAATATGCTTGAAATCAGGAGAACCACAAGTATTTAACCATGTTGACTCTAATGGGTTAGATGGTGTCTTATCCTTTATAACTTACATGCATTTCCTCTGAACCCAGAGTTACTTATTCTCCAGTTGCTACTCCAATATCACATTTATCCCATCTTTTAAAATATCTATTTATTACAGACTGTCTTAACTCAGCTTGGTTGTGATCATTTCTCTTGCTCCTTAAAAAAAATACATGATACTCCCATAAATGGGGGAACTGTCTTAATAAGGGGATCTGAGGGAACTGTAATAAACCTAATGACACTTATCCAAAGAACTGCTGCTTAACTGGTATGGTGAGTCAATTAATTAGGATACCTGCAGGTCTTAAGTGTAATCAATTAAAGTTGGCTTTGAAGAGGAAGGTGGCACATTTAGAAAGCACAACCAAAAATGGCACTTTTTCCCTGGTCATCCCAAACTGTAGGTAGTGTTGGGGTCTGAAACAAAAATGGTAGTTGAATGTTTGGTTATACCAGGTATGGATAATATAGGAAACTTAAAATATCTTGCTGATATGGGATTTGCACTCATGTAATAAGTTTGGAGACAGTTTGGTGTAGTGGTTTCAGTATGAGACTAGAAACCAGGAGACCATGAGTTTAGTCCCACATTAGGCACCAAGCCAGCTGGGAGACCTTGGGCCAGCCATTCTGTCTTAGGTCTAGAAATAAAGTAATGGCAAACTACTTCCCCAACCCCTGGTCCGTGGACCAGTACCAGGCCGCGGCATGCCAGCAACCAGTCCGCAGAAACAAGCAAAGCCCCATGTGTGGGATGCAGGCAGCACACAAAATTACACACTCTCTGGTCCATGAAAAACCTTTCTCCACAGAAACGGTCCCTGGTGCCCAAAAGGTTGGGGACCTCTGTCATAGGAAACCACAGACATCCTGAAAAAAGTATGTATTATAAAATAATGATTTTGATTAAGTTAATTGTCTGCTTCCAGAACATATGGCAAAGGGATTTCATTCATTTAGCAGCTGGTTAAACATATGGTGAGAACAAGGCTAATATGTATGAATAAAAATATATTTTGCTCTACTGAACTATATCCTGATCACATAGAGCAAGGTTCCCCAAAGCAGTGACAGTCCCCAATATTGACCCCCAAGCTTTGATGGGACTATCTGTTATCATTATGAAGATTACCATTAATAGTACTTTTAATTAAACTTTATTAAGTTGTTTTCATATAATAAATGTTTAGGAGTTGATGTACAATCTAACACTTAATGAAGTCAATGAGCTGATGAATTTGGGGACACCTGATATCTATGACATGTATCCAGTATGCATTTAAGGACATACATTTACATGTTTAAAAATGCTATAAAGCTCTAGCTTAAGGTGGGTAGGAGAATAGAAACAAATACATATATTGTTAGCATTGAAATTAGAAGTAAAAAATAGCACTTAATGAAGTGCTATTAGTCTTAATTTACAACCTTGTTTATAAAAAAAAAACTTATGTGGGGAAAATCAAATTGAAGGATTTTTATCTATATTTATGCCAGATTTTTCCCCTCCTTTTTATTTTTCCATTTCTTTCACAAACAAGTCAACAAATATACCACAATACATAGATACATACACATAAGTTTGGGTGCTGCTCATCCATTTTCCCTTTCAAGTGGTATTGAAGTTAAGGTAACGCTTGTTTTCATGCAACTTATATGATGAAAATAGGGGCCCCAATATCTGGAAAGTTGCATGCCAGAATTACAGCTTTAAAGATCAATATTCATACATTTATTTGAATCTAAAATTTGGCCTTACAACAAAGCTGCTAACAAAGCATTGTACACATGGTTGTACATACTTACCTATAGTATTTTATAGCTTTATTTTGAATATATGGACCTTTCAGAATTTTCAAAAGTGATATCATGTTAAGTATTCCTTATAATTATCTGAAGGGCTCCTTGAAAAAGCATCTGCCAACTTCATGCCAAATATACTATTTGTATCTTTTATTAATAACTTTTAAACCCATCTGGCAAAGATATTATCTTATGATTGCCTGTTAAAAGCTTGATAAGCACTGTTGGATTGCAATTACATTTTAATGTTTTAATGTTTTTATAATTAAGAATAACAAATGAAAATGAAAATAACAAATGAAAAATCCATCCAATACTTGAATGACTCCTACCTAGTCACTTCTTCCATAAGAATGTAAACTCGGATAGAGCACTTAGAGACATTAGTCAGGGCCCATAGCCTGGTGGTCTGAAGAAACTGACAGTTCAAAGAAAGACTGCCCCAGAATCCAAGGCTAAATATTGTTCCCCTAAAATAATTCCCACACACTAATACTTGTTCTATCTGCAGTTAATCGTTTGTCGTCATTTAATAAAATGTATTAAGATGAAGGCGATAGGGTTAAATGACTTTCAGCCACTGATCTATTTTCCATTTACAACTACGTATTCTATCCCTTAATATATTTTGGCAAAGATAATGTTTAATTTTTTTTCCTAATCACTTGTAATCGCAGGAGAATGCCAATATTTTTACTAATCCTAAGAAAGTTTGCAGCTGGCTAATTATATAACTATCTCCTGAACCTGTATCCATCTGGGATTACTCACCATTACAGAACCTTTGTTTGTTTGTTTGTTTGTTTGTTTGTTTGTTTGTTTATCACATTTAGAAATTACCCATCTCCCACCAGAGCAACTCTAGGCAGTATGTAAATAGACATAAAAATATGAAAGCTATAAATAAATATTATAATAGAAGGCAGTTTAAAAACAAGTAAAGGAACAGTAAAAAAAAATTTTTTTAAATATATTGCATATACCGTAATCGTAACGAATTACAGTAGGATTCTCAATTCTAGATATTGAGACATAAAAATGAAAGTATTATTGTGCTAAGCTTGGGGGAGTCCCAATGGTATTTGACTGGCCACTGGAGATCACAATGTTAAATTAGATGGGTTTCTAATTTAGTATATCACTACTTCTGGGACTTGGGAGTAAATTTTTATTTTGGCAACATTTTGTTCCAATTTTTAATCCACAGAAAAAAAATCCACCATTTTGTGTGGGGTGGGATATAGACAGATGCAAAGAGATATATAGGGTACTTCCAATGTCCCTTCCACCTGTTATTCTGTTCTGTTGTAGCAAAATCTAGTCTCAGTTGTACCTGTGATGGAATTCTTGTTAATCACCTAATTACTGATGGTTGAATAATTATTTTGTTTTGCTTAGTTTACCGCTTTACTGCTTGTATATTTGGAGTAATTATTTTCCATAGTTCAAAGTATCAGTGGTTCCAAAAAAAACAACAACAGGTTAATAGTCTTGTCCTAAATCATTAAAAGTTCTAATGGATCAGAAATGAGACAAATATCTTAATCTGAAAAACTATACCCTCAAAGTATTGAGCTTTTAACACCACCAATCTATATCCATTAAAATATATTAAATGTTATTTCTCATTTATATTATTATAAATTTGATGAATTTCAGGGATGCTCATTTTATTATGTACAGTATATCACCTGAATAGATTTTTCTTTTAAAGGTAACATGAAGGTTGTCTGGCATAAAAAATATGGAATAAATGAAGATCACCTTCATTATTCTGTTACTTCTTCTGTTACTATTGTCTTCATTCATAGACGTAATGCAGAAAGTAAACCTTTTTATGCTACATGTCATTTTTAAAAATTATGTAATCTTTAAGGTTTTAAAAATAATCAAATGAATGTTTTAATATATTTGATAAATCTCTGCAATTCTATAAAGTTATCACTGGAGAAGAGCCTAATGCTGGGAAAGATTGAGGGCAAGAGAAGAAGGGGACGACAGAGAATGAGGTGGCTGGATGGAGTCACTGAAGCAGTAGGCGTGAACCTAAATGGACTCCAGAAGATGGTAGAGGACAGGAAGGCCTGGAGGAATGTTGTCCATGGGGTTGCGATGGGTCAGACATGACTTCGCAACTAACAACTTGTAATTCTGTTTTACAGATGTGTATCTGCATTGCCTGATGATAATGTCTCAAGCAACTGTTTAGAATACTGATCATATGAGTTTTATAAAAACATTGCTGAAAAACTTCAAATCAGTTTCCCTTCTCTTGAATTAAAACTGATATTGAATAACAATTAACCATGTGATTTTCAGTGAAATGCCAAAATTTGCAAGTATACAAGGCAGATATTAACATAGATACATCAGTGTAAATCTCCTAACTTTTATTTTAACAGAATTAGAGTATAATTTTTACATTCTCTTCTACTGAGCAAATTGTAAATTGTGAAAAAATCATTTTTATAAAATTGGAGATCTCCCATCATGCATTTATTAAGCTTGTTGAAAAATAAAATATATCCATAAATATTTGTTTCTTGCAATGGTACATAGAGTATGCAACTCTCAGCTTAGGAATTTTATTGTACACAGTATCATGGATAATTGCCCCTTTAAAGAATTAAAATCACATTTCTGACAGTGACTCTGGCAACCTTAATAGTGACAATAAAAAATGGAAAAGTCCTGATTTCATTTTCCTGGTTATTTTCAGCTAGTAAAAATTAATTAGACACTTTAACAGCACTGTAATTTCTAGTAGCAAAATAATTAATAACTGGATATTATTCATTCATTCCATATTTTTCCCTATTGTGTAAATATCAGCCTTGGTGGAGCAGTGGGCTAATGCCTCCTTAAGTAACACCAGCTGCCTGCAATTAGTGCAGGTTTGCATCCCACCAGGCTCAAGGTTGACTCAGCCTTCCATCCTTCCAAGGTAGGTAAAATGAGGACCCAGATTGTTGGGGGCAATAAACTGACTTTGTAATAATGCCACTTGGGGGGGCCGAAAGCCCTAATAATAAGCAGGCATATACATAGAATGAAGGCTATTGCTAACCACATTGATTTGTGCTTTAAATTGTAAGCCACCCTGAGTCTTCGGAGAAGGGCGGGATATAAATGGGAAATGGGATTAAAATATCAGTGCATAACAAACCTGCAGAATATGCCAATGAATTTATTTCAGGAAAAAAATATAGATACTTTTTACATTTCTTTTCTTTAAGATTAAAAATTCATGGTACAAATAAGTTTGAAAAGCATTCTTTCAGAAACTATGAATATGCTATCCTATATGTCTATGTACAGTATATCTGTCTATGCTACAGAATTACGTACAAGAATGTCAGTTTTAAGTTCATCAAGTCAACATTTAAGAGATTTTGAAAGATCTATAAAATAATTATTTTCTCTATTTTAATATAATTTTATTTTCTTTTTATTTTCTGCTAAATTTATAGTAGCAAAATCTAAATTTAGAGCTGAATTTTATGAAAATATTACCATAATTGATTTAAGAAATAAAACCATTTGGATAAAGAATTGCTGTCTGCACACCTCAAAATACTGAACAATTCTTCTAATGATCCAGGCGACTTTAAGGACCTTCTAAGGTATGCATTGAAAGCATTTCTGCTTGGATCAGTGTTGACGTGAATAGGAAATTATTATTCTGGATGTGTAAATGGTATGCGAGAATGACCCTTGGAAACAGGGAAGAGTTGTAGTCAGGGCCACAGTCAGATAAAATTTCTGCCTTCAGCAGAAATGTGGTTGTGGCAAACATCTCAGAAGGGACCTCCCCAGTTTCTTGGGATGTAAAGGTAATGAGGAAGAGGGGTACCTTCAGACTTGCAGGATTCTGTTAATGCAACCTTATAATTAAGTAAAATGAGTTCATCTGGACTGCTACTAGTCTGGACTACCTCACAAGACTGACAGGATGGATATGCAAGTATAGTAGTTTGTGGGGGGGGGACCCCTGAAAATAGGCATCATGAATACATTAACTCAAGAAAAGCATCTCTCCCTGAAGGGTTAAAGCACCCAGATCTACTTCTACAGCTGCTTCAAAGGCTGTGTCCAATTATCTACAGATAGATGAACATGCCCAGCTGCTTCAAGTAGCTGGTGATCCCAGTGGAAGTGTTGTCTGTACAAAGCAGCCTTGTAAACATTCCAAATGGTGCCTCTGATTTAATGCTTGCTTCATTTATATTAACAAACCTTGTGTACTATCCTCTTCAAATACTTTTCAAAGTGCTATCAAACTCTCTCAAAAAGTGCTGAGTCTTTGGAAGTCTGCAGTTACCATGATGTTTTTTAAAAAGGATTCAGAACGGTCACTTGTGACATGTGACAACATCACAACAAACATTTCCAGGAGAAATGCACCTGGACAGTGTCACAATGTAACCGGGAGACAAACATCAATAGCACAGATAAGAATACTGCTTCTGAATAATGTCTGGTTACCAGCATTTTTTTACCCACAGGCATAATCAGGTTTGATCTTATTTCAAAGATCCTTTGTGTTCCCACAAATTCATTCTCCATTTCACTCTGTGGAAGCTTCCAAATGTCTTGGAAAATAGCAGAAACTGAAGGTAATGAAAAAATCCAATGAATTCTAATACAGATGGAAACATCTGTGGAAACATAAGGTATTTCTTAGATTATCAACTGTAACTGCTAATTTTGGTTAAAACATATGCAAACATTTGTAATATCACATGTGTACTGCTTTTTTTGTTTGTGTGTGGTATATGTATATGTGTGTGTGTGTATATATTTGTGTATGTGTGTATTTTCATAAATGGGCTGAAAAAGAATATAATCTCAATCATATTTCCTATTGTAATAAATGAGTAAAATCTACAGCACCTGAGGCCTTTCAGAATTATTACAATGAACAATGAATTCATTGATATAATTGATGGTTAACCATGACTTAATTTTATCATTAGTGTATAGCAGTTCCTGATTAATTTGGTTAACACTCAATAGCTAAGAATTTAATTACTGGGGCTTCCTGGTCTTAACGTCATTTAAGAAATCTTGATCTTTTCAAAATTACATCTATAAAGAAATATTAGCACAGATGAAGACAAGCTGAGCCAAGGAGTTACTTTTGTTCTTCTACTCTTCTCTCAAAATATGTTTTCTCTTCTAAATGGCTCCTTCCCCCAACTAAGACAAAATCTGTGTGATTTCGTAGTCATGATAAACTTATTGAATGTTAACTTAAATAGTGTCCAAATAAAACAAATGTACAGATTAGCTAATGTTTCAGTGTTTTCAGAAAATATACAGATAGTTCTCTGTATGAACGACCATTCATTCAGCAACCATTCAAGTTTTACAATAGCACTGAATGGACGGTTATTATGTCCAATCCTCAAAATTAAAGCAGTTGCATCTGCCCCATGGCCACATAATCAACATTCAAGGACCCTATATGTACTTCAACTCTACCCACCCCACCTACCCCTCATCTCTGCCCTCTGTATTCCACCACCTGCCCTACCACCCTGCCTTTGGCACTGCCCTGTCATGTGCCACCTTGCCACCCTACCCTCAGCTACCCCTGCTGCCCCCAGCAGGCCATCACCATCTTCTTCCTTCCACTGAAGACAAAGCACAACTGGCTGAGACATGGTGTCACAAAGGCATTGTGAAGGGTACCAGCTGCCTTGGATGGGTGTGCCTTATCAGCAGAGGGAAGAATAAGGTGGTGAAAGCAGGTCCAGCAGTGGGGTGTTAGGCAGCTAACAGGGCAGAGATGGAGAGGGACATAGGCAGATGAGGGGTGATGAGATACGGTGAGAAGGTGGATCACTAAGGATACGTACCAGAGGAGTAAAAGGCAACTAAGCCCAAGGATTTATGTGTGACAAAAAGAGACAGAGCCTCCCTAATAGTTCACAGAATATATTGTAGATGCAGACAAAAAAGAACTCAGCTTGGAAGAATTGCCATATGTTATTCTTGGTTTGGGGCCTAACATGAAGTTTAAGCAGAGGCAAAGACAGTAGGCAGGAGAAATGTGAGGTCCCTGCGTAATGACAGGATGGTCCTTATCTAACAACTGCCACTGGGACAACTAGAATGGCCATCGTTAAGTGGTGTGGTCATGTGATATTTCATCTAATGACCACTTCACTTAGCAATGGAAAATTTGCATCCAATTAATAATCATGATTGTTAAGCGAGCACTGCCTATAGTTGCAGGTGTTCTTTATTAAAATATTACTTGCAGGGGGCAAGGAAGCAAATATCATGATATTTCTAATAGCAATTAAAAAGCTGCTTCTTTCCATCACTTTTTGGCTACCAAAGTATGTCTAAACTTTGATCTTTATATTCTTTCTACCTGTTTCTAGAGACTTTACTAGATGATATTTTTTTTCAAAGAAACACTTCATTCACAGATGGGCAGAAAGATCTGACTAGGATCAAACCATGTTTCAGTTCCCAAAAATAATGAGGTGTTTTGGAGTATGTGGAAGAACAAAAATCCTAGGAAAATATGGCTTTCAGGAGTTGCAAATGCACCTTTTTCCCTTTAAATCCAGAATTCCGCATAGACCTGCTAAACAGCATACCTCCTGGACATGAAAGTAGGAAGAACTACTCAATTTGGGCCATTTTTTTCTGGAATATCCAGTTTTATTAGAAGGGTTTAAGGTCTTCTATGTTATCTTTATTTTTGTTTCTCAATAATCTATGTTTACTTTCCACAATTAAAAAGATTTCTGAGATGGAGAATGTAGACCGTATTTTGAATTCAGTGAAGTTTCACTAGCTAGCTTCTTCCCCCTTGCCATATTCCAAATCTAATTCCATTTCCCACATCTGAAAGATGCTTTAAAGAGAGCTGGTATCTTCCAACTAATATATTTCTTAAATTGAAGATGAAATGGTTTCTTTGGAAATGCCTCTAATTGGAAAGGAAAGTAATCAGATCTGAAGTTCATTAATGGTAAATATCTTGCAGCAAGAAGGAAATTATATTACTAAGTGAACATTATTAGAATGAAAGTGCCTAGTGTTTGAAAGAATAGTGCAATTTAAAACATTACATGAGATATGTCTCAGATAAAATCCAATTCAATATTACATGTAAATTTTCACTGTGCAAAACTGAAAACTCCCAGAATCGTAACTTCATGGGAGTCATAATTCCCAAATATCTGGAGAGCACCACATTAAAGAATATTGGAATTGGATATATATTTGGATATATATTTTGAAGTATATTGGAAGTATATTTTCCATTTTTCCTTTTAATCAACAATGAAAAAGCCATTTTTAAATGATTAATCAAGCACAAAATCCAAAAGAGATTAAGAAAAAAAATCAGTTCCATGCCAGGGGCAACTGCAGAAAATATAAAGGTAAAGGTAAAGGTTGCCCCGCACATGCATGCTAGTCGTTTCCGACTCTAGGGGCCGGTGCTCATCTCCGTTTCAAAGCCAAAGAGCCAGCGCTTGTCCAAGGACATCTCCGTGGTCATGTGGCCGGCATGACTAGATGCCAAAGGCACACGGAACGCTGTTACCTTCCCACCATAGTGGTCCCTATTTTTCTACTTGCATTTTTACGTGCTTTCGAACTGTTAGGTTGGCAGAAGCTGGGACGAGTAACAGTGTAGGTATGGCTATCATCTTGAATTGCTAAACTTATCTGTGGATATTACCATGCCCTCCTCCAAAATTTTGATCTTAAAAAGAGAAGAAAAAACTAAACATAGCTGAATTTCTGCAGACTTACTATTTGGGGGATTATCAAATTGCCAGATATACTTGTTACATTCACCTTTCATACATTCTACACCCAGCTGAACAAATATAACAAGATATGTCTGAGCCACTACACTGAGCTTGATTTCACATGTTAGGCAAACACAAGATATTATAGGTAGTCCTTGACTAACAACCATTCATTTAGTGACTGTTTGAAGTTACAATAGCACTAGATCTTTGTGGACAGACTCTTTTTACAGGCAACTGTAAAAAAAAAAAAGCAGGAATTACACGGAATCAACGGTCTACAAGGTGCCTTAAATGTGATTTATTTGAACATCCAAAACTATTGGTTTGCAATGTCCCCAAGCACTTTTTATCATCTTCAAGTTGAAGTTATCCTGAATTATTAAACGCATGTATCAGACCATCATTTTTATTTAACCTGACAACACTTTTTAAAAATATTAGAAATGTAATCGTAAACATATGTATTCAGGATCATACTGGGATGTTTCATTAGGCACAATTACCACTTCCATAAAAAAAAGCAGATGACTATTAGGTAATTAGATGTTTCTGTTTCTGTCCTGAACAAACAGACTGCCTAATTTATCTAAAATTCTGATATCTTAAGATTTTTTTTATTTACTTTTTTATAAATATGGCTGTGAGTTCTCAATGTATACTTTGGATACCTATCCATTTTCTACTACAATAATTATCATTCCTCATCTTTCCTGAACTTTGAAGATAAAAGATAAAAGCCAAAATGAGTGGCATTCTGTCAATACAAAAATTTTGAGGGCTTATGGAAATGTCAGAATTTGTTGTCATACAAAAATAATTAAAAAGAAATGGCAGGGAAATAATAAAAAAACAACCTGAACCATACAACATTGACCACTATGGAGAGAAAAGTCAAGGAATGGAATAGAGTAGGGGTGTCAAACTTCCGGCCCATGGGCTGGTTGCATCATGTGGAGGCCGCACCCACCCCAGCTTCAGCAATGCAAAAAAAAGTCGCAATATGTCAGGACACGTCACGCGATGCAGCAAGTTTGACCCCCATGGAATAGAGTATTGTTGAAAAAGAGTTCAATCTACACTGTGACTTTTTGGTACTGCCTGCAACAGTTTTCTATTTCCAACATCAGCATGTATAATATTTAGATATCTACTGCTTCATTTAAACTGGTGGTGGGAGGTGTTCTTGATATGGATCATTTCCTTATATCACAATGGGAAGACTTAAAATGCAAATTTCACGGTACCTGAAAATGGTCAGGCTTTGCCCCACATGGCACATTTGTCTAGTCCAAGCTCCATTGCAATATCTTGATATACCAGTATATGGATAGTGTTGGGCAGTGATTCTATTTCAAATAATGTTTTTCCAAATAGCTTCAGTTCATCCATGTAAAGAAAGTGGGATCGTCTGGAAGATGTTTCGGGGTTTGATAGCCATGGCCTGAGTTATTATTGATAGAGGAATCAATGCAATGATATATAGTAGTGGTGAATGTGAGCCTCCTTGAATGATTCCTCTCTTGATATTAACCTCTCCCAGTCTATCAGCACTGACTAGCAACCATGTCTTATTATAAGAGTTATTATCATCATCATCATCATTTCTATTATTCTTATACACTGTGCTCTAAAATTTGTTTTGAATAACTTACAGTTTTTAAAAATCATAATTATTTTAATTTGTTAAATTTCTTCCATTTATGTAGTAATGCATGTATAAATTAATTATTTCTTGTTGAACTTATTAAAAGGCACTTTTTATATATTTCCTCTTCTACTGGATACCTACTACAGAATGGTATAGAATGCACTGCTTTGGTATAGGTTTATTGACAATAATCAGGATGGTTGGGTACATATTTTCAGTGGTGGGATTCAGCTGGTTCACACCAGTTTGACAGTGCGCTGCAGCTGATCCGAGGTGTGGAGAGCATGGCTGATGGGTGAGCGTGTAGCAAGCATGCACAGACTCTGCTGTTTTCGGCAATACTTCAGTGCCTGGCTGGCCACCTCAGATCAACTGCAGCATACCATGGAGAGCATGGCTGATGCGGGCAAGGCAGGTGCACACACAGACTCTGCTGTTTTCAGTGGCGCTTTGGTTCCTAGCCAAATCAGATCAGCTGCAGTGCACCGTTGAGAGCATGGCAGATACGGGGTGAGGGCAGGTTTGCACACAGACTCCATTTTTTTCAGTGGCACTTCAATGCCTGGGCCAGCTCGGCCAATTTCCCTCTTTCTTCTCCCCATTCTGCCTCCTCCTGTGACAGCAGTGGGTTTTGGGAGATGACCAATCCCCATTTGTGGCGTGGCTGCCAACCAAATTGCCATGCCACCTCTCAGGAGGGCAACAGCAGCTGCCGTTTCATAAAAATTATTATACCTTTGATGAAATACAACATTTTAATTCCCTCGCATTTGTTATTTCAGTAAACAAACATATAATGTAAAGAAAAAAGTGTCAAACAACCAGGGGGTGAAAGCTATCATTTGTTTCAGCTTGGTGTTACACCCAAAATAACCCCGAGATATTATGAGTACGCTGGTGTTCCCCAAATGGCAAAACCAATAGGAAGTTGAGACACAATGAACAAATAGAAATATAGATTTCCAGGGTTATCTCGTCGCCCATTTCAGAAGCTGTGAAAGAATGCTCAAAACTTTCCCGTGACAAACAGGTTTGTCATAGACATTTATTTGATTGTTTTTTGTCAAGTATTATTTAATATTTTTTCATTAATATTTTAAAACTTTCTTATAACATAATCTAGTTTTGTGTAAGTCTTTTATTGTTCTTATTTAAGTATTAAATGCATGAAACAATAAACTACCTTTCAGTATATTATTTTTTTATACTTAAAACGGTCATTAGGGCAGAGAACTGGTTGTTAAACTATTTGAATCCCACCACTGCATATTTTCCATTCCATATTTTCACTCCATTGTCCTGCAAATAATGCCTCCACTGAGACAACTATAATTGAACGATACAAAAATAGCAAATGCAATGTTTTTCAGCAGTATTATGTAAGAAAACTTTTCACTGATTAGACTACTGATATTTAATTATTAGTAGCTGAAATCATATACTGGCTTCTAACCAAAGTTATGATTCCTACCAATATGAATGATAGAAATGTTATTATTTGAAAGAACAATAGTGATCAGTGATATCTTTTCATTTTCTCATTTTCAATTGTTATAAGGGCTTGTTGTCACAAACAGAAACTCATTCATCATATCATAATAACAGCAGATTGAGATCTAAGATGTTGAGCAAGCAAATGAATCAGTATTTTTTTAAAAAAAGAGTAATGTAAACTGAGGGATGGAAATGGTCTGAAAAACTTTGTACATACAATACTTCACTGGTTTGACTAAAACAAAGGTTGGACAAAATTTTACAAAACCTAATTACAGCTGTCTAGTTTAAAAGACTTAGGAGAGTCTCTCTATATGTATGTGGTCATTTTTTCATTATATCTGTTTATGTCACTCAGTGACATAGATTTCTTTTGAATATCTACTCCAATGAAATATTTAATTTAATATTTGGAACTACAAAAGGAACATAATTCAGTTGCAACTTCCATCAGTTTCGACATATAAACAAGTCTTGGAAATCCCATGCCTAACTAAACTACTACTTCTCCTGTTACTGAGTAAATTCATCAATCATCTGTATTCAACTCAGATTTAGATTTGGCACTTTAAAAGATGGTGGTAATTTACAGGTATTCCTCATCTTACAATATTTTCACTAGTGACTTATGACCATTTTTCACACGACCATTGCAGCATCCCCATGATTTATATTCAGAAGTGTTGTGATTCAGGGTCAGCCTGTGGGTTCAGCAGTTGGGTCGGACGACTCAGAGGAGGAGGAGGGGGGTGATGAAGAGCTTGCTGATGATGGCTTTGAGGCTCCGCAGAGCCCTCAGCCAGGCCCCTCCCACCTGGTGGAGACCCAGCTGTGTGAGCCTGACAGCGTGGATGAAGATGACCCACAGCTGGCCCTGTTCAAGGATGCCCGACGCAGGAGGCAATCAGGAGTAAACAGAGGAAGGCAATGGGGCACCTCAGAAGGAGGCAGAGAGAGGCCACGCCCTGAGCTGTATTTAAGGGGAATGTGTGGGAGGGCTGGTTTGCTGAAGGCAACCGCTTGGATAGTTCCTGTTTCATAGTTCCTGTTTCATGGTTGGTGTCTGTTTTATGTTAATAAATTTGGCAGGCTTTATTCCAGCCTCTTGCCGTTTGTAAAGGGGTTGTCCCTGCCTTTTCTGCAGGGCCGCCACCAGGCTGGTACAGAACAAGAAGCTTGACAACTGACTCACATAAGATCTTTAATTTTCTCTGAACCGGTAAGAGTAACTAAATGTTTAACTTAAAGCTAAAGACTTAACAGATCTTCCTGTCTGCAAGAGCTGTTTTTCATTCTCACCTCTCAAGGTGTTTCTTGAGAAACCCAAATCCCAGATTATTCTTTCCACTTCAGTAAGGCCTAATAAATTTCCGGTTTCAATTGGTATCATTACTTCAGAAATGTATTTCTTTCTCAATTTGTCTCTTGATTTTTCCCCACAATCTCCCCCTCCCCTTCCTTCAAAAGTTATATTTAATTCCTCTGCTATCAGTACTTGCTTTTTCTGTAGGTCTTCCCCACATTATTATTATTACTGCTAAGCTTGTAGGCCGCCCTGAGTCTTCGGAGAAGGGCGGGATATAAATGGAATTAAAATAAATAAAATAAAATTATCAACTGCCTCTGTTTTCCATCATTAGGTAAATATCTGCTTTAGTATACAGTAGCTGGAATTCTTTTCTTTTGGTGATGACGGTTGTATATGGTATGCTAAGAATAAGTAAATTAAGATGAAGATATCATGATCAAATGACCATGGATTTCAGAAAGCTCAATTCATGTCTGATTTCTCCAGACCTGAAACGTGGGACTCTATCACAGAAAAAAGGACTAATTATTCTATAACACTGTCAAGTGCTGTTACGTTCACGCAGGACTATATGAGATCTAGGATCTAGTAATGGATTGACCACAAGTTAAGGAGCTCAACAGGTTGGGAGGCAAGAGTGGTGGTGGTTATATGAACAAGTCTGCTCCCATTTTTTCTCGAGTCTGGTTGGCATCTCACATGAACAAAGTCTGACAAGTTGCATAGAATTGGGAAAGGGTGAGCCAATATGAAGTAATCAAAACATCAGTGAGCTTTATGAGTTATAAGAAGCTAACTGGCAAAGGGACTATGATGGTTATGCTATGTATTTCTGTGTGGACTTGAAGTAGAATTAGTCTATCAAGCATGAGAGTAGAGTCACTGAACGGAAGCAGGGAACACTGGTAGATACTTGGAGGAAAGAGGAATGTCATGTGACTGAAGATCCAGGAGGACAAACAGAATCAGAAAGCAAACTCTATGGAGTGGACTGGCTGAGCATAGAAGCGGAACTACAGTGAAAAGAAAGGACAAGAAATAAATGTATGGAGAAGCAAAACAAAGGTGCTGACTTCCAAAAGCCTCATAAAAAGAAATTATTTTAATTGCTTTTTTTAATATGACACACATTATTAAAAAGTGTCGTATTTTTTATTTTGTTTTTGTTTGGGGGACATAAAGTAGTGACTTCTATACTTCTATATATATGATATATAAGTGATGGATGCTTTTGTGGGGGGGGGAGTGTACCTTCAAGTCAGTAACTTCTGGAAACTGTCTAAACTACTCCCTGTGGTTTTCTTAGCAAGTTTTTTTTCAGAAAGCGTTTGCCATTCCCTCCTTCCTAAGACTTAAGCGGAAGGGACTAGCTCAAGGTCACCCAGCTAGCTTTGTGCCTAAATTAGGACTAGAACTCATGGTCTCCTGATTTCTAGGCTAACTACTACACCGAACTGGCTCTAAATAGATTTTTTAAAAGTTATTTTTTAAATCCTTTTTTCTATTCCTTGTCCTCTTTTTTCTTTTGTAATATTTTTTTAATTTCATTTTATTTACTTTCTGTACTTTATTATTTTTTAAAAAAATATTTTTGTTAAAGTAATAAGAAATGATAAAGAAAATAATACAAAACAGCTACTAAATATAGACCCTGGGATACTGCAACCATCATAAATGTGAGTCAGCTGTCAAGCTGCCAAATGTAAATCATGTGACCATGGGGATGCTGCAATGGTCATAAGTGTGAAAAATGGTCATAAGTCACTTTTTTCAGTGTCGTTGTAACCGTAATCCTAACCCCTTATCGATTCCATATCTTCTATACCTTTCTCTCCTGAATCTTGTCTGCTAAGCTTTGTGAAGTAAGCTCTACTTACAGCAAAATGTCTTGAAATATGATGCTTTTTACTGCATGAAATGCTTGCTGGTAAGATTATGACCATTTCTGTCCTACCACTTTGTGCTCTTTTTCTCATATTCATTTTGTAGCCTTTACAAAACTTGACTAGGTAGTTTGTCATTCCTAAGAACTGTTGAGTTTTCTTCACAACAATGGCCTTGGCATTTTTGAATTTTTCCAACTTTTTGATAGCTGATTCAGTCTATACTGAAAGATCTAATCTGAGTCAGTCACAAAGGTTTGTTCTTCCAAGCTTTGGGGCTTATGCTGGAGCCCATTATCAGGGAACTTCTCTCTCTCTCCAGAATATGTGCACTGAGATGTTCTATGCATTGTATTTAGATGGTGCCTGGTTGCGTGTGTTCTGTACCAGCCTGCTACCGGCCCTGCAGAAAAGGCAGGGACAACCCCTTTTACAAGAAGGCAAGAGGCTGGAATTACGCCTGCCAAATTTATTGCTACAAAAACAAACGGAACAAGACAAACCAAGAAACAGGAGCTTTAAGAAACAGGAACTATCCAAGCGGTTGCCTTCAGCAAACCAGCCCTCCCACACATTCCCCTTATAATGAGTTCAGGGCGTGGCTTCTCTCTGCCTCCTTCCGAGGAGCCCCATTGCCTTCCTCTGTTTACTCCCAATTGACTGCCTCCTTCATTGGGCATCCTTGAACAGGGCCAGCTGTGGGTCATCTTCATCCACGCTGTCAGGCTCACACAGCTGGGTCTCCGTGGTGACCAAGTGGGAGGGGCCTGGCTGAGGGCTCTCATCAGCAAGATCTTCAAACCCCTCAGCAAGGTCTTCAACACCCCCCTCCTCCTCCTCTGAGTCGTCCGACCCAACTGCCGAACCCACAGGCTGACCCTGAATTACAACAGCGTGTGGTTTTTAGTTGTTAATTAGGGTGTTGATGGCTTGCCTTTGATTGTTGTTTCCTTGTACTGCTGGGCCCTCACCTGATAAGTTGGCTCCTGTTGACTGACAAGGGGTCCATTTCCCAGGCTTTGGTCCCAGTGACTGACTCAGATTGGATCCTTCAGTACATGTATATTTGCCTTCATATACTGAAAGACTTAAGACTCAGCCAATGGTCATTGGCATCTGGAATCAATAATATCAGCCAGAAGGGAGTTCAATAGGGTCAATTCTATCTCTCTTACCAGCCACCAGTCTTCTTTCCAAACTTTACATCAGGGAAGAAAGTATATCTCATTATAAACAGCTATTAGTTAATATTAGCTTGTTATATAAAGATTAAGGAGCAATATAAATTTTCAATTTTCACAAAAAATGCTATTTTATTACACTTTATGGCAGATACAGCAATATATCATGACTAATTTCATATTGAGGAACCTGCTTACAACTTGACTATATAAATTCCTTTATGGCAGCAATTTAGAAGAGTTATATAAGTATGTAGCTCTATATGTAGCATGGATTAATTAAAACTTTGGAGTTTGGATTTTATGGTAAAAGTTACACTTAAAGCAAACAGACTGAATTGTATTAATATATAAACCATCTAAATGCAATTTTATAAATGGCTTATATAGATCAGAAAACCTGGTTATCTTATTAGTTGTTTTCAAATATAAATATAGACATTTCTTATGAGAAGGATTATTTTAATTAAGTCCAAATACTTTGTTATAGCCAATATCAAAGTTCCAATTCAAGTCCATCTGAATCCTTAATCCATTTAAAACTTTCTAATTGAACATTGTAATTACCCTTATGTTGTATATTTCTCCCACATGCAAACATTTTTTCTGGTAAAACTTTAAACTCAGTTCTCAGTCTTAAAAAGAAAAAGAAAAAGAAAGTAAACTCCAAAGTGATGAAAAACTGAAATTTGGTCAAATTTTGAGTCTATGTAAAGGTTGTATTAAACAGCTCTGAGCTCATAGGAATCCCGCAACAGTTTGCAAGAAACCACAACATGTCAGTTTCTGCTGCTTCCTCATACAAAAAAATAGCTGTTTGTAGTACATATGGGCAAGATCTCACCTTTCTCTGGAGAGATTTTGGCAGTCCAGACAATCTTCTGCCATAATATCTCCTGCTATCTGCAAGACATCAGTTTGCCATGCCCCACAGGAATCTTCTTTTTTATTTATCTTATTTAGTTAAAACCTTTATATAGCTGCCCATATTATAACAAACTCTGGGCAGCTTCCAATGAAAAAATAGTTTCCTTCCCATAATTTATATTTATATTATGTATGATGTCTCTTACACGATATTTGCAGACAGGAACTATGTCATATGGGGTTTTATGTATATACAGTATTTTTGGAGTAGCATCATTTCTCATGGCACAATTACTTTGTCCATTTATCAATGTTAATTAAACTGATTTTTCAAATAAAAACTTGTCTTCACAGGTGATTGTGAGACACGTATATACACTATAAATCAGAACTCTCCTTTTAAATTTCTTTTTGAATTTCTATAAACATGGTTACAGGTATTTGTCTTCATCAAAACTTAGGAGTGCTAGATGATCCTTTAAAATAAATTACAGGTTATTGAATGTTTCTTAATGTATTGAAAGTGCATTAAGTACTGCTTTTAGTAATAGAAAACTGGAAGTTAAATCTTTATTTTCTAATTCAGAAACTGAGTGTAGTCAATTCACAATGGATGTTCATGTGAAAATTTTTGAATCGCTCATAAGACTGCATACAGTAAAAGGAAACATTTCTCCTAAAACTGGTCTCCAAAAAGAATAATTGTGTGAACAAAACTCATCAGTAATTTTATGATACACTTGAACATTTCTTTTGAATTATGTTCCTAGA